>NC_136704.1:2091692-2136692 GCF_947650265.1 Symphodus melops | reverse complement strand
CTTTGACTGGATGAAGGTGTCATGCTGGAACATTTTTTATAAAGTTATAAAGCGGGAGGCTGTGCGCGGACGCTCGTCCACCGTCACAGCTCCGATCAGACGCAGAGCGAGGAGAAAAAGCCGAGCAGAGAAAGGCACAGAGCGGCGTGCTGCTGCAGACGCTCTGCAGGTCGACACAGAGCCGATGACATCAGGTAACCTCAGGCTCAGGTGAAATACAAAGCATGCTCAATGTGCTTGTGACTTACTCTGTCACTGAAATCAAGACAGAGCAGGAGGAGCTCAGGAGAGAGGAAGGACGGGCTCGGGCAGGAGAGACGGTTCAAACTGGATCAAACCGGCCCAAGCAAGTTTCTCTGAGAGAGGTCAAAAATCCTCCAAAAGCATGGAGCCAGGTGACACAATCAGCGCGGTGACTCCAATCACACATTAATACCAACACACACGATGAACCAGGTGTAAAGACAGAGGATCTGATCCGGTCTGATTGGACCTCGCAGCGCTCGCCGGCCTCGGACTTTAGGACTTGAATGACTGTCTGTCTGTTCTCGCTCTCGACTCACCCTTGTGTCCGAGGATCCTCCCACTGCGTCGTCTTTGTGTTGTGGTTGACAAAGTACACTCTGTCGTTGGAGTCCACACGCCGCTCTGAGGTTCATAAACAAAAACACAGAGAAGAATCTGCAGCTTAGCAGGAACACCCCGACACATCGAGACTTCTCTATCATCTGAAGCTCGTGTTAGGACGGTAGATACTGAACCAAGTAAAAATGTGTGCAGTATGCATAGATAGTGTTCTCACCCCATCCTGGAGGCAGCGGGCCGAGAGGATCGTTCTCAGCGGACATCATAGATGCCTGAAAACGGGGGAAGCACACGTAAACATCCATTAAGGAAAAACATTCAGAAGAGAAGTCGGACTAAAATATGTTCTGCAGCAGGAGAGCATCTCTAGCTGGTTTCTGCTCGAGCCGTCCCAGCTGTCCTGTCTTTAGATTTAAACTAATCATCTGAGTGGGAGTGACCTCAGTGATCAAAGACCCTCACAGAGATAACACGGCTGTTACCTGGAGGAAACCCCAGGTGAGTGTGAGACAGTGAAACAGACTCCCAGAGAACAGAATGATTCTTTTATCCTCATTTCATACCGACGTTGGTTTTACACGGTAAATTAAAAGTCAAATACTCTTCAAAACACGATGTTTAAAATTTGAGTCGACGCAGTTGGGTCAGGATTCTGTTTAACGACACAAAGCATTAAAAGAATTATAGTTATAGTGCAGAGAGAGGGAGGGGGGGCAGGAAGTACGAAAGGATAGGGGGGGGCATATGGATGGGGGGGTGGAGGTACAGGGGGCGGAGCTACGGGGGGAGGAGCTACAGGACGCGAAGGGATAGGGGCGGAGCTACAGAGGGTGGAGGTACAGGCGGTGGAGGTACAGGGGGCGGAGCTACGGGGGGGGGGGGGGTGGAGCTTCAGGGGCGAAGAGATGGGGGGCGGAGCTACAGAGGGTGGAGGTACAGAGGGTGGATGGACAAGGGGCGGAGCTAGGGAGGATGGAGGTACAGGGGGCGGAGCTACAGGGGCGGGGCTAGGGAGAATGAATGTACAGAGGGCAGAGCTACAGAGGGCGGAGCTACAGAGGGTGGAGCTACGGGGGTGGAGCTACGGGGGGGTGGAGCTACGGGGGGCGGAGCTACGGGGGCGGAGGTACAGCGGGTGGAGGTACAGGGGGTGGAGCTACAGAGGATGGAGGTATATGGGGCGGAGCTACAGAGGGCGGAGGTACATGGGGCGGAGCTACAGAGGGCGGAGCTACAGGGGGTGGAGCTACAGAGGGCGGAGCTACAGAGGATGGAGGTGGGAGAGGTCTTACAGAGTAGAGGTATCTCTGGTTGAACTGGTGCATAGCTCCTTGCAGCTGGCTGCGCTGGCTTTGCCACTGCTCAAAGTTTCGGACCGACTCCATGGTGGGTCGCTGCCACGTGGTGGTCCGGGTGTTGTGGTCGACATAATATATCCGACCTCGGTCGTCCACACGGCGCTCCCAACTGGAAGACGAGAAGGAGAAGAAGGTACAACAATCAAACATAAAAAGGGAGAAAGCTGCAGGCGGAGGACACGAGGATCAGATGTGTGTTTGTACTTTATCACGCCTGTCGCACAGGAAGTGACGATGCAGTGTTTCGAGGTCGGATCATCACAGACAGAAGGGGAGCAAAGGACTAGTACAGCTCGCATACTCTGGTCCCCTTCCAAACTTTTGACAGTAAAAAACGCCAGTGTGTAACGTAGCGAACCGATCCGGGATGTTTGGTGGAAATGTGAGCGCTCAGTCTGAACAGCCAGCACGCAGCTGTGACGCCACTGAGTGAGACTCATCACCGAATAACAAGTTAGTTCAATGACTGGTTCTTCAAACTGAAAAATGTAAAGAAAATAAGCAATAAACTTTTTTCGTAAAGACGTTCCCACACAGAGAGATGCACATGACTGAGCACGCCCTGGGAGATAAATCCTGGAGCCTCACCCCGGCGGTAGTGGCTGTGGTCTCTCCCAGGTTGTGGTCCTGGTGTTGTGGTCAACGTAGTACGTTCGCCCGTGTGGGTCTTTTCTCTGCTCCCACCTTCAACACATGAAAACCACATCAAATCAGAACGCTCAAGTAAAAGAGGACACACACAAGATTCAGATACTTTGAATAAATAAAATCAATATCTTGCACGGTCGTGTTAGCGTTAAAAGTGCGGGGGGTTAGGCGTGTGTGTGGTTTACCCCGGGGGAAGAGGATCTGGGGCCCCTGAGTTGGGGGCCTGCTGTCTGGGTTTGGCCCCGTCTGTAGTCGTAGTCGCACTGCTGTTACTGCTCCCTCCTCCCCCTCCTGAAGCGCTTGCTTCATCCAGAGCTGGTGGGGCGGAGGACGTTGAAGAGGAGGTTGTGGCGGCGGTGGCCCCCAGTGATGAGGAGGAGGGAGCGGCGGCGTCGGCAGAAGGAGCAGCGGCGCCATCAGAGGGCTTAGCAGCAGAGGTGGCTGGAGCCTGCGTGACGGAGGGCGCGGGTGGAGACGTGCTGTTTGTTGCTGTGTCAGAGTCGGGCACGCTGGCATCTTGGGTGCAGTCCTCTTGGGTGTCTGCAGGGGGCGGCACATCACCTGTTGTGGCAGACGACGACTCGAGAGAAGCGTCACAGGATTCCCCGTTCACTGCTGAGACAGAAACGTCATGATGATGCAAAAACCAAACTCAACATTCATGACTGGATTTTAGAAATGTGTGGTTGTTTTTTTGCGAGGTTACAAGAAACTAGAAACGGTGACTGCAGCACAAAAACGATGATTTCACAGATTCTCAGGTGAGGGAGGGAAAGAGACAAATGAAGACCACGTCGTCTTCTTGTGGTTTGGCGGGAGCGTTGATTTCCCTCCTTTATAATTATCTGGATTTAGTTGATATAAAAGTGAGCGCCGTGACTGGGGAAGAGTTCACATCCTCGTTGCAGTCGACAGAACACTGCAGTCTGCTCCGGGGAGTTTGGTGCTGACAGCAGCAGAGATTGCAGGACTCACTTAATGAAAATTAATCTACTGATCTCCTCTTGTGTTCACTGGGGCCGAGCGAAACCGTGAAAGAACTTAAAGAGGTCGGAGACCAGCGCAGGCAGCGCAGAAAATGTGCCTTCCGACGCCGTGCATACAGCTCACCTGTGAAATCTTAAAACACGGCCGTTCATAAAGAACTGGAGACAGTTCTGCCGGCTGCAGCTTTTCGTCACGTTGAGATGGAGCTCACCTGTCCTGCTCTCCGTGTCGCTGTCTGACGGTTGGTGCACCGGGGTGGAGTTGGGCGTGGCGTCTCCGTTCACCTCATGACTGAGGGCGGGGCTGCAGGAGCTTGAAGGCATCTGAACGTCCAGACCGTTAGAGGCCGAGCAGGAACCTGACCTCAGGCTGGGGTCTGTACCATTCACTGAGCTGCAACACACACACACACACACACACACACACACACACACACACACACACACACACACACACACACACACACACACACACACACACACACACACACACACACACACACACACACACACACACACACACACACACACACACACACACACACACACACACACACACACACACACACACACACACACACACACACACACACACACACACACACACACACACACACACACACACACACACACACACACACACACACACACACAGATTTAATTTAGAAAACAAGAACAAAAACTAATCTTTTTCTTCCAGGCTTATAGAACGGATTCACGGAGGTTACTTGGGTTAAGCTGCATGTGTGCGGACGTCAGATGAAAGACTCTGACTTGTGACATTGAGACTTGTGTCTCGGAGGGTAAAACGGGACACAAAGGGACGGCGTGGTGACGTCACGAGCACGGCTGCAGAGAGTCTTTTGTGTCCGGGCAGAGTTCAGTCACACTCAGGACGACACACGAGCTGCCATATGACTCAAGTCCAGCCGCTGCGTGTTGGCAGGTATTCAACCAGCAGGGAGAAAAAAAAGTGCAGACAACACAAGCTGTTACAAACGCTCTGTCGAAGGTCGACCGTCATCTGCTACAGCCTCGCTCTTTAAGCGTTTAAGATGCGACATCGATATTTTAACAAATGAGGTGAGAGGGCATGAGACGAGAGGCTGCAGGCTGAGCTCAGGGCATCAAACCCCCACAGCTGTTTGCAGATCGTCAGACACACATTTGAAGATCTGTTTATGTATTTGTGAATCTTGCACGGCAGGAGTTTCTAAAAGTGGCGTGTAAAATGACGGCCAATGGAGAGGCCCGCCTCGTGAGTATTTTCAGGACTAAAGCCAAAAAAGCTTTTCTCCCATTATTAACCCAGTAAACATTTTGTAGGCCGGTACACACATCTGTGGATCTGTGGTTTCACATTAATAGCTCCAGAGAGTCAGACTTCCATGATGTGCTTATTAAAGAACGATGCAGGAACATAAAAAAAAACCAGAAACACAGATGTTGATTCCAAAAACTTCTGGGAGTCTTATCACAAACATGTTTGAGCCAAATTCAACACTTTGATAGTCAATATGGAGTTTTGAAGACTTGGCTGCCCGTCTCTGACTCCGCAGGAATCTCTCCCAACACGTCGACGTCGGCATGAAAGCACGCATCATCCCGGGAGCTCCGGAGCTCTCCGGTCCTGAACGTTCCTCGGGGTTGTTGGTGTGGACGTCCTGCTTATCCCGTTTTTCTAAACCATCAGTAAAGTCTTTTCATTGACCTGAAAGGAGGCGGGAAATAAAGACATGCCAGTAGAAATAACTAAACTAAGAGAAGTCGGTCTGAGAGACAGAAGAGGATGTGGCAGCAGAGACGACGAACACTTCACCGACTGTCAGCTACTTTTGTCCGATTCATTCGCTGAGGTCTCATCTCAATTTAATGTTCGAGTTTCAAGGCTAAATCAGACGCCAACAAAGATCCTGCACGGCTTTTAGAGTTTAACTACCCTGGAAAGTCTCCACACCGCCGATCTCTCTCGCTTTTCATTGCAACACGAGCGGGAGGATTAGCACAGGACATTTTTCTGATACGTCTTTACTTTCACATGCAGCATTTCCACAGCTGACACAGCAGGCTTCTGGATGTTGCAGCTTAAAGTGATCCAAGTTCGACTTTCCTCCTGAATAATGTTTGTTGCACGAAATGTTCCCTCGTGTCGGGGAAATCATTCGACAGAAGTGTTTTTCTTGAGTCCAGCTCGAGCAGTTTCACACGTTTGTCTTCATAAATTACATTTGTTTGTTGTTCATCCATTCAGAGAGAAATGAGGCCTGAAACCCAACGCAGGGAGTCGGGCCGTGTTTGATCGTGAACACGCGTTATCATCTCTATAAAGACGCCAGAAACACACAATAAAGATGGAATAGAAGAAGCCTTTGGGAGGAAAGTTTCATTAACGTACAAAGACGTGATGAAGGCGGAGCTGTGTGCAGCCTCTTTGTTTTCATGTGTTCATCAAACAGAAAGATTTTAACGGTTTCATGCGATGGATGACGTCGACGGGGGGGAAATGACAAATATCCTTGAGCTTGCTTCCTTTCCTGTCCGACTGATTACTTTAATGTTGTCGGGAACTCCCAGGAAGGGAACTCCTCCACGCTTTCAAAACACTGGTGTTTGTGTGTTGCAGAGTCCTCTCAGCAACTGCAATGCAGAGACGGAGCCAGGCAGCCACAACCCCCCCCCCCCCCCCCCCCCCCCCCCCCACCAGCCTCCCGTCTGTCGAGCTGACGAGCCTCCTCTGTGACTCGCCAATAAAAACCCTGTGAGCTGACTGAAGGGCACTTTTACGGGGTGACAGATAATCAGGAGCAGTGGGGCAGCAGGCAGAGGAGGACACAGTCACACAAAGCTGTTTGAAAGAAGAAATAAAAATCACAAGCCTTTTTAACTGGCAGACAGATTAACACTGAAGAGTATCATAAGCCTTAGGAAGGTATCCTGCAAACACACATCCCTTTGCAGCCTGTTAGCATTCCTCCCCTTGAGAATAAGCATGCTCATAACTTCAGGGAGTCACTGCAACCCGGCCAAAGACCATTTTAGGAAAAGTGTCGCAGACAGAGGCTGCGTTTCAACAGCCATGCTAGAAAACGGATTCTTTATGTTACATAAAGGTCTGAGCAGCTACATGTATGTCGATAGCAGCAAACCTGCACGCTTCTTCACTCGACCTCTGCACAGCGAACTAACTGAGGGCGTTTACATTAGACAAGATCGTACCACACCGTGCACAAGCACAATCACTCCCTTCTCTCTCTCTCTCCTCGCTGCTCGGCCTTCACATCACTAACATCATTCTACAGCCAGCAGGTGGCAGTGTGCAAAAAAAACACAAGTCCATGGGTGGAGTCCGTTCTGCCAACAACGACCCTCTTCCTACGTCAGCATGTACCGAACCAAGAACGCTACAATGTGGGGTAAAAGATCTTTAATGCACGAGAAGTCGACCTTGGTTTCTTAGCTTACCTGTTTGCAGCCCTTGAGGAAGAGGAAGAAGTTTCTCCATTTTCATGGATTGCATCGCCATTCTGTTGGACTTCTGGGAGAGATTGGAGACAATAATATGAACCCACGGTGCACAGGTGTACATTTAGTTCATGAGTTTAAATATAAGAGACGCATCATTGGAGAACGGGGTCTAAACGGTCTAAACAAGACTTGGAGCTTCTCTGCTCCTCCATCCAGGAGTTTGTTCAGACAGCGGAGATAAACTGCCCGTCTCCTCCGGGGGAAGCCTTATTGACTGAACTGTCCGACGTGCTCGGCCGCGCTGCAAACCCGAATTGATCCTTTACAGCTGATTGAAAGAAGCAGGCGGGCGGTGCATTACTTTTCTTCTTTGTTTGTTGTTTAATAGCGGCTAGCGACCAGTTAGCACCACCTGGGTGATTGCCTTTAATCTGCACTTTGAAGTATTCACGTGACGCCCGTTCTGCAAGGTTTCAAATTCAAAAGCTGTTCGAGGCCTAAGTGAGTATTTACAGCTTCTTGCATGTTTCTGTAGCTCGTATCCGAGCGTCCTTGTTGATGGTCACTCTCCACACCACACGGTAAATAAACAAGCCGTCTGCACTCACTGGTGCCGTTTGCTGCGTTTCCGTTGGTGAGCGGAGCGAGATCGTCCTGCTCGGAGACAGTCAGGCCGTCCAGGTAAACCGTCAGCTCTCCTGTTGGGACTGCGACTCCTTTCTGCTCCACGCTCAGCTTCAGCACCTCCTTCACATTCTCCACTGAGGAGCCGGGGCAGCGAGGGGGAGAGAGGATGACAGCAGAGTGACTGTCACCGTTTACCACACACACATCTACAGGAGTTATATTGCTACACTTACGTTTTCTGTCATGCTGCTCCAAGGCTTGAGTGAGGTCCAGCGTAGCTTTCCCCAGCAGAGCGTCGGCCTTCAGTGTGTGGTGACTCCATACTTTGAAACACACCTGTGTGCGCGAGGTTACATTCCTGCAGGAAACACAAGCAGACAACATGACGTATTATTAGAAAATGCAAAAAGACGAGCGACGACAGACGGAGGACTGAATGTGAACAAAGTCATCAGGTCACGTCGCTGCCTTTCTCGTGCGTCAGTCTGTGACGTGTCGTGGTTACGTAGCCGCGATCGGACAGGACGCAAGAAGAAAGGAAAAAGTGCACCGATGATGCAAACAATCTAACTCCTTCTTGCACGTCTGAGTGAAGCTGCAGACGTTTTCATTCGCTCTTTGGAGTCGCGCACACGAGCTCCACCTCTTCACTATTATTACCATCGCTGCTCTCTGTCGTATGCAGCAGCTTTAAGGAGAAACAGAGACACGTCGAGGCTCCGAGGTCGGACTGATCCGACCCTGAAGAGTGGAGCGAGGCACACTGCAGCCCGAGGATTGCTCAAAAGGCTTCCTGTGCGATGGCGGTAATGAAGCAGGTTTAAGTACACTGTAAATTCTGAGACACAAACATTAAATATTCATTTTCTGCGACCAATTTCTTCCCGAAGCTCCGCCCCTTGGAAAACCTCGAGGAGCCGACCGCTGCTGGACGTCTTTCATCGTTGCTCTTTGTTTACTGTTATTACTGCAGAGCAACACTGTCGCTCTGCTAACACATAGCTAACGCCATCCAGCTACGCTCGATGTACGATGTGATTGGCTGTTGAAGGCAAGATCAGGGTTTACTGTGCAAAACCGTACAGGACCAACCCGGACCGCACGGTGGAACCTAGACTTCACCCTGTTCCACATTATGTGTCAGCTTTATGTGGAAGATATATTAGTCATCATACAATAAATCCATCACTCTCGACTTCCTCCTTCCAGCAGCTGCTTCCCTTCAAAAAACATTTATGATTGGTGCTTGTTATTCTTACTGCTTCTCTATTTCTCTCCTAACAGTAACTCTTCCTCGCTGCAGGCTGAGCGGCTGACATCATGCAGCTTCCTTCCACGATCCGAGCCGTGAGACGGCGTCCCAGCAGCCTGCCGGATGAGGAACACGGCGCCACTCTGTGACATTAGCTGGAATTACCCAATTAAGATAATCAGCGTTGTCAGTGACATCTCTCCGGCAGTTAGCAGCGCGCCGTCAGAGTCTGCTGGTCGGACACTGAGAGCTTCGAGTGTCACCGTGCAGCCTTTTCCCCTTCCTCAAACACTTCACTGTAAGAGCCACTCTGTGTTGTTACGTAAGGTATACATGCAGAGACAGACCCTAGACTCCTGTTGCTCCATCTTCTTGTCTTTATCTACAGCTTTCTACATAAGCTCAGACCATCTGGAGATCAGCAGAGGCTCTCTCTAGCATCGGCCTGCAGACGGGGGAGTATTAGGAGACAGATGTTTGTGCTACCCTCACAGTCTGTCTCTCATTTCGTCTTCAGCAAAAAAAAAAAAAAAAAAAAAAGAGAGACGAGGGATTCATGAGTAATCCTACATTCATTTGTGAAGGACGCTGTGTACATAGGAGTTGATTTAAACAGAGTGAATGTAAAAGCAAAAAGAGAGAGACACACACACACACACACACACACACACACACACACACACACACACACACACACTGCTGCCTCTTACAGAGTGAGTCTCTCGTCCCATTTCGGATTGGAGGGGCTGTGAGACTTCGCCGTGCGGCGTGACTCCCCCTCCGCTGTCACCTCCACATAGATGGCCGCCCCAAAAATCCTCTTCTTGCTCTTGATTTTGGCACAGGAAACTGGCAGAGGGAGAGATGAAGGAAAGGATGAGACGAGTGATTGAAACCCTAAAAAAAAAAACATCCAGTACATCAGAAGTGTTTCACAACTATGTTCCTGTGCGTGGACCTCTCAGCTTCAACATGGCGGGCAGCACAGATATCACATGTTAAATAACAGCCTTGGGAGCGAGCGTGCAGCTGGGGCTCAACATTAGGACTCGCCAGCTCGCCCAGGAACACGACTGATAGACCAAAACTAAACACAACACATACGTCGTGATTTGCAGCGGTACTTGTGACGTCATCTCGTTAATTACAGCTGCAGCATCGGCGTTTCATAAGCGCCCACTCGTTCATGTGTGTTCGAGTTGAAAGGCAGCTTCACTCACTCCCACGAGCGCGCTCATTAAACTCGGACACAGATTCAGTGTTTCCTAAAAATGGACGGGCCACCCAGGAACATGTTTTTATTCATGTTTTTATTTATTCATTACATTTCGGCTCTCACACAAGCGTGTAAACGACGCGGCCCTGACCTCACTGACAGCAAGGATTTGTTAACTTTACACACAGCTTGCAGACTGTTGGTACAGACTTGCAAACAGCTTTTTTTTCGGACTGAGCCTCGGGGGGCAAACTCCCGTTTTTCTCCCTGCAGGAAAAGGGCTCGTGATCAAGTTGCTTCAAAACCAGGAGAGAGCAGAAACACATGAGCAGCAGCAGCAGAGAGAGAGAGAGACTGATCTTATGTCTGCATGTCCCTCCCATTGATGCACCAGTTAAGACGCCATGCTCATGTCAACACTGAAGCTTCTCCTGCCTCCGTCTTCATATTTTTCTGCAGCTGCTGCCCTGAAGTCGTTGTCATAAACGTCCTGCTCTATCCTGAAGGTTATTTTTTGCAGTGTCGGTGTGTGGATAAGAGAACGAACGGGGAACAGAAGTAAGATGTGCGCAGCGTGCCAACATCGACCATCCCTCGCAGGTGTCTCGCTACATAAGTCACATGTGCTCAGACAAGTTTCTGTGAGTGGACTCCTCCAATTTACAGAATTTATGACAAAATGTGACACTTCATGATCCCTGTGAGGAATCCTCTCTAGAAGCAGTACGATGAGAGGACCAGGGTCTGCAGTAGACCCTGCTGCAGCCCTTTAAACCTGCTGTGTGTGTGTACTCACCAACGGCATGGAGCTGTGACGTTCCTCTGTGGTTATGGCTAGACTCTGCTCGAGATGAGGCCGTGGCCATGTCATACGCCACAGTGGGAAGCCTATAAAACCACACACACATCATACTTAAAGCCCGTAAACTCACAAAATCAGAAACAGGTGATCCAATAAAAACACAGCCGAGAGGTCTCCGGCACTTTCCAAATGTTTCATGTGCGAAGCCGTTTCCCTCCTTTCACCTCTGTTCAAGTTTTGGTTGGAATTATTTCCGCTGCTTTTCTTTTACTCACGATTGGTGCGCGCTGCTCGACCTCCTGGTTCAGCCCACTCCGTGTCCCATGATTCCTCTGAAACACAAACGGGATCATTTTTAGAACAAAGTTCAGAAGAGCCCGAGGAACCTTCGCAGCACAACGTCCGACCTTTGAGTAAAATGAACAACAACAACACCCGTTTATTACCTTTTTATATACAAGACCACTCTCTCAATAAACTGTTCCACACACCCCTCCAAGCTGTCCTGTTTCCCCTCATATTTATATCACACTCTTTTTTAGCTTCAGGTTATGAAGTTATAAATCTGCATTTCTCATCAAACTCTGTGTTCCTCAGAACAGACGTCTCCATTCACAAACACACGTCTTCCTGTCAGCGACATTCGGACTGTGCAGCGATTGTATTTCACTTTGCTGCCGTCTCGTGTAAAGGTCAGCGTCATCTGTAAACACCACTAAACTCATTCATTCGCTTCCACTTCAGAGAGGCTTCGCTCCGACCGCTCGCCTTCATGACACACACACACACACACACACACACACACACACACACACACACACACACACACACACACACACACACACACACACACACACACACACACACACACACACACACACACACACACACACACACACACACACACACACACACACACACACACACATTTTTAAAGGTCTTGGTCTCGTCATCGAAAGAATTTTTACTCCGTCCCTAAATGTCCTGGTCTTGTCTCGGTCTGGATCCCTAAATGTCCTGGTCTTGTCTCAGTCTGGATCCCTAAATGTCCTGGTGTTGTCTCAGTCTGGATCCCTAAATGTCCTGGTCTTGGTCCTGATCCCTAAATGTCCTGGTCTCAGTCTGGATCCCTAAATGTCCTGGTCTTGGTCCTGATCCCTAAATGTCCTGGTCTTGTCTCAGTCTTGGATCACCCTGGTCTCGGGTCCAACAATAGGACTTGCACTAATGGAAAGATGTCGGAGTGAGGGTGCTGCCCACACGGAGCGCTCCTGAGCTGGTTTTCCGACCAACTTGACTGGACTTGAACCAGCAACCCTTCAGTCTCTCCAGACTGAGCTAAAGCAGACCAAGAAATATGAACACTGAAAGATAAATTGGAGGCGAGTAGCGCGTTGTCATTTTTTAGATGAAAAATGTCGCTCTGAGTCAAACGTTAGTGAGAGAACATCCAGAGGCAGGATTTGATGGGTGACATAGTCGGAATAAATAAAGCGTTCGGGAACTCACTCCTCCCACCGTTTCCCAGCTCCAATTAGGACCAAAACATTTCTGATATGATTAAACAGCCAGAGCAGCAGCAGCAGGTCGACACAGGCCGATTCGTCACCCAGCATAGACCTCGAGTTAGAGGAGGCAGCCTTTAAGCAGCTTAGGAGGAACCCAATTAAGAAGATAGGGACGGGGCCAGAATGAACCGATCCGTGGGAAGACTACAAGGCAGTGAGCAGAACAGTGCCGGGCGGGGCTCAGCCTGCTATCTCTCTGCTCTCACAGTTTAATACCCAGTGACTTCACCAGTGATCTCTGAGGAAGGTAATCAGCCGAGCAGGAGTTTAAGTTTACCTCACTTCTAATATCAATACCTCTCCTGATAGAGTCAAACATCAACAGCTTCAGGATGGAAAACGGGAACAGATCCCAGATCCATCCATATATAGAAACTACTGACTTTACAACAGGAGGGTTAAATACATCGGGATGCTTAGAGTATCAAAACGTGGATATGAATCCATCAATATGAAGAACAGCAGAAGAGATAAGCTCAGGTTCATTCAGGGTCTTTCCTCATTATAACATGACGATGTTTAATTCGAGTCTGACATGACTAACTACTACGGCAGCATGATGCCGACATAAGTGTCTAAATCAATCTATCCAGCTCAGCACTCACACTGTCTAAGACGGGAAATGTTTTCCTCTGAGAAGCAGTTTAAAGACTAATCGGTCCAAAAAAAACAACAAGAAGTTAAGCGTGGAATTTCTCAAAATGTCACGAGTACCAACCTCGCCTTGTTTTGATCTGGGAACATCCCTGAAACACAAAGTCCAAACCGTCTGTTGGTGAAAATGTTAAATATGAACCATCTAATTCGAATGTTTAAGTTGTTCGATGCAGTACTACGACCTCATAAGTGTTTGAGCCGCCTTCCTCCGCACAGTCACAAAACCATTTAACAATAAGCCGGGTCGAGAGTGTATGTGGCGGTCACGTTACACTGAGAGCGCCCTCGGCTAGATAGATAGTGACAGCCCCATCACACATCCATCCATACAGCAGATGCTGATTCTTCTCCCCTTGACAAGCTCAACATGAAGTCATAAAATCCTTTACGTTTATTCTTGAGGGAACGAGATGATGTACAGTCAGAGCCGAGTCGAACAACTGACCCTGAAAATCAGAACAGGTTGACCCCGTTTAACAGGCGTCCATACAGAGCAGGCAGGTGACGGCTGGAACAGAGAGAAAACTTGAGATGAGTGATGGGACTGGGAGCGAGTCCAGGAGCGATCTGCCATCACTCTCAGCCGTCCTGACAAACGCAGAATGAAAACAGTGATGACCCTAAATCCCTCCGACACAGCTGTGACACCTGGGCCAACAGCTCTCACACGCTCGACCACAGGCACAGGGAGATTTATGACTGAATGTGTCAACAAAAATATCTGCAATGTGTCTGACGTACCTGTGACCCAACTCTGGGTGCCTCGGACTTCTTTGTATCCAAACAGGTATCGACTGAACTCGTCTCGTATCAAAGACTAAAGTCTGGGTTTGCAGGTGGAAACAGCAGAAGCACCGGCTGGATGTCCTCCGGGACGTCCTGTGCATTGTGACAATCAGCTAACGAGTCGGGCGTGCTGCAAACTAGACGACTACAAATCAAGTTTTCTCCTCCAGATCAATGCCGATATAATAATTCTCTTTTGCACACTCAATAAAAATCCACAATCACATAAAAGCCGGCGTTAAATGTACTCTCCGTCTGTGGCTGTCTGAGGAGAATGTGGTTTATTCTGTAAATACTCTTCTTACACATGAGCTTGGGACGCCGCTGCTCCAGTCATAAAATGCTCCATAAGCATTTATGTGGACTCTTAAATAAGGAGAACAGCTCGGGGCATCATTCAACGCACGAGGGCAGCGAGCTGCATTACAACATTTGATTTACGTACAGAATACGAGAAACAGCCCATCGAAGCCCGAAGAGTTTCACCTCCCTTGTTCTCTGCATCTGTCTGATAACGCACAGCAGATGGCGAGGCGCTGAAATCTCTTCATAGGCCGCGGCGTGCACAGACGAGATGTCACAACATGAATGCAGAGAAGACTTGTGTACGTTCACCCGCTGTCAGCACGTTAGTCATACATCACCAAAGACAGCATCCATTAAGTGCATATTTTAAATGCTCCGACACGAGTCAGAAGTTATTCAACCATAACATCGCACCGCGGTGTTCTTCTGTCCGGATCTGCAGAGTCACTTTAAGAAAGAGCTAAAGACTCAGCTCTGTGTGAACACCTACGACCTTCATCATCATGATGGTTTTGTTGGATAACGGTGATTTTAAGATGGTTTCTATTCTGGTTAGAGCTTTTTAAGAAACGCCGTCAATGTTGTGCTCCGTCTCTGGTCACTTCCTGTCAGCACGCATCCAATCAGTGCCGTTTGTTTGCACTTCCTGACGTCGTTTCCTCTTTTCTAGACGCTCGCTTGTGTTGTACTTCCTCTCTGACGCACGTCGCTTTGGATTGAAGCGTCTGCTAAGTTTGAATTGTGGAGTTTGTTTGAAGTTAAAACAAATTAATTTAAGTGTCTGACCTTCTGAAAGGTGAAAACGTATTATTCACTTAGTTATCTTTAAAAAAAAAAGGTTCAAACCATCCAACACAATAATAATCTGTGTGGATGCTCGAACAATGCTTCCACAGTTTCAGGTCAGCGAGATAAAAGCGGTTACGTTTAAAGGATTACATCAAGCTGAGGTGGAAAAGAGCGACTCTTTGAACACAGACAACCTTGTGTTGGAGCCTTTTTTCCTCGATTCACTGAGTTATGATTTCCTGCGTCGTGGTCGGCCTGTAGAAAGAACATCCTGCACTGCTGCTGTACGGGTAGATTTGCTTACAAAACAGCCCGTACCCTGCTTACTGCTACAGCACGCACTTTACACTCCGCCGTCGAGACTCCTCAGATACTGGGGATCATAGAGGGAGCACTGAAGCCCTCAATGACTGGACGCTCAGGACCACATCAGGACTGGGCGTGATGTCAGGGGAGGTGTTGGCTTACATCAGGACTCCCTTTCAGCTCCACAAAAGAGGCACACACAGACTCTGAGCCCAGGTTTATACCTGCACAGGGCCGCAGGAGCTCCACTGTTAACCTGGCAGAGATTTAAGCCCAGTGAGGATCCATTACTCTGAACACTGACACACCTTCATTGTCTGACTGAAGCAAACCTGCATACAGTAAAGCACGCCGTTTAAAGGTTAAGTGCATAAGAATGTTTAACCCGGCTTTCCGCTCTCAACGCCAACAACAGGAGCCGTTAATTTTGACGACTTTCTCTATGCTGGCGTGACACACTGGCTTCACACAGTGGCGACAGGACACAACTCCCACTTTCCCCACAGCTGCTTCCTGGCTCTTCAAAGGTCAAAGTGAGTGAGCGAGTGTCTGAGTGTTCGAGAGATTCAGTGTGAACAAACGAGTTTATGTCAAAGCAAGCGAAGCGACATCTTTACAGAAGAACACTCCGGATACTCTCCTGTTCACACATCCATACGAGGGCTTTCATACCTACAGAAAACTCCTGAGAAACTCCCGCCTTTCCCAGACGAACGCACGTGAGAAGGCAGCAGGATATTATCAGGAGAACTCACCTGGAGCCAGTGGGAGGGGCCTAGACTGTGCACGCCACCTCTACCGTCTCTACAGACTGTCTGCACGCCACCTCTACCGTCTCTACAGACTGTCTGCACGCCACCTCTACCGTCTCTACAGACTGTCTGCACGCCATCTCTACAGACTGTCTGCACGCCACCTCTACCGTCTCTACAGACTGTCTGCACGCCACCTCTACAGACTGTCTGCACGCCACCTCTACAGACTGTCTGCACGCCACCTCTACAGACTGTCTGCACGCCACCTCTACCATCTCTACAGACTGTCTGCACGCCACCTCTACCGTCTCTACAGACTGTCTGCACGCCACCTCTACAGACTGTCTGCACGCCATCTCTACAGACTGTCTGCACGCCACCTCTACAGACTGTCTGCACGCCACCTCTACAGACTGTCTGCACGCCACCTCTACAGACTGTCTGCACGCCACCTCTACCGTCTCTACAGACTGTCTGCACGCCACCTCTACAGACTGTCTGCACGCCATCTCTACAGACTGTCTGCACGCCACCTCTACAGACTGTCTGCACGCCACCTCTACAGACTGTCTGCACGCCATCTCTACAGACTGTCTGCACGCCACCTCTACCGTCTCTACAGACTGTCTGCACGCCACCTCTACAGACTGTCTGCACGCCACCTCTACCATCTCTACAGACTGTCTGCACGCCACCTCTACAGACTGTCTGCACGCCACCTCTACAGACTGTCTGCACGCCACCTCTACAGACTGTCTGCACGCCACCTCTACAGACTGTCTGCACGCCACCTCTACAGACTGTCTGCACGCCACCTCTACCGTCTCTACAGACTGTCTGCACGCCACCTCTACCATCGCCGTGCTCTAATCAACCTGCTGCATTCTGTTTCCTGTTCTCCTCCATCTTCTTCTCCACATTCTGTTCATCTACACGCAGCTCTGATACAAACACACTGATTCTCATCAAAGCGTCGTGTACAGGACTCTGCTGCTTTCTCGTCTACTTCCACTCGTTTCACACAAACAGAGATATCCTTAAAAAAAATAAATCAGGAATTTAAATTCTGAAGATGTCCCCTCAGTTCTGGGGCTCCGTACGATTTATTCCTCTACAACGAACCAGTGATGTAACAATTGACTCAACTCACGATAAGATTCTGTCGCGATGTATTTAACAAAATGAGACTGTAGATAAATTATGAGTTAAACAGCTGTTAACCTGCTCGTCTGTGAGGTTTGGTCTTTTAATGTTGTTTATCTCAACAAGTGGAGGCGATTGGCTCTTCTCATTACTTTCTGTACTTTATGTTTGCACACCTCCCATTTAAAGGGGACATATTATCCCCTCTTCCACCTTTTCAAACAGCGCCCCCTGGTGGTCTAAATGAAACATCTGTGCTGTGTTTTGGTTCAAATATAACATGAATGCGGCAGCAGAGGAGGTTTGTGACCCTGTAGAAACCAGCTCTCTCTGAACACTCAGTTTTGGCGTGTTTGTCTCTTTAAATGTAATAAGCCCCGCCCCCTGAGTTTTCACTGAAGACATCACTCCTTCATTAGAAAGAATAAAAATGGAAGACCTGCTCAAAAGTTTTGCCCTGGGCTGGAGGTGGAGTCCACGGGTGGAGAAACCAGGGGAGGGGATTTTTGTTGTTGTTGTTGTTGTTGTTTTCAAAAACACTGTCAAGAGAGGATTTGTCAGAATATGTCCCCTTTAAAAGTCTGTGGAGCGTCCTTTATTTCTGAATCTGCAGCTGCTGACGCTCACCTTGTTATTGAGGTTCATTTTTCAGAGTACAGATGTGAACTTTGACACCTTTGAATCGATTTATCACAAGTTCACGATGGATCTTTACATCCATGCTGACACAGTAGTGTGTAAAGTCAGACCTGTGTTTACTTTCAGCTGATGTCAACACACCTTTAAAAGTTACAGGTAACAACAAGAAGCACCAGATTCCCTTTAGATGATCAACATTCAGCTAACAGGAGGATGGATTATTGGATTAAAATCATTATTTTTATTAACCCTAAATTAACTGTTTACTGTTAATTCTGACCATCAGACACAAACTCTGACTTTAACCTGCTGTCAGTGTAAAAACTTCCTAGTGTTCATTCTTAATAACTATATTCAGTAAAGTAATTTACCTGTTTTTAGAGCATTTATGTCAGATTCATCACGGAGGAGCTAGCTAGCTATCAGTAAGCTAGCCCGCTAGCCTCTGAAAAACAATCACTTTTCTGACATTTGTTTTGCTTAACTATCGTAACACTCGCTGACAATCCCTCCATATCCACCTGCACGGTCAGCAGGTGACACCCACACATACCTGAAACACCTCACCTGGCTGTTTGATGTGTAAACGTCCAACTTAGCAGCGTAACAAACAAGGCTACTTTAGCGAGCTATCGTTACTAACTTAGCTTACTGTGTGCTAGCCCGGTGTAATGTCGAGATATGCTGTCGTGTCATCTTATGCCCCCACAGTACTAAAAAAACTATCTATATCCCTTATACAATAATAAATAATGAACGAATTTAACTTATATTACATCCATACTCACTTGGTGTGCACTAAAGTACGGGGAGCACATTTAGGTATATATATATAAAGATTAAATGTTAAGCATATTCTCTGTTAAACAGACTCACTTTTAACACTACTCATACTCGTATGTAAGCTTGCATAGACAGGATTACTCTGTCGACGTTTAACCCCAGTCTTATATAGCTTCCTGTGCTGCATAGAGCCGTTGGGGAGCAGATTTCGATGGGAAGCATTTTTTGTCATAACACCTTCACTCCACCGTCGCTGAGCTAGCAGAGTCAAACAGTTTAGTTTTGCGGACTGCAGTCGTGACATTAAAGTCGTGAGTGACGGTTTAAATCAGATAAGGAAGCCGTGTTACCTCCACTGTCGTCCCGCTCCTCTCCGTGTGTCTCTCCGGGTCTCTCCGGTTCTCTGCGGGTCTCTCCGGTTCACGGTTAAAAAGCCCAGCCTGCAGGCCCCGCAGTCCGCCTCGGCTCTCTGTCCATCTCTGAGCTCAAACACACGGTGACAGGCGCGCGCGCCACCCCAAATACTGCTGTGTAATAATACAGTCCGTCTGAGTCACTACAGATTATACTCTGTGAATAATAATGTTCCTGGAGCCCCTCTCTCTAATCTAACAGACCATGATGTCCTCTCCTGTGTCTGCACATCAACTACCATTAAATATTCATGTGCAGTTTTTATAGCAAACAAAGACATCACTCACCACCTCTGATTTTCTCTTTAATCTTTTGCTGTATTCATTCAGTTTTTATTTCCTATGATGTTTTTCTTCTTGTTTTTCTTTTAATGTTAAATCTTTCATCATCATCGACAATTAACCAATCATCTTTCTTCATACATTATTTATTGTCATGTCCATTTCTGCATTGTCAGCACTGCACTATCATCTTGTGTAGGTTTGCACACATCAGTCTCTTTTGTTTACTTGTTTAATATTTACTTGGAGGGCAGAGTCTGAGGTGAATCTAGAGTCCACCGGGGCCCAAAGCAGCATTAAGTTATAGGGGCCCCTCAAATCAGCTATCAGCAGGGCAGTGACAGTGAATGCTGTGAGATAGATACTTTATTGATCCTGAGGGAAATTCAAGGCATCCAGTTGCAAAAGGCAAATGAGGTCCATGCAGGGAGGTTTCTGTAATTGCAAAACTTGCACATAATGAGTTGCTGCCTTGGTTAAAATCAACTCTCTGTGAGCCCCCAAACAGCGTGCCTGGTGACTCTGATTCTGATTGAACCCGCTCTCTCTAATCTAACAAAGCAGACCATGAAAAACAGACCATAATGTCTTCTCCTGTGTTTGCAAATTAACTACAATTGCTATTGAATATTTATAATGTATTCGGTTTTTATTGCAAACTAAGTAATCGTTCCCTTTTGGAGTGTTACCTATGGGTTTATTTAATTCATCGGCCAAAAAAAACAGTAAAAACCAACATAAGATGTTGAATGAAAAGGAGCAGAAAGAAGAAGAAGAAGCTCAACCCGCCTCTTCAACAGAGACATTCTTCCTCCTGTCTTTTCCTTTAGTTGTTGACATGTTTGAACAGCTGAAATAAAACATTTTCCCTGAAATGACAGAGTCTTTGGGACCATATTGGAGGATCAGCTTGACTGGTCTTCAACCTCCCTAAAAGAACACATGTCACTCCCTTGTTCATCTCCTCCTCTCCTGCTTGTATCAAACTTATAACTCTGCTAAACGACTCCTCCTGACCTAAACGCTCCAGTCCAGGTCTACACTCAATGAAAGGTGTCTGATCCAACCTTCACATCAGGGTATGTAGACTCGTCTCCTCCATCGCCCCCTGGTGGTGGGACAAACTTCGACACTCCAGTCGATCTGCAGAGTCACTTTGCACCTTTAAGAAAAAGCTAAAGACCCAAGCTCTGTATGAACATCTACGGCTTTCATGATGATGATGATGGTTTTGTTTGAGAACATGTGACTTGTATGATGGTTTCTACACTGGTTATGTGGTGTTTGAACCAGAAAGGGTGTTAACTTTTAAACAAGCATAAGAATGCCAATACAGGTATAGAGTGTTACAGCTGTTATCTGTTTCGCCTGTAGGAGGCGATAGAGAGCAGTATACTCATCGTCCACATCCTTTACTCTACGTCATCTTTCACCTCAGAGATATGACATCACACAAGTTCTGTGAGACACAACAGGTGGCCACTTCCTGTCAGCACGCGTCCAATCAGACTCTGTTGTTTTGCACTTACTGACGTTGTTTCCTTTTAGATCTTTGCTTGTGATGTTCTTCCTCTCTGATGCATGATGCTTTGGATTAAAGCGTCCAAGTGAACTGTAGGAGACATTATTCATTTCTGGGACTTTTTTTTTTTTTAATCCATAAATGTGTTTCATCTTATCAAGGTCAGGATGATGAAGGCCACAAGCCTGCAAATCAAAATGAATCAACTTCTTGTTCTTGATTCTTTGGATCAACTCCCACACACCTTCAGATCTGCAGAATCTTTGGACATTTTCAAGACGTACCTAAAAACTCACCTGTACAGACAAGCCTTCATGTAATCTCATAGTAACACCCTTCCTTATGCCGATTTTTTGCACATGTTTTCCTTGTAAGAAAGTGTTTTCAAAGTGCTATATAAATAAAGACTTAAACAAATTGGTCTTATTAAGTCAACAAAGTGGATCTTCAAACTACAAGTGTCGCTGCAGCTTTTTGGCCTCTTTAGCTTTTATTCTTCTCTACTTCCACGTGCTTTTTTCACCCCGGCCAGTAGGGGGCCCCCAAGGGGCAGACAAACTTTAGACCACAGCAGTGACTCTAAATTTATCACATTTTGCAATGACAGTAGGATACCTCCCTAATGGGGGGCCATCTGGCAGCACTCACTCTCTATTGAAAACCACACGTTTGAGGAATTATCCATCTGGGAGTGAAATAAAGACAGAGAGGAAGAGGAGGAGGTGTGGGGAAACTGGCAGACATAATGTTGATGAACCCTGGTGGGAGGGGTCCAACAGACTCTGGTTCCTAACCCTTAGGGACCCTAACCCTAACACCTGTGGTTAATTAGCTCCTGTGTATCTCCAGTGTAAATTCTCCTTGTGGCTCGAGGAACACGTTTCTCCAGAGCAACACAAAGAAAGGGCCTCGAGAGGAGAACGTGAGTACACACAGAATTATTGTTCTGGACAGCAGTACAGTCTTAATGTTTCTTAATGTTTCATCGTGGTGAGCGCCGAGGTTCCTCGTGAAAAATGGGGAAAAGATAATAAATTAAAGCATGTGCAATACTGACACCACAGTTTCATGTTACATCAAAGATACGATGCCACACGGGTTCAGACCAATGAACGACCACGAGGGTTCAGTCCAATGAACGACCACGAGGGTTCAGTCCAATGAACGACCACGAGGGTTCAGTCCAATGAACGACCACGAGGGTTCAGTCCAATGAACGACCACGAGGGTTCAGACTACTGAACGACCACGAGGGTTCAGACTACTGAACGACCACGAGGGTTCAGTCCAATGAACGACCACGAGGGTTCAGACTACTGAACGACCACGAGGGTTCAGTCCAATGAACGACCACGAGGGTTCAGACTACTGAACGACCACGAGGGTTCAGTCCAATGAACGACCACGAGGGTTCAGTCCAATGAACGACCACGAGGGTTCAGACTACTGAACGACCACGAGGGTTCAGTCCAATGAACGATCACGAGGGTTCAGTCCAATGAACGACCACGAGGGTTCAGTCTACTGAACGACCACGAGGGTTCAGTCTACTGAAAGACCACGAGGGTTCAGTCTACTGAACGACCACGAGGGACTCAGACTACTGAACGACCACGAGGGTTCAGACTACTGAACGACCACGAGGGTTCAGACTACTGAATGACCACGAGGGTTCAGTCTACTGAACGACCACGAGGGTTCAGACTACTGAACGACCACGAGGGTTCAGACTACTGAATGACCACGAGGGTTCAGACTACTGAACGACCACGAGGGTTCAGACTACTGAACGACCACGAGGGTTCAGACTACTGAACGACCACGAGGGTTCAGTCTACTGAACGACCACGAGGGTTCAGTCTACTGAACGACCACGAGGGTTCAGTCTACTGAACGACCACGAGGGTTCAGTCCAATGAACGACCACGAGGGTTCAGACTACTGAACGACCACGAGGGTTCAGACTACTGAACGACCACGAGGGTTCAGACTACTGAACGACCACGAGGGTTCAGACTACTGAACGACCACGAGGGTTCAGACTACTGAACGACCACGAGGGTTCAGTCCACTGAACGACCACGAGGGTTCAGTCCAATGAACGACCACGAGGGCTCAGTCCAATGAACGACCACGAGGGTTCAGACTACTGAATGACCACGAGGGTTCAGTCCAATGAACGACCACGAGGGTTCAGACTACTGAACGACCACGAGGGTTC
The DNA here is from genome assembly GCF_947650265.1 of Symphodus melops. Classification (NCBI taxonomy): domain Eukaryota; kingdom Metazoa; phylum Chordata; class Actinopteri; order Labriformes; family Labridae; genus Symphodus; species Symphodus melops. The sequence goes on along the minus strand of NC_136704.1, from coordinate 2,113,583 downwards.
AGACCAATGAACGACCACGAGGGTTCAGTCCAATGAACGACCACGAGGGTTCAGTCCAATGAACGACCACGAGGGTTCAGTCCAATGAACGACCACGAGGGTCCAGACTACTGAACGACCACGAGGGTTCAGTCCAATGAACGACCACGAGGGTTCAGACTACTGAAAGACCACGAGGGTTCAGTCCAATGAACGACCACGAGGGTCCAGACTACTGAACGACCACGAGGGTTCAGTCCAATGAACGACCACGAGGGTTCAGTCTACTGAACGACCACGAGGGTTCAGTCTAATAAACGACCACGAGGGTTCAGTCTAATAAACGACCACGAGGGTTCAGCCTAATGAACGACCACGAGGGTTCAGTCTAATAAACGACCACGAGGGTTCAGACTACTGAACGACCACGAGGGTTCAGCCTAATAAACGACCACGAGGGTTCAGACTAATGAACGACCACGAGGGTTCAGTCTACTGAACGACCACGAGGGTTCAGTCCAATGAACGACCACGAGGGTTTAGTCTACTGAACGACCACGAGGATCCAGATCCTGCTCCTCATGTTTCCCGCCTTGTGTGTCCTCCCTCATGTTGCCTGGTTCTTTATGTTTTTCCTGTTAACTCATCCCGGCTCTTTCTCAGCTCTGCCTGCACCTCTGGATTTGACTGCTTGTGTTTTGAACAACTGAAAACAAACCTGTCTTTTTGTACTCTACAGTTGAATCCACAGAAATGAAAATTTGAAACTTGTCGCACAAAAGAAATGTTTTTCCTTCACTTTCTGGGACAATCAAGCCAAAGTGATGGAGAAAAACTCCAAATAAACAGATGAATTACCTGCTGCTGCTGTTTACATGCAGACCAGCAGAGGGCGCCAACGTACATGTTCTACCTACATCTGCAACAATTATGAATTAAAAGATGTTTTGTCAGATTCCTGCACATTTAAATTAGATATCTGTGACTCTGTTTTACAAAACTTAAAACCACTTTAGGAACAGAACCCCTGTTGAGTTCCTGAACATTCATTTATCTCAGATCAGTGTATAAGAACAGAGAACAGTGAGGGAGGCATGGAGTTGGTCCAGGCGAAGAATTTATTCACGATACCTGGTTCTCGAGGTCTTTGAATCAGAAGGTTTCAATAAGTTTTAAACCTTTTACAGTTTGAGTCCAGAGATCCAGAGGTGGGGGGTGGGGGGGGGGGGGGTGGGGGGGGTGGAGGCAGACGTTGAGCGGAGGATAATTTCAGGCAAAGGAGAAGCAGTGTGACAGGTTGGCTGGAAACAGAATGACTCAGGACACAGAGGCCCTTTTCTAAAAAGCCACAGTTTAGTATGCAGAGTGGACTTTTCAGCAGGCATCACCTGAGCAGAACATTTCAGCTTGGATCAGGATCAGCTGTATTCAACCAAACTCAATTCTGTGCGAAATTAAATGTAAAACGTCACTTCTCGTGCGTCTCCACATAACAAACACAGGGATAGAAGAGGCCGGTGACTTATTAGTTGTTAATGCAATATCACATCTGGAGTGTCGAGAACACGAGGCGGGCTGATGACGCCACTTTACACTAAATGAATTAGACGAAGGAGGAACAAATATCAGCCCACTGAACAGAAGGTCCTAACAAGATACAGCACGGGTCGACATGACCGCAGTTTATGGAAGACGGAGCTGCCGCCGTACTCCTGCATTCAAACACACACACACCCACACACACACACACACACACACACACACACACACACACACAGTCTTCTTTCCCTCCTGTGTTTGTGGAGATACTGTTGGTCTTGGTGAAGTTGCTTCTACAAAGAGGACATGGCATCGTCTCTTCTCTGACCAGCATCCAAAAAGTTGATCAGTTGGGGTTCAGTCCCAGGTGACGTGCTTTATGTAACTCTTATCGTCCTCCCACCGTGCTCACTGTTAAATCAGAGGAGATTAGACGCCTCCTGGAGAACTCCCTTTAAATGCAAAACCATCAGTCTGACTCCAAAGCAATGATCAGGTTTGATTAAACAGCGGTGGTGGTCCGATTACTCATAACCTTTCATATCTGCAGCTGGAGAAATTGGACGTTACATATTAAATTCCTGGCGGTCCTGACCTCAGAGCTTCAGGTCACTAATCCTTGTAACCTGTTTTGAACTGTGCGTCCTCCTGAAACAAGCACAAGTACGTTTTAATGAGCATTTTAATCTTTTGAATTCTCGTGCTCGTCTGTTTGCCCTCCTCTTTCCCCTTTCTGTGTGCTGTCTTGTTTGTCTTGCGTGTCTTGACTCCAAACACTGGAGAAACTCTGCACCAGAACCTCGTCTCACAACTGGGACCTCCAAGTCAGTATCCAAAACAACAGTTTGTAGAATATATCCGTGCTTCACCTTACTCCACGACTGTTTGCGTCCACAGTGTGGGCACTCTTTGATGTGAGGTCTTTACACTGGCTGGAGAATAGATCCTACTGCTGGTTTATAAAGTGCGTAATGGTTTAGCATTACATGCCGCTAATGCTACAGCTAACAGGAGGTAGGAGAAGTCGTGTTTCTGTGGACTTTTAATTTGTGCACATCGATGTGATTAAACATGCAGAAGACAGCTGAAAACACACTGAAGAGCAAATAAAACCAGAACAAGAAGAAGAAGATGGGATCTTTCATCTTTCACTCTGCACTGTGACTTTTACTTTTTTTACATTTTTTCTTAAATTAATTTTATTTGAATTATTTTTACTTGAAGATATTTTAAGTTTTAATAATTTCAGTGATTTTCTATTTTAATGTTTCTTTTCTTTCCTCTGTCATGATGCTTCTGATGTCTCGTGTACAGCACACATTAAACAACTTACAAACGTTCAGAATCTAAGTCGTTCTGCACTTTGTCCAATTTTTCCTCCGACCTTAAATAGGTCACTTTGCATGGACGACCATATACAGTACAAGTTACATGTGAGAGTAAAAAAAGACTTGTTGTTTCTCTGAGTTGGAGGTGACATTCGTGGGATCGTTCTCAGACAGGAATGTGTTTTCTGTTTATTCTGGATACCTATAAATGCAGTGACACAGCAGGTGGGGCTCTCCATGCTTTGACTCGCTCCAGGGATGAACTCATTTTAAGATTTGGAACGTTTACTTTGACTCTTATTCGTCCTTTAAATAAATCTGAGTCGAGTAGACAGCAGCCAAAGGACACAACTTAATGTGAGTGAATTAAAGGGGACATATTCTCGAAAATCCACTTCTACAGTGTATTTAAACGTTTATTTGGGTAACCTGAGAGTCTACTCACAAAATGTAAAATAAATCCATCCAGTCGTTTGTTTGTGGTCTGCAGAAGTCTTACGACACAGAGAAAAATTCTTCGTTTCTAATGTTCTCAATTTATGGAAAGATTAGATTAAATTAAATTAGATTATGGTAAAAAAAAATACACTCTCTCTAGTGAAGGAGTGCTGTCGAGGGGGAAACTCAGGGGGCGGGGCTTATTGTATTTAAAGAGACACACACACCAAAACGGAGCGTTCAGAGAGAGCTGGTTTCTTCAGGGTCATAAACCTCCTCTGCTGCTTCATGTTATATTTGGACCAAAGCTCAGAAACACTGATGTTTCATTCAGAGCACAGATGGACTGTTTGAAAAGGTGGAAGAGGGGATAATAAGTCCCCTTCAACAAAAACATTTCTGACAATTAACGCAACATCTACTTCTCTCCTATCCTCTGTTATACGACCCCGTGTTGTCGTGGAGCATTTTTCACATCATTTCGCTTCTGTTTCTACTTACGAGGGTGTTTAAGTCAATATTTTCAAATTCTTGAACATGACTGGAATGCAAGTGTACAGCGGGAGTTTCTGTCCTTTGCTTCAAGGATGTTTCCACAAGACCACTTAAAGCAAAGAGAGTCATTCAGGGTCCTACGGATAATTACCGTCTCTCTGGGCTGCAGTTTGGAAAGAAAGGTTCACTAGACTCCACAATCCAGAATGAGGTTCCAGAGTAAAAAGAAATCTCTAATGTGCACTCATGTGATCCTTGATCCAACCATTGAATGCTCAAAATGTCCTTCTTGAAATCCGTTAAAAGGACGTATATGCAACCAGTGCAGGCCGCCGTATGTACAACTGACAATACTTACCTGCAGTGGAGGACAGGTGACGCGTTCTCCAAAGCTACAAATTCAGAAACGCAATTGCAAACGTCCAAAACAAATGCAACGGTTGAAATGGCTGCAGATGAAAGAAACATGTTGCTCCCCAGCATGAGCACAGGACGTTGGTCCGTCGGGAGATTAAGCTTCAAGGGGGGGTCTTCGTGGTAACGTGCCGTTATTTGATGACAGGAAGTAAAGTTGATCTGTATCCAGGAGATTACGAGCCAGTTCAACCTTGACTCTGACAGCCGGGGATGAAGAAGGCACGGTGGGTCAGGCTGTGATAGTGAGGGCAGAGGCGCTCATCAGCTCCACAGTCAGCAGCAGCTCCAGACATCCCGGGGCTGCAAGCAACAAAACCCCCGCTTGGCCTTCTCATCCCGGGTGTCAAAATCCAGTATCCGTATGCATTTGTTTTGCAGCGTTTGTATGAAATACCGACATTAAAAAAAAACCTAAAAAAAAAACTATTAAAAACCCCGAGAGAATTGGCAGGCTCTTTGTTTTCCTAACATTTTTTGCACACATGGACATAAAAAAAAACATCCTCTGTAGCCAACATATGGCACACATAATGACACCTTATCTTGTGCAATGCAGTCGAGTGTGCATGCAGTAAAAACACAGCGTTAGTTCAGCTTTATTGGAGCATGTCTCATAGCTGTTGAAAGTTTATGGACCGCATGTTCCTGAGAGGCTTGTGTTTGTTGTTGTTGTATTAGGATGCATTATAGAAAGTATGCATTGACGTCAACTGTTTCGGGACTTTCACTCACTGTTCTTCACTTCATTTACATGAGCTGAAAAAACCCGGAGAGGATTTGTTATATAAGAGTTCTGCTTCATAACCCCAGCTAACCTATATGAAAAAGGCAAATGAGTAAAACGTGAGGCTTGTGGGATGAGGATGAACATGGAATTTCGCTCATCTGTGAAACATCCCAACTCCCTCGACTGTCAGAGTGATGGAAACCTAAAGGAGGACGAATAGTAGCTGGCAGTTAACTCATCAATATTCTCAAGTGGCTCAAAGTTTTTGCAGCGTCTGGCTGGTGTGCACGGTGAGTTAAGGGTGTTATTGATGGATCGGACATGTTTCAAGTCCTCCAGAGCTTCTTCAGGGACGATTGGTTTAAAAGCTTCTGAGGAGAAACTAGAAGAGAGGGAAAACAAAGGATCTGTGTTCTCTGGGATCCACCTGCGCAGATATACACATAACACACATCATGGAGTAAATATACAAGTAAGTATGTCAACAGGCTCAGAACGCAGGGAGCGAGGGGACGGACGCTGGATCTTCCTGACCACCAGCTGCTGCCAAAACGAAAGCCTTGTTAGCAATCACACAAAACTCCTGAAGTTTCAGGGCTGCCTGTGTGAACTCAGAAAGTCAGGGGTGGTAATGTTTTAAAACTAGCATGAGTTTGAAAGTAACATTCCCTCAGTGCTCCCTCTAAAGCCACGCCCCCTTACTTACCTGCACGAGCGCCGTTGGTCCTGAAGCAGACTTCAGCTCATTGGTTCGTGCACGTGAGAGGGAGCAGGGAGAAGGGAGGCAGACATTGGTTGATGTTTTTATAGACTTACAAACTGATACAGATGATGGATTTTCTTTGTTCCTTTTTTAGAGAACCTGAGTTATTGATTCAGGTTCATCTTATTTTTCTTCTTTGATAACATCTTTAAAACTAAATGGATGGAAATATCCAAATCAAATCAGCGGACTGCTTCTATGTCTTAGAGCTGAGCACATGTCTAAAAACAGCGTCCACATTCATCCCTCAAATGACTTTTCTCAACAATATTGGATTAGTTCAAATTAGATCAGACTTTATTTGGCATCGACATCACAGATACAATTCGTCACTGCGCTTCTTTTTTCATGACCTCAGGTTGCGGCTTGTTTGAAACCAGTGAAATCGCTTCCTGATGGTTATTTGAAATTATACAGTTTACTTCATGCACATTGCTTTCACTTAAAGACAAAGACGAACAGGTGATATATAAATCCACCTCTTTCAGGCACCATCTGCAAAAGGTTCTCTGAGTAACGAGTCAACAGAGAGATGAGCAGAACTTCTTCAAAGGAAACAAACAAACTGAACGTGTCAACAGCCTCTGTGAATGATGTTATGATGAAGTTGTTTAGTAGTGGGAGGCCCCGTCCACAGAAACAGTCCCCTCTGGCAGTATCATTTATTTTCCCAGGAATCTGCGGTTTCATTGCAGAGTCTTATCTGTCCTTCCATGCCTTTAAATGGGCATTTCTGGTCTCTGCCCAGAGACTGCAGCAGTGTTTGCTGTGCATGCAGTGTTGATCTTTTGCATAGGTTTGATTGATTTTGCATCCTCTCTTTATTAGCTCTTACTTTAGTTATTATTATTTTTATTTTGCTTTCAATTGTGGCTAGATTCTGTGCTCGTCTTGGATTGGCATGAATTGGCACCATTACTGCAGCTGCAGCACGCTCCTCTTCAAGTTAAAGCCACAGGCTGTTTGCGGTGGCTGTTTGCCGTCATTGGCAACATCGTAAACTTATTTACTACATCCATTTCCAGCCTTAAATTTAAACTCTCACTTAATTTGTAGACCTTGTTTCTTGCCACAGCACACCTCCAGAGATGTGAAATATGCACGAGTTAAGATTCATGCAGGAAGCAATCATTCTTATCGGTCACCAGAGAGGCGGAAAACTGGCTTAGCCTTCTCAATCTGTCAGAAAAGTGGAGTAAAATATCACTTTGTTAGGCAGCCAGTTTATGTCTGGAGGAACACAGAAGAGGTCTTTGCACAAGATGAAAGCAACTTAATACCGAGAATAATCCATCTCATCCTTTGTGAAACCCTCCTGCTGCTGATGCAGGTCGGCTTGTTCCATCTGAGAGGCTTCCAGATTTCATGTTGTTTCTGCGATTTATGGTTTAAAGCGCTCCTTAACATATCAACGAGTTTGTATTCTGAGAACTCCAGTTTTATATTTTGATTTATTAGTCTGATATTTCTCGTTGTTTTGGACGGGGTGTTAAGTAAGGAGATGTTGTTGCAAAGATGAATTGGAAACTTTCACACAAATCTACAGATAAAAACAAACGTGCACACGGATCTACAGACGTGCACACGGATCTACAGACGTGCACACGGATCTACAGACGTGCACACGGATCTACAGACGTGCACACGGATCTACAGACGTGCACACGGATCTACAGACGTGCACACAGATCTACAGACGTGCACACAGATCTACAGACGTGCACACAGATCTACAGACGTGCACACAGATCTACACACGTGCACACGGATCTACAGACGTGCACACAGATCTACACACGTGCACACAGATCTACAGACGTGCACACAGATCTACACACGTGCACACAGATCTACAGACGTGCACACGGATCTACAGACGTGCACACAGGTCTACAGACGTGCACACGGATCTACACACATGCACACAGATCTACACACGTGCACACGGATCTACAGACGTGCACACGGATCTACACACGTGCACACGGATCTACAGACGTGCACACAGGTCTACAGACGTGCACACAGATCTACAGACGTGCACACAGATCTACAGACGTGCAGACGGATCTACAGACGTACACACAGATCTACAGACGTGCACACGGATCTACACACGTGCACACGGATCTACAGACGTGCACACAGATCTACAGACGTGCACACGGATCTACAGACGTGCACACAGATCTACAGACGTGCACACGGATCTACAGACGTGCACACAGATCTACAGACGTGCACACGGATCTACAGACGTGCACACGGATCTACAAACGTGCACACGGATCTACAGACGTGCACACGGATCTACAGACGTGCACACAGATCTACAGACGTGCACACGGATCTACAGACGTGCACACAGATCTACAGACGTGCACACGGATCTACAGACGTGCACACAGATCTACAGACGTGCACACGGATCTACAGACGTGCACACGGATCTACAAACGTGCACACGGATCTACAGACGTGCACACGGATCTACAGACGTGCACACGGATCTACAAACGTGCACACAGATCTACAGACGTGATCTACAAACGTGCACACATTAGCAGTGTGATGCTGTTGGTACCACCGTGTTGCATTTCAACATGACTTCAGTGATGTGTGCACTTTTCTTTTGAAACTAAAGCAGGGCTTTAAAGGCTCCTTCTGCAGGTGTAGTGATCGTCACACAGGTCTCTAAAGACAGCAGAGCAATATTACTTTTAAAAAGCTTCACATGACTTCATTAAACATCGGACTGCTGTCAGCTATCTGAATATTCTGCTGGATTTACATTTTAAATTTACAAAGCTTTAATGTTCAATCCTAAAGATAAAGGACATCGCGTCGGTGTCTCAGGAGATCGACAAAGGGCAAAATAAAAAATAAAAACATGAAACACAAGCAAATAAAGAGAAACACCTTCATCAGTTTGAGAATGAATATTTTTTATTTAGTCAAAACACTGCAATTATAAACACATTGAGATGTTGCACAACACAAAGAGAATGATATTTAATATATGAAATGTGTCTTTGGTTCATTTTCAGCATCTTTGTTGTTATTTTGTGGACGTGTTGTCAAGGCGATGGTTAAATGTTTCTCTACCGGCCTGTCTACATTTATGCAGTTTCCTTTTTTCCCGTGAAGCCGTCCTCATGCTGACAGAGACGTTTGTTCCTTAACAAACCACGAGGTGGGATTTAATGAGCTTCATGTACATTTGTACACTGTTCATTTGTCATGAGCTTTAGTTCAGTTTTCTATTTTGATTTATTAGTCTGATATTTCTCGTTGTTTTGGACGGGCTGTTAAGTAAGGAGATGTTGTTGCAAAAATGAATTGGAAACTTTCACACAAATCTACAGATAAAAACCAACGTGCACACGGATCTACAGACGTGCACACGGATCTACAGACGTGATCTACAGACGTGGACACAGATCTACAGATGTGCTCACGGATCTACAGACGTGATCTACAGACGTGGACACAGATCTACAGATGTGCTCACGGATCTACAGACGTGATCTACAGACGTGCACACAGATCTACAGATGTGCTCACGGATCTACAGACGTGCACACGGATCTACAGACGTGATCTACAGACGTGGACACAGATCTACAGACGTGCACACAGATCTACAGACGTGCACACGGATCTACAGACGTGCACACGGATCTACAGACGTGATCTACAGACGTGGACACAGATCTACAGACGTGCACACAGATCTACAAACGTGCACACAGATCTACAGACGTGGACACAGATCTACAGACGTGCACACAGATCTACAGACGTGGACACAGATCTACAGACGTGCACACAGATCTACAGACGTGCACACAGATCTACAGACGTGCACACGGATCTACAAACGTGCACACAGATCTACACATGTGCACACAGATCTACAAACGTGCACACAGATCTACACATGTGCACACAGATCTACAAACGTGCACACAGATCTACACACGTGCACACAGATCTACAAACGTGCAAACAGATCTACAAACGTGCACACAGATCTACAGACGTGGACACAGATCTACAGACGTGCACACAGATCTACAGACGTGCACACGGATCTACACATGTGCACACAGATCTACAGACGTGCACACAGATCTACAGACGTGCACACAGATCTACACACGTGCACACAGGTCTACACATGTGCACACAGGTCTACAGATGTGCACACAGATCTACACATGTGCACACAGGTCTACAGATGTGCACACAGATCTACACATGTGCACACAGGTCTACAGATGTGCACACAGGTCTACAGATGTGCACACAGGTCTACAGATGTGCACACAGGTCTACAGATGTGCACACAGGTCTACAGATGTGCACACAGGTCTACCACCCTAAGCACAAAAACGTCCTTGTCAGCCCGATCAGGCTGCATGTGAAGGCGTGATATTTACACTGTGACGTCCTGCCTTCACTACAGCCTGTTTAAAACTCTGATGTTGTAACTAAGCTGCACAGCTCCGTCTTTGCAGATTCACACTGACACCACAACAGTGTCATTTAGAGGAAACAGCGGGAGCTCCACATACACAAATGCTCAGCGCTGATACAACCTCCTAAGACGGCACTGAGGTGGGATCACTTCATCCTCTCCATGATAGTGTGTGTGTGTGTGTGTGTGTGTGTGTGTGTGTGCTTTTTCTCGACACATGTGCTTCCACTACGCCGTAACACAAAAAGAATTCAGAGACTTCAACAGTGACATAACATTGTTGTGTAATAAATATAAATGTTCAAAGACGTAATGAGGGCGGAGCTTAGTTAAGACAGAGGCGTGGAAACACACAAAAGGGCCGCTGCGCTCCCAGCACTGTATAAAAACAGTAACCGCCCACTTTCTCGGTGGCTCTGGTTCCGGAAGTAAATTTCCCGATTTCAATCCTTTAATTTTTTTACAAGTTCCAAATATAAAGAGAACCCACCGCTCTTTAATAAAGTCTGCACCATGATACAAAATGGAAAAGCTACAAGACTGTATACGTAATTTTCAACACATCCCATGAGTGTTCATAATATCTTTTGTTGTTATGTTTAAACTGTGAATGCGAGTGTTGTACTATCACCTCATTCACTGCTCGTACTGAAGCGTAAACCATCGTTTTACTCGGGTAGCTCGTGGTCAGTCAACCTGTGAATGAAGTTCTGATTTATAATCAGATCAGCTGCAGAGAAAATAAACAGGATTTTTACTTCAGGCACCACGCTGTTGAGCCCTAACTGCTCCCTCAACAACCAATCAAAATGAAGAGGGGCGGGGCTTTCTCGTCAACAGTTGTGGAGGACAGACTAATCTGAGGGTTGTGTAGATTCCCTCACTGCGGCACAGGGGGCTGTGATAAGCACTGTGTTGAGCCTTCAGGGCCACCGTACATCATAATATATAATATGAACAAACAAGTCAAACAAGCAGTGAAACACAAGAGCACTGGTGAACACTGTCAGCAGTATGGATCATTAGAAAATCAATAACAAAAATAAATGATTATTATGACAAAAAGAAGTGTTTAAAAAACTTCCAGATCAGGACGAATATGTTTCAGGAAAAGATGAATAATACCGTTTTTCTAAGCAGCTGCCTTTCATAAGAGGTATACAATCAGGGAAACTTCTTCATATGCATATTTTCTACCTACAAGATGATGTTGTTTCATCAATATGATGCACCTGTACATGAACCTTTACTTTACTTTGAGTTTATTTGCAGCTCTACGTTTTCGCTCGTCCGTGAGCTCTTCCTCCGGCAGAAGCAGATGGCGTTGAAGAAGCGACAGTGGCACATCGCTCCAGTTTCGCAGCAGCCCGACTGCGGCATGCAGCTCTGCTTGAGTTCAGAGCACTTCACGGGTTTTGGCGCCGGGTCGGGAGGAGGAGGAGGGATGTTTCTCTGAGGAACCTTTTTGGGCCTTTCTTTCTGTAGGGAAGAAAGAAAACGAGTTCAGAGGTTTGAAGTGTCAAATCCTTCAGTCTGTCTCCAAACCCCCCAATGAAGAGAAAAGTCCATCCTCTCCGTCTTCTGCCTGCTCCACTTTTCAGAAAATGTGTGCTCAAACAGGCCGTTTGGAAATGTTCCCTTCATGACATCACAAAGGGCAGTAGCCCCTCCCCCAGGTGGGTGACACTCCCACAGCTAGGTGTTTGTTCTGCCCTCTGAGTCTGCCTTCTCACCGTAAACAATAGGACATGGAGCCAGAAAGCAGCGAGTACACCCGAGCTCTTCCAGAGAGGGGGCGTGGTCAGACACAGCTCATTTACATATTTAAAGCTACAGACACAGAAACAGCCTGTTCTGAGCAGGGCTGAAATAGAGGGGTTTATAGACATGATCAAATACAGGATCAGAGTGGATTTACAACAACACACTTCACACAAATGATGAAGAGGAGCGAGGACACTGATTTCACCTGAAGAAGAAGAGGAGATGAGATCTTTTTCTTTTCTTTTTTTTACAATATTTTATTGAATTTTAAATAACGGAACAGGATAAGGAACCAGTCAGCACAAGATCCATCCAATCAAATATACAGATTAGAATAAACAGAGACAAAGACAACAATCAGCGCACATGGTCATCACATACAAACACATGGATTACATTATTATTATCTATACTTTTTCCATTTCTTTCCCTGGTAACAAGATACAAATCAAGCATCAGTATCATTACATAGCTTATCGTTTACTTGTCAAAACAAAGGAAGAGCACCACTTTTGTAGCAGACCAAGAAAGTCATCAGGAAGATAACTAAGAAATGGTTACCAAATTTGATTTTTAAAAAAACATCAGTCTGTTACACAATAATAATTTCTTTGCAGATTCAAAAGCATCACACCAACTGTTGTAATCCAGGTCGATCCCGAGATCTTTTTCCCACAGTTCTTTAGCTCTGGTGACTCTGACGCTGTCACAAGAGAATCATTTCCCATAAAAAAAGAGAAACAAACTGTTAAGTGCACATAAGCTAAAATCTAACAGAAAGCTTTCAATCGGATGTTTAACTGGTCGATCCAGTGGGAGCGAGCATAAGGACTTCACAAAGTGCCTGGCCTGAAGAAAACCCAAAAATTGGCAGTGTGGGATCCTGTATTTAATTTGAAGTTGTGAGAATGACGTGACATTCCCATTGTCAAATAAGTCAGCTACAAATCTCAATCAATTTGAATACCAATCATTAAAGATGCTCACACCCAGACCAGGGGGGAAAGCTTTATTTTGAATTAATGTCTGTAATGCTCATGAAAAACCTTGTCGGCCGGCATGTTTGGTAATATATCGCCATGTTTTGAGTTGTAATACAAAATATTCGTATTTATAGGCAGTTGTAGAATCTTCATTTTTAGTCGTGGTCTCTTTCCATGCCACAGGAACCGAGAGATGGATCTTTGGATATCTGAGATATTTGACCTATTAATCCTAAGTGGTAACATTTGATACATTCATTTTAATTAAGCTGATCCGACCCTTCCACGACAGAGGGAGATCAAACCACCTATTTGAATCGTTCTTAATTGATTTTAAGGTTGTTATGAAGTTGTGTTTATATCGGTCTTTAATTACAGCAGATACTCTAATCCCCAGGTAAATAAAATCAGAGAGCGACCACTTGAAGGGAAAATCAACCAGGGGGGTATGGTCTCCAAAGAGCCTCTGATTTCTCTAAATTAATTTTATAACCTGAGATCTCACCGAATTGATTAATGATTGATATTAAATTGGGTGTTGAATTCTCTGGGTTTGTGATAAACAAGAGAACGTCATCAGCGTAGAGAGAACTTCTATGTTCAGCATTTCCTAAGGTGACACTGGACAGACTGTGATGGCGCCTGATGGTCTCTGCACGTGGCTCTAACGCGAGGGGTAATGGGGACAGGGGACATCACTGGCGAGTAGCTCTAGACAAGGAAAGATATCGGACAGTAAGCCATTTACCCGGATACTTGCGGATGGAGATCTATATAAAAGGTGAATCCAATTTATAAAACCTGCACCCAGCCCAAATCTATGCAGCGTGTCACATAGATACTCCCACTCCATGCGGTCAAATGCCTTTTCAGCATCTAAAGACTAGACTAGACTAGACTAGTGATCTTGTCTTTGAACTTTGGGGAAAAATGTATAATATTAAGTAACCTGCGAACATTGGAGTGAGAGCATCTACTTTTTATGAAGCCAGTCTGATCCAGATTGATTAAGGCAGGCAACACCAATTCCAGTCTTCTTGCAAGTATTTTGAAATCAATTCCAAGCAAACTAATTGGTCTGTAAGACGCACAATTATCTGTGGGTTTATCTTTTTTCAAAATTTAACAAATGTGGGCCAGATTTAAAGTTGGTGGGAGATAACCCCTCTCAGCTGATTCAACAAACATGTGAGTCAGAGGTCCTACAACCAGCCTGGCCATCTTTTTATAAAATTCAGGTCCAAACCCATCAGGAGCTTTCCCACTTGGCAGGGATTTTATTTTATTTTTTTAAGGATTATTTTTGGCCTTTTTGCCTTTATTGATAGGACAGATAGAGTCGGAAAGGGGGAGAGAGTGGGGAGAGACATGCGGGAAAGTGGCCACAGGCCGGACGCGAACCCGGGCCGCCCGCGCGAGGAGCAAGGCCTCGCAACATGGTGCGCGCGCAGTCGCTGCCGCTGAGCTATCGGCGCCCCAAATATGAAAACACTTGGCAGGGATTTAATGGTTTCCATGACCTCTTGTGCTGTAATTGGTCGACCCAGGTTTCGACTATTTTCCTGAGACAAAGAGGGAAGGCCAAATCAAAAAAACACGTCCTTTTTGTTGATGTGTTCTGACACTCCGCTGTGTACAGATTCTGATTAAACTCTTTGATTATATTACAAATACTTTTGGTTTTAAAGTGCCGGGTACCTGTGCTATCTTTGAGAGATGATATTGTGGTAGGATCAGTTTAGGCTCTAGCCAGCCGGGCGAGTAGCCTGCCAGGTTTGTTACCAGACATGAATAATCCATGCTTGGCAAAAAATATTGCAGATTCTGCTTTTTGCGTCAGTAAGTGGTCCAGTGCAGATCGGGCGGCTTCTAGTCTTTTAAAAACTGTCGTGGAAAAAGAGGTTTTAAGCTCTCTATCCAGATTTTGGATTTGTTGTTCAAGATCTGTTTTAATAAGGCAATTTTCCTCCTTGCTGTGTAAGAAATTATTGACCCCCTCATAAAGGCTTTTCCAGCTTCCCATAAGGTGGGAAAGTATCAGGTGTATCATTTTTGGAGATGTAAAGTTTCCATTCTGCTTCCAAGTATGACATAAAGGATGGGTTGCTAAGTAGTAACGGATTCAGGCGCCACAGCCTCGACTGAGGGTCATAGTAAGGAGGCACGAGTGATCAGAGAGGGTACATGTGTTGATAGAACAAGTTTTGGTTCGATCAAGAGTTAATCTTGAAACAAAAATGTAATCAATTCTCAATGATGAGAGAAGAATGTAAAATCTGACTCTCCATGCATCGAGTAATCTAAGATCTGTACACAGCTCCGTTGTAGCATGAGACATTTTGGAAAGAGGAAAGTTTTTAGCTGGTTTGAAGTCCAAATCAGGGACCGAACCACAATTGAAGTCACCTCCAAGTACAACATGGGAGGACAAACTGCAGAAATTTCTGCCAATAATCGGGAATAAAATGAGCTTTCATAAGTATTTGGAGCATAAACACTTCCTATAAGGATTTGTTCACTATGTAGCAGTGCAGTAATAAACCTTCCCTCCTTGTCTTGGACAATTTTATCAAGTGTGAATGGTCGGCGTTTGTGGATGAGTATTGCTACTCCTCTACTTTTTGAGTTATATGAAGCAAAGAAGACTTGGCCAACCAATAAGGTGAGTTTCCTGTAAAAGTGCCTCTTTACCACATGGTTAATACCGTTGATATTTAATGTTGAGATTTTTACATCACTCATAATGTAAGAAGCCTTTTGTTAAGAAATTGAGACGACTCAGTTTGGGAAATGAAGTAAAATGAAATATGATCTTAAATGTGCAAACTGTAATGCTCTGGTAAAGGAGTTGTGCTGACATAAACAAACCTTCAACAGCAGGAGATCAACCAGAACTATTGTCAGTCCTGGGAAACAGTGCAAGTACATAAACAATGACATGTGGCATTGAAAGAACCCAAAGAAACCAAAACATAAAATTGCCCTAAGGCAGAAATAGAGCTACTAAAAGATGTTATTGTCCCCGGAGAAAATAGCAATCCCCCCCCGCTCCCACGAAACAGGCAATATTAACAGTTATAACAGCGTTGTCAGGATAACGAACATAAGAGGCTGCATGCTGCAACAATTGTCTTTAAGGCATAATCTGAGGAGAATTCTGCCAGAGGCTTAAATTATCTTCACTTTAGGACAGTTTTTTGACATAGAAAAAAAGCCTTAGCACATATTCAGTCAGTCGTGGTCACAAACTCCCATGGACCAAATAGTGCAACAAAAAAGGAAAACTCTCTTTACTTCACAAACCTGTTCAGATCGTCCTCGTGCAGCTTCTAGTCCAGCGTGTTGAGAAAGTCCTCTGCAGCACTTTGTGTTACAAACCTGTGATCTGTCTCCTTATGGTGCACAACCAAGGTGTCTGGGTAGAACATGTTGAAACGAATCCCCTCGTTGATCAAGGTCTGGCATACGCCGCTGAAAGCCCGGCGTCTCTCTCGGACCGCCGTGGAAAGATCCTGTTGAATGTGGATTCGTTGTCCTTCGTATTCTTCGTAGTGCTGTCATTATCCTCAGTTTGTCCCTCGAGTTGTGGAGTTTAATAATCACGGGGCGAGGACTCGCACCTCGCGGCCCCAAGCCGCGGTGGGCACGGTCAATTTTAATGCGGGAAACCGAGCACTGTGGGTAACCACGTTTTGAAAAACTGCAGGGGTCGATTTCCCTCCGTGCCCTCCTTCAGATTGAGAACGCGGATATTGTCGCGTCTGCTCCGGTTTTCCATATCGTCCAAGCCAGCCTCCATCTCTTTGATTTTCTTCTCAGTTTTGGTGACTTTTTCCCGCAGAGCGGTCAGCGTGTCCTCCACACCCGACACACGCCGCTCTGCCTCCGTAATACGTTTGGAGTGGCTCTCCAGGGTCGTTGAAAATCTATCCAAAGTCTCAGAGAGTTGAGAAAACTTGTCCTCCATCATGTCACAGAAGTTCCTCCCGTATCGATGCTGAAGTTTCCATTACTGGTGAAGACTCGTTGTTTTCTGCTGGAGAGCTAGCTGCTACACTTGAGGGTATGCTAGGAGAGGCAGCTAGCATGGTTTTCCGCGTCTGGATTTTGGCTTGTTTCGACATTTTTGCATTAAAAACGCTGTTTGTCAGACGGCTATCACAACTTGCAGCACCAGGTTTATGCGATGCGTAAAACTAAAGAGAACGGACTTAAAATAGTACGGGAGCGTTAGCCATCGTCACGTCACCCCCCGGAGATGAGATCTTTAATTAATATTATTTTATTTTTAACTTTTATATATATATATATATAATATAATATACATGTTTTGTACAAAGGAGACATATCCCGCTTTAAGGTGCACTATGATGCACACCTTCTCTATCAGCCCCCTGAGCTCTAAATGAAACATCTGTGTTTCTGTGCTTTGGTCCAACTATAACATGAGTCAAGCAGCAGAGGAGGTGAACTCTCTGTTTTAGTGTGTGTGTCTCTTTAAATGCAATAAGCCCCGCCCCCTGAGTTTTCCCCGTACACATCACTTCTCTGTAGAGACAATAAAAATGGCCGACCTGCTCAAAAGTTTAGCTCTAGTCTGGAGGTGGAGTCCATGGGTGGAGATATCAAGGGAAGGGATTTTATTTTATTTTTTTAAAGAATCCAACTTGTGACTTGTGTAAATTTGATGAGACTAAAGTAGATCACAACAAAGGACTGGATGGATTTATTTCACAGTAGACTCTCAGGTTACTCAAATGTCCCAAAACACTGAAAAGTGTATTTCTCATAATATGTCCCCTTTAAGAAACACTGATCTTACCAACACTCTCTGGCGTTCATAATGTCCTCTCCTCGCAAACAGCGGCCTCTTTCTGCCGCTCCGGGGGTTAGGAGACCCTGTGTGAAGAAAGACGTCACCAGGATTAGTTACATCAGTATATGCTCAATGTTAGACACCCTGATGGCGACGGTCTCTCTTTGGACGTACTAAATAACCAGGATGTTTCTGTGCCTACCGTTGCCACGACTACGCAATTCCCTTCATGCACCCAAAGTGACGAACTTATTCGACCGTTATTTCAAGCTTGAATTCTTCCAACGTTCATGATTACAGAACTCATGTTCTGTCTCCGCTCATCGTGGGGAGATAGATTTGTATATTTTCTTAACAGCCCAACCCTACAAGGATTTAAACCACTTTAACAATGGACATCAAGGTGCTAAGCAGAATTGCATGCGACACGAAATATGTAGTCTGACCGCCAACAAGTATTTCTTTATTACATCCGCAAACTAAAGTAGGGTTTAAAGACTGAATCTGTTTGTTCTGTTTCCTGACCACAAATCATTGGAGACACTTTGATTTTTGCCGCTGTGTGAACTCCAACACATGCAGACGGTGAAGAAGCTGCAGAGAGGACAGAACATGAAGACAGTTGGAAACGCTCTCTGGAGGAAATCGAGGAATGAAGGTTTCAGCGGCTTTCGAAGAGGCTTGAAGCCGCATCGGGGAACTATGGCCTGAATCACGAGCTCTTTAGCGCCCTCTGCAGACCCATCATGGGATTAGTCCAACATGCCTTTAGCTCATGATGTGACGCTTTGCCCACATTCAGTTTTTACATCCAGCTTTGTAACACTTCAAAATGGTGATCAGCAGAATACATCAACTTTAAAAAGCCTCTCGTTGAGCTTTTATTTTATTTTAGTTAACTCATTTAAAATGTGTATTTTGTTTTCAGCCTGTATTAGCTAACCTAAATAAAATCACACAATCATATTTACTACAAACTGCGGACGTATCTTCAAGCTCGCACTAATGTCATAAACGTTTCCTGTTTCCTCTTCTGCTCCAACCTTAATATGATCAGTAGGCTACCCTTCTTCACAATCTGACGACTTCTTCTCCCCCTGCTGGCCATCAGAGATAATGCAAGACTTTTCTTTTCCTCTTTTTTATAATGGATTTCCCTTGCCTTTAGGGAGGAGACAGGACAGATGACAGAGTCTGGAATCAGAGAGAGAGAACGGGGAATAACAGACTGACTGTCAGGAGGATCACAGCCTCGGCACGCGTGTGCTAACCACCACGCCACCGCCCCCCCCCCCCCCCCATGCAAGATATTTCTACATGATCTCTGCACATTTTAAATTCTCTGTTATAAATAATTCCAGCAACACTTTCTGATAGTTCCTGGGAAACATCTGGCACATTCCTGCAGAGGACAGTGCTGCTCTTACGTTCCCATTTTACCGTCGTGAAGTGAAATCCCAACACAACACTTGATACTGACGGACCTCACCTGTGCGTATGGATGGTGACATCGTCGGATCAGCCCATGAGCACGTTTAATTTAACGTAGATTTAGCATGGTTTTGTTTCCAGGGGAAGTTTCTTAGAGCGTGTGTCAGTGTGTGTGGCACTGATGTTGAACAGCTGTCTCTAACTGTGAATAAAGGAACGGCCAAGTTCTCCAACTATTACGTGACGTCACTAACGTGCCGACAGACACAAACCGCACGCAGAAAACATGTGAGATTTTACACGGACTCGCAAAAACCAATCATGGTACAAACATCATAAAGAAACAATAAGACGTTAAAAAGAAAAAAGAATGAAACCAAATGTGTTGATTTGTTTCATATTTTGGGCAGATTAAAAAAAGTTATCTCATCATTTGAGTGACGTAAAATCATGGTTTTATAAAGAACATGTTTCTGTATTTATCACCTCCACCTTCACTGAGAGAGCGCTTCACTCACATCAGACCGAGGTCAATCTGTACCAGGGATCAGTTTGAGAAAAGCCCAGGGAGTCTGCTATGTAACCTTTGACCTTTCTGTTAAGTCGACAGTTTCCCACTCTCGCTCCCTGATTTCCGACTCTGTCCACTTTGATCCCTCTATAATAAAGGCATAAAGGCCAAAAATAAATCTTTAAATAAATAAATAACATAATTCAATATACAGGGAACAAAACTGCGCTTTAGTTACTCTCTCCCACGACTTCAATGTAAAAGGAAATAACGGAAGAATCTTCACTGTGCCAAACAAAGATAAGATCAGTATTCTGTCATTTCCCCGGCAGGAAACATCTTGAGGCTGCGCAGCCTTCTGCCTGTTTCTTCTCTGTCCACAAGAAGGCCTCAGTGAAAGTGCACAGAGTCCTTTAAATACCTTACAGCTGCCACTTATCTTCTCATTAGTCTGTGTACACACTGCGGGTTACTGTACTGGGTCTGTGGTCAGAAGTGTGGAGGAAACAGTTTGAGATACCAAGAAGGTGAAAGAGGAGTCATTGACCTGTTTAAATCTCAACAGGTGTCTCTCCTGTTTAAATCAATACAAACTGGATGAACAGATGATTTAGCCTGCAGAGTGAAGTGTCCCATGAGTCTGTTTTACTCTCCGTGTTATGATGATTTAAGCCGGGCGTGCTTTTCTGTTTATGGGCTGTTATGAAATAACCAGGAAATGCCTCCCAGTGAAACGGTTGACCCTGGAAGAAGTCGATTTTTGTGAACCACTTTGATGACCAACACTCAGAGTTACCAGTCAGATGAGTCTGAACTCATGATGCAGCCATAAACGCAGAGAGCCTCTGAAAATGTGTAATCCTGAACGTACATCCATCACAGTGGAACCTGCTGCAGTCTGACACACGCATGGTTCTCAAAGCGACAGCGTGACTGATCGAGGTCAGCCGCTCAGCCTCTGTAGCACCGAGCGAAGACGTGGAGAGGGATCACTTCAAACTTTAAATGATCGTTGGGCCACATTCATTAGTCTAATTATCGAGAACGAAGCACATTCACTCATAATCTGCAGAACTGATTTAATGGACGTCTGCTTTGTTGAATAAACAAGAACAAGTGTCCTAACTCCCATTTTCATACAGAAATCTGAACTGTTGCCTCAGTCAATGTTTTTTTTTTACTTAACTTCAATCCTTTTTAAACCCTCCAAAAACTGCAGCAATGCGTTTATCTTATTGTTCCAGATATGCATGAAAATCATCTTGAACACATGATCACATCAACAGAACTGAAGCATCACCATTCATTATAAAGAGTGGCTTTTTGCATGGTCACAGTTTAATACAGAAATCAGGTTTTCCCCCTCTTCTATCCAGAGACAATATCAATCATTTCTCTATGATCCCCTGAATGACTCATTTTACTCCTTCAATCATTACTGTTCAATAGATAGAAATATTACATAACACTACACCGCCCTGATAAACACCAGTGACAGCTTAATGACATCGAATAATGAATTTCACAAACTTTCGAAGAGGTCCGTGAACTCACCTGCGTTCATCGAGACCTGCACCCTGCTGCTGCGGGACAGAGAGCTTCCTGCGGGCTGCATTTCACTGCTGGACAGGAGTCCCGCACTGACGGAGGACAGATGAAGTAACGCAAAGCACAGGGCCATCAGCTTCATCCTGAGCGCGCGCAGATTGTCTCCTCAGGTGAGCTCAGAGAGAGGACACACTTCTTCAGCTTTAAATCCAAGTTGTGCTTCAGTCCTTATTTATTCTTGATCTGCTCTCCCTTATATTTCTCTCTCTCTCTCTCTCTCTCTCTCTCTCTCTCTCTCTCTCTCTCTCTCTCTCTCTCTCTCGCTTTAATTTATGTAAAAGGCAGGCGGTCACACGCACGCAGGACACGCCCCCTTTTTGACTTCACGCCTCTCAGCAGCTTTGAGAAAATTGACCTGCAATCATAAAGATTTAAAAAATTGACATTGCAAAGAATTTTCCTTTAGGCATCTCGAGCTCATTTTAAATATGGAGAATTAAACCGATGTCACGGTCTAAGTGTTGAGAATGAATTCATGAATAAACTTCAGCTGAGTTTGAATTTGGTCTGGACTCAAATCAAGTATTGAGAATTTAAAAATCCTAAAAATGAGTCAAAATGTTGAGACACTGACAGTAATAAAGCCAAGACTGGGGTTTTTTTTTCTTTTCA
>NC_136704.1:1950619-2091492 GCF_947650265.1 Symphodus melops | reverse complement strand
CAACAAAAAAGCATCTTCTAAAATCAAGTCAGGCCGCTTTGTTCAGATTTGCATCTGCTGCGTGCTTCAGTTTCATGACACTGTGAAACGCTTCCACGGTTCATTCTCACTTTAAGTCATTAATTTATATTTCATGGGATGATTAGACAATGAAATACACAATCTAGTTTTTATTGTTTAACATGTATTTAAAGTCAGGGTCGGTCATTTCCTCCAGATCCACTTTTTTAAGATTTTGGTTGGAATTGTCTTTAGGTCCTGACTGAATTTAATAACTCCTGTTCTCTGAAAAAGGAGCAATAATCCGTCATCATCATCATGAAGTCACAGTGGCAAGAAGAAACGTCCTTTAAAGAGGCAGAAACAGACTCATGCCCCAACAGATCGACCAATCAGACGTCGATATAACCTCCTGGACGTTTGTGTTCTGGAGTTAAAGTGCACGTGTTACCTGGACATGCAGCTCAGTCTGTCGGGCCTTGGGTTGGGAACTGGAACCTGGAAGTCGGTCTGGTAAGCTGGAAAGATGCCAGGGCACTCCCAGAGTACTGCAGAAGTGCCCTTGAGCAAGGCACTGAGCCCTGAACGGCTCAGGTGCGCTCCCTGTGTAGCAGCCTCTCTGTGTCATCTCTCCTATACATGTCCACAGGTCCTGTATGTGTGTGTGTGTGTGTGTGCGCGTGTGTAGGTGTGCGTGTGTGCGTGCGTGTGCGTGTGTGCGTGTGTGTGTGTGTGTGTGTGTGTGTAGTTCAGGCCTGTGTGCGTGAGAAGCCTGTCTCTACAATAAAAGAGTGTAAACCACAGTCCCCCCTCAGGGATTAATAAAGAATGTGACGTAAAAATATCAATAACAAAAAAGATTGAACAGATTTTTTCCACATTGAAGAACTCGTTAAAAGTTTAGTTCAAACAACTGAAATGAATAAAATAAGGAACATAAGCGTTCTAACCCAACACACTCAGAGGATCTGAAGAAAGGCCAAGTTTCTCTTCAGACAGAACTTTGCTATAAACACCACGAGAGACGTCGCTAACGTTCCCCTTCAGCTGCTCGAGCTGCATCAGGCTCACGTGGTGAAGAAGGTGTCGACGGCTCGTCGGGGAGTTGGCGAGTTAGATGACCAGGACAGACCTCGTGTTCAGAGGTCAGAGATGTTCTCTGACACATCAACATCACTGACCTGCTTTCTTATCTATCTCCTCTTAGTTACAAATTTCCCCAAACTCTGAAGATAAAATAGAAGCAGCCTCGCGGCCTCAGTTTAATTGTTCCTGATGTTAGAAAGTCATTATCATGGGACCGGCCGCGGGCGCCGATCTGATCGGCTTCTCTGTTGATCAGCAGAGATTTATAGCTCACGTCTCACATTGTGACTAATGCGTTAAGTCCAGACAATAAGCAAATGTTCTTCTTCAGATCATTGGCAGGCATACGGACAGTTTCAACCGATTTGTAACAGCTCTGAACACACACACACACACACACACACACACACACACACACACACACCACGACGTCATACACCTGTAAAACTCTCGTCATCGTCAAAACGAAGCTCACTGTTTCAAAACATTCTGACTAAACATGATGACAGGAGAGACTCATCAAACATCCACTGTCAAACTACAACGACCTGACAACACGAGGCGAGGTGCATCCACACGTCCTCCCTGCACGCCGCGGCCCGTTAATCGTTGTGTTCACACAGCGGGCGCTGAATAACAGTGACTCCTTTTTAAAGAGTGCACTCAGAGAACCACGAGTCCACGTTTACATGTGTGAGAACATCGTCCAATAGACAGACAGTATTTTTCCACCTGTTCAGGCGCTGCAGGGCAGGAATCTCATCAGTACATGTTTTAAATGTTTTGGACTTTAATCCAATAACATGAGACCGCAGGTTTTCCAATACTTGGCTCCACAGGGATTTATTTCTGGTCAAGTTCCTCATAGTCACACATTTTTTTATAATAACGATATAAACACACCTGTAAGTCAGTTCTGCTGTTCTTAATGTAATAATATAATATATATGTTAACAGGATGCCCCTTCTAAATCTCAGATTAAAACCCCAAACCTTTTTAAATCCTCGTCCACTGGACTTCACACGAGCACTCATGTCTTTAAAAGCTCCTGATATTTGCAGGAGGAGCTGCACGTGTGAATGTGATCACGTCTCCTCCCGCCTCCTGGTATTATGTCCACAGTGGGATGGCTGCACGCCGCACAGACTGAATGCACAGGACAGTACTAGTGATGTTCAATACAACAGATTTCCTGTCCGACCAGATACTGAGTAAATCCACCTGATGCGTCTGATCATCTAAAAATGTATGATAGTTCATCCACACACAGTCTATGTAATCCTTTAAATGACCAAGGCTTTATGAAACCTTACCTGAATAAATATAGACTTCTTATGATTATCTCATTGATTCATATATTATTACTCATGCAGCTTTAGAAGCATGTCTTTATTTGGTTACTTATTTTTGCACAGCTCTGACAGTTGTCCCCGCTGCTTAACGCTGCACATCTTCTCCCTCAGGACCTGCACAGAGCCCTCCTGCAGCAGCACCTGTCACTGTGCTCTCCTCGGAGTCTGTGTCCTTACTGTCTCTCCACAAACATCACACACCGCATCGTGGCTGTTTGTGGAGCTGAAACAGCTTTTAGTTTTGATTAATTGTCCAGCCCTTTTACTAATTATAGTCTGAACTTCTTATAATGACTCTAATAAATCAGGCGTTAACTCACAGAGGACCCACCAAAGACCAGGACCAGTCACCCACTTAGTCCACTTCTGTTCCACCAGAAGAGGGCACGCCGTCATAAGCCTCCCCGCTGACTGGCCTCTGTCATTGTCCCCATGTGATCATACATGTATACCCGTAAATGTCCCCCTGGGCGACAACAAAGCGTTGTATTGTAATAAAACCAGAGGTCTGATCCGATCAACATGTTCAGAACATGAACTTCATCTATTTGATGTTCTTTTCCATTATGTTCAGTTATTTAATCATCTGTAATTCATTCTGAACTGTAACTCAATATAATCGTTTGTCTGTCTGCAGCTTGTTTTTCATCATGTTCCATTTCATTAGCTCGCCCCGTCATTATGTCACCCGTCGGTTTCTGGACTGCAGTTCGCTCTTATGTCTGGATTTGTTGTCATCATCTTTTTAATTCATCATATTTGGGTCAAGGGCTTAAATAACAGTTGCCTCAACTATCTATATGCGGAGGCGCTGAATAAGGAGAATGTGAACTAATGGGTGAAAGCACAGATGCTGCCGCGGCACAAATCTGTGTTGAGAAGTGGATATAAATAAAACCTGAACAGCCAATCAGAGCGATTCCTCTCTGAACAGCCAATCAGAGCGATTCCTCTCTCAGTAACCGATTCTAACGGATCGACGGAGCCGCACAATCAAGGGCGACGACTGCTCATCGACGGTCCAACTAAAACCCACCATCTCCTCGGTGTGTCAGGGCCCTACGACAGAACTACATTTCAAAATAAAAGCCTTACTATTTTCATTTTGAAATGCAAAATAATGGAATTTTAAATGTGATTAAAAATGTGATGAATCAGTATCTAAAAACATAATAGTTAACCAGCTCTAATATAAACTTAATGATCTAACTGAATTAAGATAATTTACTAAATGACCATCATGCTGTAAAGACCGGATTGAGACCATAAACCTGACAGAAATATGGATATTTATTTTAGTTTCGGACCCTTGTGCAGCGGCTTCACTTTAACGCTGTGAGGCTACGTCCACTTACTCTACACGCTCATTTTAAAGGATTGCTCTCTTATTTAAAGAAGGCAGATTTGAATGATTCAGGAGTTTTTAAATGTGTTTCTGAGTCGTGGAGTGTCGGGGTGCAGATCCTCTGGAGACAGGATCTTTGTGATCATGACCCAATCAGACAAACAAACACTTAACAAGTCGTTGTTTTACATGGTAAGTGTTTCATCCTGGACCTTTAATGCTTTTGTTCTCTCTAATTAAAATCCTTTAATGAGTCCCTGTAGTTATTTGTGTTTTACTGCCTCTTTTCTCTGTCTGATTTTATGTGTTCTGTGAAGCACCTGGTGACTTGTTTTTAATGAGTTGTATTAACAATGTCATTATCTTTATCTAACAACGTGTTTTGGAGCCATTGAGTAAAGATGTGGACTGGTTTGAAGTGAACTATAATCTACCGTGTGTTCACTGAAGGTGTGCCTCAGGGGTCGATCCTCTCCTATTTATTCTTTACATTACAATGTTTGTTTGTTTTTCTTGTTTTGATGAAACTTGAAAGAACTTTTCAGCTCCCACCTTTGAGCTTTTCTCACAGTTACATGAAACACTGATGATTCGGCCGGTGTCTCGAGCGTCTGCCTATACGGCCACGTGTGTGAAAAATGTGTTTTTAAGCACAGATGGAGAAAAGCTACGTTGCTAATTCTGACTTAAAGCTGGACAGTGACATTTCTTTTGGAGGGATTTAAAAATGGAAAAGTACAGTAGATGATATAAAGCCTCCATGCAATAAATAAACTGATTGAAAACAGTCAGAAGAGGAAACAGGGACGCTCATCAAACTCCTAAACTCTGCGAGCGAGGGAAGAACGACCATCTTTAAGTTAGCTGGAGGGCGTTAAACCGAGTCCAGTGAAAGCTCGAGAGACTTTAAGAAGGAGCCACGTGTGCACGCCAACTGCTCTGATTTAAGGTGGAAGTTTTCCAATAAGAAAATATGTTACGCCTCTCTCCAAGAGAAGGCAGACCGACTTTCTCGTACAGATGAGTGATCGCCAAATCAACCCGAGGGCGGGGTGATCGATGGCGTGCGAAGGCTAAACAGTTGAAACTGCAGCACGTCTATAAATGACATCACCGTAATCCAGAACTATAATAATAATAAAGCTTTTTGACCTCTCCTCGTGCACCTCGGTGAAAACATTTATTACAACTGGAGCAGTTAAGTGTCACAGTAAGTCAGCCGGCGCTAACTGAATAACAAAGTTACCATAATTTAATAGATAATAAACATAAAACATTATAAAGCGCTTTAAATCAAAGTGCTGCATGAAACAATGACAAACAGTCAGACTCTCAGAGAAATGATGTCTGTCTTCTCTCGGACCTCTGGGACACTCAGAAGAGCCGTCCCCTGACAACGCAGGCCCACGGGGGTTCAGCGGGTCTGTAAGGTACAATGGTGCCCTGCCATTAAGGATTTAGTAAGCTAGCAGCAGCACCTTGAAGTCTGCTCCGGCCTGAACAGGGAGCCAAAGACGAGAGGCCAACATCGGGGTAATATGTTCAAATCTGCAGGCGCCTGTCAGAAAACGAGCTGCAGCGTTCTGAACCCTCTGCAGACCCGACAGAAGGCTCTAAGAGGAGCTCAGCATCCTGAAAGGATCGAAAAAGGTTCAAAAAACAAAGTGAGGAAAACCAAGAGTTAATCGAGGAACAGCGGAGGACACGGAGAGGAGGAGATAAAAACTTGAATTATCGATGCCAATTTCCCAGGGATAATTAAAAGTCTTTTGGATCTAGTTATCTGAGCAGAACATAAAACCACGGTTCAACCCCCTATCCTCCGGTCAAACATCCGTGTCCAACCTCTTTGTGCATCTCTAATCTCACAGCGTGTCACTACTGTCCTAAATCCCTGATGATGAACTCAGGATGAAGGCCGGCCTTCTGCTGAAAGCTGGACCAAACCTGCTGAAAGGTAGAAGCTTCGAGGTCGGATGATTTATGCTCATGTTGTTGGGTACAGAGACATAACAGAATTAATTATAAATTGATTTCCACTGTAACTAGTCACTTGATGGCTATAAGCTGCAAACCACTTAAAAGTGGGTGACCATGACTCGATGGAAAACTAAATGAAAATCACAGGGATGTGGTACTCGATGGAAAACTAAATGAAAATCACAGGGATGTGGTTAAGTTAGAAAACCTGATTTCTATTATCCGTAAGTGTCTCCTGCTGTCTACTGATCTCTGAGTCTTCACGTGGACACATGGAGAGGTCTCCTGGTGAGTGGTATGTCTGCTGGTTAAAAGACTGCAGGGAGGGGTGGACCACACAATCCACCTACGCATGTTCCTCCTCATCATCATCAGAGAGTTTAGTCATGCTGCTTTGTCCAGCGGGCATGGCACAAAGTTGACACCAAAGTTCCTCACAGTTGGTGTACGGCGTGTTCCGACCCCATGGACTGTATGAAACATGGACGTAGCCTCAGTCGCTCCATGAAGAGGCCTCTTCAGGACGGATTGTCGCCTCGCCAGTAATGCTTACACCGAACGCACAAACAATTCAGAATGACCTGCCGTTTGTAGTAACGATTCCACGCACACGAGATCTCACAGGAACGCACGTGATCAAACGTGACTTTAAAAGAAAAAACAAATATGGAGGATGATGGAGGTGACGAGCGGTTGATCTTCATGAGACACCCTGAAGACACTCGTGTTGTCGCCTTAACTCCACCATGTCAATCATTTATTTAACAACAGGGCTTCTTCCAAACCTCAAGGATTCAAAAATCAGGCGGAACAGGCTGGAACACGAAGCATCTTGTTGTCTGACGTGATCTCGTGTACAGCTGCTCAGGGCTGCGGGGCAGCGGGGATGTTTGTGCTGAATCGGACCAAAAGATTAACAAATTCCAAAGTTGTTTGTCAAGACAATTATCAGTGAGATCATTAGTGTTTCATCTTTACGGTTGGACACTTTAAAGCTCATTTAGCACAGACGGCACCGATCTTGCCAATCTGAAGTTTCTTTCAACAGCTCAGTTTAATGACCGGTTAGCCAAGATTAGCGCCAGGATTCCTGATTAACGCCAGCCACCTGAGTTTCTCACTTCGTTTTGTTAAGGAGGTAACAACCCTGCACAAATAAACACCAATTACCCCATATGGTTTCTGTTTTCAGTTTTTTAGGAAATTGGATAATTAAGCTAATCGTTTCGGTCGTGTCTTGATCTTAATTGGCACATCGTGTTACTTAGACCTGAAGGTTTTATTTATTGTTGTTTTGCCTTTGTGGAAACATGAGGACACATGCAACACATGCCACCTAGCTAGGAAAGGTTGGTGAGATGTTCAGCTCATCTGAGGTATAACTATCAGTATATGGAGCTGTTACACAGATCCATAAGCGTGTAAGACGCGATGGATGTGTTTTTAAATCCTCTTGCCTCAATGACAGTGAGGCACTTTCCTGCAGTGATGTCTTTTAACAAAATAAAGATGGATGTTCATATTTTTTCCACGAAAACAGCATGAAATCTTTCACAATAAAACTATGCTAAACGCAGCTTCTGCAAAGCAACAGGAACAGCAAACTCTGCACGCTGCGGTTTTACTGTGGCTGATCTACTGTCATTTTTGTTTGAATTTTTTTTTTAAACCGCATGAAACCAGAGTGGAGAGAAATCTGGAGTTCCTTAAGAAGAGAAACCTCCTCTCGTGGTAGAGCGGGACTTAAACTGGACAATCTGCGCTGATGCTGATATACAGGAAGAACAGTTTAAACATTTATCCTCATGTTCACCTCTCATGTTGTCAGGCTGTGTAAACTGAAAACCAAAACCCCCCCTGAGGCCCTGTGTCCACATCGTGTGTTGTTTAAACTGAGAGCGTTTGCAGCAAAGCGGCCCCCTGAAGAAAAAGCGCGGCGCCCAGCGTCTTAAGCGCTACGCCTTTTCTGTTCGGTCGAGAAGAGAGTCGATGTCTGAGGTTTGAACGGCTCAAATAGAAGCTTGAAGCTGTCTGCTGAGATTCTTGGTTTCATATCGGGGAACTATGGCGTGATGTACAGAAGAAGCGCCCTCTGCAGACTCATCCAGGGAATACTAAAACATACATATGCCTCATGATCTGAAGCCACGCCCACATTTTCTTTGTGCGTCCAGCCCAAAAAAAACTGAATTTGAGATTTCAAGTGTTGACGAGCAGAATCGGTCGACTTTAAACAAAGACGGGGAACACGCTGGCTCGAGTTTAGAGCAGCTTCAGCAGCTCACCGGTCATAGAGACGTCACCCTCACGTCTATGTGTCAACGATAGATATTAATGGACGACGCCTGAGTGACATCACCCATCTGTTCCTGTAGGAGGCGCTGGAGTCCCATCGATGGCGGTCTCCATGCAGGAAATGCAACACCGGAGGTTCCTGCTTACATGTTTGTGTTATTCGTTAGATATTGTTGCTACAGCTACAATTGTTGCTGACATCAAAACAGTCAGACATTTATAATCTGAGATCAAATCATGACATTTCAGGGAGCTTAGTTTCATCCCTTAGGTGAAAAGAAGGTCGGGACGATGGTTATGAACGGATCCTTAACATGTTTTGTCACACTGAGAAAAAACACTGACTGGGACATTTAATTACATCTGCAAGGAAATTAAGATGGCCGAGAACAATCCCTTTGTCACAGTTGACGAGCGCGGCAGCAGTGAAGTCAGAGCGAGCCCTTCAAGAGCTTCTGTTCTGACCTCCGGTTGTTTGTTGTGAACTCTCATCCGTGTCAGATGGGATCGCATCTCTCTGAGCGCTTATGAACCAGGATTCAAAGAAAACACAAATGTCTGTCAGAGTCACAAGGTGCAAGAGAAGAGCGAGACCTCCGATTGTTTCCACATTCAGGACCAGCGTAGGATCATAATATTCCAGGGATTCATAAATTTTTTTTTAAAAACGACGTTTTAGAGAGTGTGATAGAGAGGAAACTTAGTGGAAAGGTTTGTTTAATATGGAAAGGCAAAGACACATTTAAGCGCTATATATATATATATATATATATATATATATATATATGCAACATGTTCCTCATCAATACATCATAACTCCAGTCTGTGTGTGTCTGTGAGTCCTGACTGTGTACAGTGAGGGAGAAGCTGGAGTCCTGCTGGCTGTGTTGTTGTCAGAGCTGTGTTTACATGGCTCCTCCCCTTGTGTATAAAAGCTGTTTGAGTCAAGAAGAAGAAGAACATACTCACTGATTATCTGGATCATTCTGTGTCAGTTTACATGAAGCTACCAGCTAACTAAAGAACGCTAACATTAGCATGCTAACACAACAATGCAGGACACAGGTGATTGAAGCTACGAGCTAACTAAAGAGCGCTAAAATTAGCATGCTAACACAAAAATGCAGGACGGGTGATTGAAGCTACGAGCTAACTAAAGAGCGCTAAAATTAGCATGCTAACACAACAATGCAGGATGGGTGATTGAAGCTACGAGCTAACTAAAGAGCGCTAACATTAGCATGCTAACAAGCTACCAGCTGTACGTCTTTGTGTGAAGGCGAGCGGAGGGGAGTCGGAGGTTTGTCTCTGCAGGAGACAAAACACATTTTACATATTAAATTAGTTTTAAAACATCTGATTATTAAGTCAGGTATAATCAATGATGTTGATCTTTGATCTGTAACCTCACAGTTAAATTAAAGGGACGTGCACATTTCCATTATTTTCAATTAAACACAGAGCTTCTGTGTTTTACAAGTCACCACATTCTGCTTTTTTTAAACGCTTTACTCGACATCTCAGCTTTATTGGATTGGAAGTTGTAAATGCGTTATCTCTTAGTGATTTAATTGTATGGATGCATTTCATGTAGTTTGTTGAAAAGCAGCTAAATGTACTAATTTAACAGGCTGAATTAATTTATCGTCCTGTAATATATCACAGACCTCCTCACAGAAGACGTGTGACCCGTCAGCGTTGGTTGTATAATGTGTTTAAAGGTTTTTGGGGAATTTCTTCAGCAGGCCACGAGTTTAAGTTGGCAACCAAAGAGAGGAAATTAGCAGGCCGCATCATAAAAATAAATGGATAAATATCCCAAAGCCAAAAAGTCTGGGGGGTTTTTCCTGTGCTCTTCTTCATGAGCATTTAATTACTTTTAAGTTTAGAGAAGGCACGACATCTGTTCAGGAGGTAAGTCAAACATTTAACGCTTCAATATTTGTCACGTCTGTGTCCCGTTTATTATTTTCCTACCTGGTGTATTCAGTCAGGCGAAAATAAAAGGGTCACACATGTAGAGAATATCAGGAGCAGTCCTCCTGAAATGATTTAGACATTTTCAGGAGTACCTGCGTGAAAACAGCTGAAGATTGTTTTCTTTAAATTTCATTATAAAAGGGGACGAAATGCGATCACGTTCAAATAATTAGAACAGAGCTTGTTGACTCAGGAAGCTGGTGTGATCCATTTTTAAAGATCAAAAGTTGGCCGCCGGTAGCCTATTGGTTGGTGCGTGCAGGTTTAAGTGTGCCACTCCTGTAAAAATTCCTGACCCCAACTTCACGCTGACTTCTCCCGGCAAGCCTTAATTTAAAAGTCTGAGAACTTAAATGCAGCAGGTCGTTGTCGAGAAGATTAACTGCAAGCAGGTGATGATACCGGACGTCACGCTCACTGCTTAATTACTGCCTGAAAGGCAAAACATGGTGCACAGGATGAGAGCCTCACACGTTCACCAAACACATGCACATCCCCACACTGGGATTGTAGATATGGAAAGCTCCTTTGTATATCTCCAGAGGAGCCCACTCACCTCTCCTCCACCTCTTCTCCCGCTCTCTGCCATCAGACACCACAAAGCCCCTTCAGTCCAGAAAAACAAAGACTATAAATCCTGTATCCCCTCCTGAACAAGGTCAAATAAACAGTCCTCTTTAAGGTCCTTTGTTTTTAATGTAAGCTGTGTTTATTGTTTGACCCTTGTCAAAGTTAATCTGACCTTAAACTCCTATTTAGCAGAAACGAGGGATGTTCCCAGCAGCTACTTTCAAATTTGGTTACATGTGTGTTCAGACTCTAGTTAACTGGTCCAAAGTTTGGAAACATCGAGAAGGCAGAATAAAGAGGCCTCGGAGCTCACACCTCATGTACAGAGGCTGCTTTCATCATCGTCACGGGTCCAGGTAGGAATCCTTTCCTGCTTGTCCTGTCTGTCGTTCTGGGGGCAAAACCCATGACAGAATCCTGACCCTGCTGTTAAACTGCTGTTTTGTTGTTCAATAAAGACGCACACCTGATGAAGTGAAAACAACAGAAACAGAAGAGAGATGTCGAGTGTTTCTAGAAATGACTGAGGATTGACACGGACACTTTGCAGCTCGGTGTGGTTCGCTGGCTGCTGACAGGGAAGCTCAGGAACGCTGGGAGCGTCTCCAGCTCCAAGAGCCTGGACAGAACAAACTGTCCCCCCCCCCCCAATCATTCTGTGTGCATACCTTTCATACAGCTTGTTTTTTTTTCATCATTTCCGACCTGATTGTTTCTCGTACGGTTTGTCTTGCACGTTTCAGAAGAACAGCTTTCGATCATGTTCGTAATCAACGGCTTTCTGATAAGCACCATGTCTAATGATATATATGAAGCCTGTCACAGGAGGAAACATAACTGTACCCTTGGCATGACTGAACAGGTGTGATCGCTTAAACTCTCTGGCTCGCCATCAGTTATTTATTATGTTGTTTCAGCGTTTAGGGCGTTGCATTGTGAACTTTATCTGCGCAGCAGTTTGGTTTTCATTTTGCTTCAGGAGAGTCAGGAACATTTCACAAATCATAATCTGGAGTATAAATACGTCATAATGTTCTAACCGCCCAGCTTCAGCTCCAACATCGTTGTAAATATTTAAAATACACCTTCAGTACATTGTTGCGTCATAGATGATCAAACGTGTTTGAAAGTTTTCACCTGGGGGTTTGAGCTGTAAACATTGATAATGGATTTTCTGTAAGCTGCTATCATCAAGGATCAATTTGTTTTCAACATAAATCCACATTACACTGAATTTAAAAGGTTCTGTCCTCTCTACTTTAACTCTAAATTAAGTATTGACGTTCATTACATCCTTTTTAATTTGTAGTTAACAGAAAAAGCAACAAGAAAAGCTTCACAGCATATTTTGAAAGGTGTCATCTGATTTCCTGTTGCCTTTACGTTCTCCCCTCTGTCCTCGCCGTCAATACTTCCTCCTCCATCTTTTCTTATTCCCGTTCATGTTTCGCCCTTTCTTCCGTCCATCTCCGCCTCCCAAGTCCAGAACATCTCATGAAGTCCCATGAAACAGAGGACCAATCAGACGCCACACCTTCCATGGAAACATGCTGCTGACACGAGCAGTCCTGCTGACGGTTCTCCTCTCTGAGATCTTGGACCGCATGACGTGAGGTCACCGCAGGAATCATTCTGATGACGTCATCATCTCACCAGTTTCAGATAAATGACGTCAGCGTGTTTCTGCTGCGTGAACCCTGCAGGGTCTGTGTGCCTCCCGTCACACTCACTGATCACGTGACCTTCACCGAGAGCATCAAACACGATACAAACATTTACTCGACAAAAGAAAGAAAACCCATCAAACACGCTGAAGCGTCACATGACTGAAAGAGTTCCTCCTGTGTAATCACAGGAGCTGGATGCCTCGTTTAGTCCTCATCCTGGTCCTTCTGTACCCGCGTCCTGCATTGTGTTATCAACATTAACATTTGTAAGCTTCCTTACAGAATAAAGGCGCTCCGTGTCAGCTTGTTAACACTCCTCAGTTAGTGTGTCCTTCATATTTACAGGGAGGAGAGATGACTGCTGGGAGACTCTCTGGCCTGTTCGCTGTGGCTTCACCTCTGTAGAATAACTGAGGTCTGTCTGTTTATTATGTCTTTACTGTGGAAACTCTTGTCTGCTGTCGTTTTTAAAGAGGCATCCAGCTCCGTCTGAAGAACTCTTACAAGGCTCTCCTCAAAAGCCACACTGGAAGAAGTGCACCATGGTCACAGTGACAGGAAGCATTAAGGATAGAGGGCCCCGTATGGCTGCAGGGCCCTTCTCTCCAGGAACATGGAGAAC
The DNA here is from genome assembly GCF_947650265.1 of Symphodus melops. Classification (NCBI taxonomy): domain Eukaryota; kingdom Metazoa; phylum Chordata; class Actinopteri; order Labriformes; family Labridae; genus Symphodus; species Symphodus melops. The sequence goes on along the minus strand of NC_136704.1, from coordinate 2,078,594 downwards.
TCCCGTGTGGAGGGTTTCCTGCTGCTGGTTCGAGGAGTCCGTGCAGGCACAGGTTCATCCACCTCTTCAGTTCCCTGTGTGGAGGCGTCTTCTGAATGTTTTCAGGTGGAACAGCTCTCGCAGGTTCTCTGAGGTCATCTCCATCCTCGTTTTCAGAGACCAACACGTTCGGGTTTTTTTATTCCAGTCTCCGTTGTCCACTGTGTGTGAAATACACTAGAGTTGCTTGTAAATCCCCCCTCATTTGCAACTGGAGAGTCTCCGTCTTTGCACTGGGACACTCACAGGACATTTCCCAGTTTGAGTCCTCCGAGTCTTTGCTCCCAATAAACCGGAGGGAATGAAGCTTCTCTACCAGGAAAGTGAAAATCGTTTCCTCTCGTCTCAGAATGGAAAAAGCACTTTGACTTCATTCATCATCAGACTTTGTCTCGACCCCTAAATGTCTTTGTCTCGACCCCTAAATGTCTTTGTCTCAGTCGTGGGGACTTGACTACAACAATGTTTTTCTTTAACGTTTATGAGGGACGAGGGGTCAGCTCGCTCCTGACAGAATGTTTCAGCTTGTTTTCAGGGTCACAGAGATTCCCTGTCATCAGCTGGTGAACAAGGCCGTCTCCTGAATGTTACACAGCTGAGCTTTAAAAACTATAAATACATGAAAATAACCATTAAAATCCCCCAAACCCTAACCCTAACCCAATGTTCACTATGCACACGCCTTGTTAAGTTATTCAGGGAGTCACAGCGTGTACTGTCCCTGCATATTTACACCCACAGAATTTACTAGCATTTTTTTTAAAAGGTCTTTATGTAACTTTACACCTGCATCATCTCAGCGTGGACACAACTGTGAAAACACACACACACACACACACACACACACACACACACACACACACACACACACACACACACACACACACACACACACACACACACACACACACACACACACACACACACACACACACACACACACACACACACACACACACACACACACACACACACACACACACACACACACACACACACACACACACACACACACACACACACACAGAGGTTCAATACATCATCAAAGTTTATTCAATATTTCATTCTCTGATCTACACACCTGACCTTCGTCTTTATTCAGTGAAGTATCCCTTTAAATCCAGGACATTAAAAGGTGAAATCGTTCAAAGTGCAGCTATTAGTGTCTACGTGAACTAAGACTTGATTATATCTTTTTTAATATCACAAAAAAACAAACATTTGAGCTCAGCCTCACCACACGTACAGAGGAGTGACAATAAAAGCGTCTATAAAGCCGTTTACACACATCAAAAGGAAAGTGATCGCTAAGGCACTTAGCACGAGAGGAATTTACAGAAGAAACCCTAAAACATGAAGCACACATCAACACGTGGGAGCAGAGCGCCGACGGATCGAGCGGGCGAAAAGGCACGTTTCTGTCTCAAACTAATAAAACTAAGTAAACGTTATGGGTTTCCATTCATCCATAAAGTGCATCGTGAGACGTTCCCAGGCCCGCTTTGAGTCCGTTAAACTTTAAGCAGACTTATTACACACTTCATAAAGTCATCATCAAAGACAGAAAACTGTTTCTCTGCTCCTAAAAAATATGGCTTTGTAAGGATGAAGAGGAGGCCGCTGAGCAGTCGGGCTCAGAGTCAAACACCTGCGACGCGGCTCGGAACTTTTTTACAGACTCATTAAGAACCTCGTCTGACGTCTTGTTTCCCCCGTGAAGCCTCTCGGGTAGATTCTGTGTTTTAACCTACGACGCTTTCTGCATCCCTCAAAAAGAAAAATCATGTACAAGTTTCAAAAGACAAACCCGGCCGCTCTGTTTGCATATTTAGGAGTCCGAGTGACTCAACGTTTTCATGTGGCTCCGAGTGATTGCCTCAGACCGCAGGAAAAGGTCTCCGTATCTGGAAACATGTCAGAGGAGGATCCCGTCTGTACGAGCTTCTTGAAGAATGTGCAAGCTGCTTTACACTGAGCAGAGACAGCTGTTACATCACCGTCTCCACAGACCAGATAAAGTACTGAAACAGACGCCGCCTCAAGCCATGCATCACTTTCTCCTCATACACGGTTTATGCCTGTTTGGACTCAGAACGTGTCGAGTGTTAGCCAACATTTGGACAGAGTGCAGACACACACACACACAGCGATCCTGGAGCTGAAGTAAAGCAGCAGCTCCTGAGTTCTGTGATGTGAACACGACAGAAACACAAAGTGTGGATTAGTGCAGACGCGTCCCCAAAGACACTCGTCTGTTGCTCAAAGCTTTTTGTTTGGGATGCACATGCTGTGGCCACGCGGTTATGTCGTGCCCCCCCTGCGTACAGACTCGTACAGGTGTAGGTTTGAATCCGACCTCTGAGGATGTTTCTTTTACTGTGCAAGATAAAACCTGTCTACCTGTGCAGGGATCCGACCTGTGATGTCCTCAGAGCAGCTCGGACCAGAGGAAACACTTGATTACGTCACAGCTCCACTCTCACGACCTCGTTCCCTGCTGCCAAATAAAACCAAGCAAATCCAAGAAAGCTTTTCATAGAGTACACAGAAGCCCTTAAATATGTCGAAACCAGGTGAAAAAAATAACAGATAATTGTTCATTTCCTGATTCAAGGGGTCAGCTCGACCGCATTACAAAAGCAAACCCAGCTTAGCGTGGCAGGAAGTTGAGCTCCTGGGATATCGCCGCTTCTCTGCTGAGCTTTTCACCATCGCCACAAACTAAAGTCTGTTCACGCCGAGGCAGTGAGTTAATATCTTAAAATCTTATCCAATAAAATCTCAATGATCTGCATAAAGTTTTTTTTTGTATATAAAAGGTCTGAACTGCCTCAGCAGAGCTCACTGTTCTAGCCTTGCTCCACAAATTAGGACCCGAGGCGCCAGGAGAGGTCTTCAGAGGCATAATAAACCCGGAGCAGCAGGAGGAGCTGTGTGAGTGTACATGTGATAGTGTTTACATGGGAAGTTACATTCCTGTTAAAGTAAACGGTATGTTCCTCTCTCAGGAGAGCTGTGTGATCCACCTGCACACAGAGAGTCGCCTGCTTCCTCACCATCATCCTCAGAGACTCTTCTCCCTGAGCATGCAGCCACAGGGGGGCGCTGTTCCTCGATTCTTTTCACACCAGCGTGCGTCTGCAGAAACCCATGAGAGGAATGTTCAGACCTTCTGTAGATTGTCACTTTTTTTAAAAAAAGTCCTCAAACAACCCGCTGCCCGCTTAGCAGGCTTCTTTTTTTTGGGGGGAGGGGGGGGGGGGGGGGGGGGGGGGGGGGGAGTGTCAGGACGCCAGACTCTGTGACCGCAGGATCCCAATGATCCGGTGAGGCGAATGCGTTTGGAGGTTCAAAGAAGGAAGGAGGGGGACTGTGGAGCGTTTGAGGTTTTAGCCGCCTCGTCTCAGGTTTTGTTCTCCGAGGTCGATTCTCTTCTGGCGATGATGCAGATTAAATGTCCCACCACCACACTCGTACACGGGGAAGTATGTGTGACACGGACGGCCCTGCACGCGTTCATGTCGGGTTCAGGACTGGAAGGTGAGGTGGGAGCTGTGAGGGTCAGGACGAGGCCCGGTGGTCGTCCTTACTGTTCTAGTTTGCGGTGGTAGAGCTGAGTGACCTGGATGACCGGAGGGGAGGCGCTGAGTGACGGGCCGCACCAACAGGCCGAGGATCGCACCAGCTCCACCTCACATCTCCCACTACAGACAGCGAAGAGAAACAGTCAGCATGTGATTGATGGATGGAGCTCACTTACTCAACATAGCGTGAGGACTCAGACAACATGAAGCCAGACACACTGACAGGATCCTGCAGAGAAGAGGATTTATCTGAGCCGTCCTCGTGGAGGGAAAGAGAAACTGTGTCACATGTTGTTAATGAAACTACACCAGAAACACAGCAGGAGGACAGGTTCCCCTCTGACCCTCTCACATCTCAACCTGCAGGACTCGGGGAATTTACTCCGTTTCATCTGTTTTCAAAGGATCCATGAGAAGCTGCACCTGTTGATTCCTTTATTAAGCTTAGAAGCAAACAAGTCCTAAATCAGCCTGCGTGAGATCAGCCTCTCTATTCGATCGTACAGATCTAAACTTTGGCATCAGATGATTTTATTTTTTTTATCAGAAGGAGCTTTGTACGCTGGGGAGGAAACATTTCAGCAGATCAGCTTTATAGATGTTTGAGTCTTGGAGAGGAGAAAACTGCTGCTGAGGATTTAAAACTTGCAGGAAAAAAAACAAACTTAAAATAAAAGGAATCATGACTTGGAGTCAAACTGCACGCCTCTTATGACCAGCGTCTAACGAAGAGGAGCGTCACAGGAACATGGTTCTAGTGTCAGACTCCCTTCCTGATGTTGGGATCGAATGATGGGATTTAATGAAAACATCTTCCCTGCGTGTCCGGCAGGAGGCGGATGAGAGAGGGCGGAGGAACACCTGACATCACAGAGCGCACGGCGCCGTGTGAGAGGAGGAGCGGTTAGTCACAGACCATACAGGAAGCCACAACACTGCAGCACGATGACCACGCCACGTGGTTGGAGACGGATGGTTCTCAGGTTGAGTCAACAAGCAGACAAATAACAGACGCTGTTAACAACGCTGTCCTCGTACATATTTGTGTACAGGCGGCTGAAACGTTTTGGGTCTCTTTGGCCGCCGTAGTTTTGTGTCACGTTGGGTAAACGAGACATAAAAGATGAGATAAATAGACAGATTGGTTTAAGAGCTCCGGAGGCGTGCGGGAGCTGTGATCCTCCACCGGCACAGCTGAACACCTTTAACCCTGACACCCTGAATGTTTAAAAAAAAGACGTTCAGCACACGTCTGGCTGTCATCACCGAATCGTCAGCTCTGAAAATGAACCGTCTCCAACCGTTAGAAGCGTCCTGACAGACGGGTTTCAGAGCTCACATGTTGCATTAAGTGAACATACAACATGTGAGCTCTGCTGCACTCAGAGGAAACATGTGACATGACAGAGAAACAGAGAAGTGAGAGATGCATGAGACTCGTCTGCTGTCGTTAAAGTACCTCAAACACTTTACGGACTCTGTGTCAGACCGGAGCGCTGCTGCTGTGAAAAACAAAAGGGCGAGCGTTAAGGAAAAACACAGCGGTGAGGGCGGGACTTGGCTGAGTGACAGGAGTGTGTGTTGTTGTTTCCATCATATTCACGCCGGCCTGTGTGGCGTGTTCTTGTTGTGTTAGCGGTTTTTTTTTTTTACCTGCCGTCTTCAGTCATGTCCTGATCTGCTTCGGCCACCGACGACTCCACGTCCACTTCTGCGCCGCTCTCACTGCTCTGAGCCGACAAACCGCACAGAGACCCGGGACTCACACACTCGCCACTGGGACACACACACACACACACACACACACACACACACACACACACACACACACACACACACACACACACACACACACACACACACACACACACACACACACACACACACACACACACACACACACACACACACACACACACACACACACACACACGGTTGATACTTATGTAACAAAAGATATTTTCAGTGTGTGTTAATCTTTCACTCAGACTTCTGCAGGAGTTTCTCCTCCAGCATAAAACATGAAACCCTTCTGCAGACATCGAGACATCTTCAGGGATGCATGTTTGAAAAGGGGTGTATGTGTGTGTGTGTGTGTGTGTGTGTGTGTGTGTGTGTGTGTGTGTGTGTGTGTGTGTGTGTGTGTGTGTGTGTGTGTGTGTTTGTCCACTGACTTGATCTTCTTCTCCAGCAGCAGGATGGCCTGCTCCCTCTCCTGCAGCCGTCTCCTCAGGGAGCTGATCTCCTTCTGCTTCTCCAGCAGCTCCTTCTGGAGCCGATAGTTGCTCTCCTCCAGAGTCTCACAGAACGCCTGCAGGCAGAAAAACACAGCTTAAAGGGAATCTTGAGTTTCCAGTGGAGACACAGGGCGGAGGGCAAAATGTGTCTTCAATGTAAAGCTCTGTTTTAAATCATTTAAATAGTTTAACACACGGCTTTGTGTCGTCAGTCTGAGAATGTGTCGGGTAAAGTTTACAGGGTTTTTCTATAAAGGGGCAAGAAAAGCTTGCAAAGAGTTTATTGGCTGCTGTAATAATAACGAGCCCAGTTCTTCAAACCAAACTGATGAAAGAGGAAAATGGCCTCAGGTTATAGACACGTTCTATACGACACTCTGCAGCTGACGCAATCTCAATCCATACGTCCGTTTCCTTCCGCTAGGTGTCGACGCTGTAAGTCGTGTTGGAAATAGGAAACATTTTCCAGCTCGTCCAGGTGGATCCTGAGTCATCTGGGTGCATCCGGATCAGCTGCCCAAACTACCTCCACTAGCTTTAGATTAGCGGCTCCACTCCGAGCTCCTCAGCCAGCCTCCTGTCAGCTGCTTGATCTCCGTCCTGACGTCACAGGCGAGGGATGAATTTGGCTCCAGCGGTAAAAAGTAAGCTTTGCCTTTCGGCTCAGCTCCCTCGTCAACGCCATGCAACAATCTGTCTCTGAATATCAAGATCTATTTTACCCTCACTATGAACAACATCCCCAGGTACTCCCTCACTTCCCACCCGGATGTCTTAACCAGTCGTTGTCGTCTGAAGTTTAAGTTGTTATAAAGTCTGCGTCACTTGTAGTTTTACCAACAATGATGGAACTATGTCAGTGTCAGAAGGAAGGAGATATTTCACCCAAACTTAAGACTGGTCACTTCACAGAGCTACAGTCATATTCACACTGAACCTCTTTCTGTACACAAACATGAAACTTACTCTGCTCTCCTCCAGACTATCAAAAGGTCCAGGCGGGTCGTCCAGACACAGAAACTCTCTCACTGCCATGCTGGTGAAGAGAACAAACAAGCAAAGTGATAAAAATCTGCTCCTTAAACTCTCCTCTAAACGGAGCTGTGATTTTTCATCCCTGACAGAGAATGTAGCTCTGCCCCCTAGTGTTTAAAATGAGTACTGCAGTCAAAACTCTAATCATCACAAAGCGCTGTCCTCTCACACAGGTCAGCATGTGGTGGACACTGTAGCTTCAGTGTTTAGCCAGCTCTGCATGTGGTGGACACTGTAGCTTCAGTGTTTAGCCAGCTCTGCATGTGGTGGACACTGTAGCTTCAGTGTTTAGCCAGCTCTGCATGTTGGTGGACACTGTAGCTTCAGTGTTTAGCCAGCTCTGCATGTTGGTGGACACTGTAGCTTCAGTGTTTAGCCAGCTCTGCGTGTTGGTGGACACTGTAGCTTCAGTGTTTAGCCAGCTCTGCATGTGGTGGACACTGTAGCTTCAGTGTTTAGCCAGCTCTGCATGTGGTGGACACTGTAGCTTCAGTGTTTAGCCAGCTCTGCATGTGGTGGACACTGTAGCTTCAGTGTTTAGCCAGCTCTGCATGTGGTGGACACTGTAGCTTCAGTGTTTAGCCAGCTCTGCGTGTGGTGGACACTGTAGCTTCAGTGTTTAGCCAGCTCTGCATGTTGGTGGACACTGTAGCTTCAGTGTTTAGCCAGCTCTGCATGTAGAGACACTGTAGCTTCAGTGTTTAGCCAGCTCTGCATGTTGGTGGACACTGTAGCTTCAGTGTTTAGCCAGCTCTGCATGTGGTGGACACTGTAGCTTCAGTGTTTAGCCAGCTCTGAATGGGCGTCCAAAACGGCCTTCAAAGCCCCGCCTACCTTCTCTGGTCCAATCAGATCCAGAGCATTCAGGAGCAGTTTCATCATTAAAAAGTAACATGTGATCTGTACAATCAGTGATCAGGTTCATGTCTTTGATCTTTGTCTCCATAATGTAAGAAAACAGCAACATAATCGTGTCTTGTACCAGTTGGCGATGTCTTTGTGTGCAACCAGGTTTTGCATAAAGGCCTGCAGTCCGAGCTGTCTGTCCTCCAGGAAGTCGCTGTCGTAGTTGTCCTTGAACCAGCGCTTCGGAGGCAGCGAGAGGCGGAAACCCGGGAACATCTCCTTCAGCTGAAAACACAAACAAGCACAAAGATAAGATGAGGATCACATGATGTCCACTCTGTAGAGCAGTTCACAATAAATACACACTCAAGGGTCGAACGAGACGGAAAGTGAGCAAAAGTGCAGACAGAGCGAATTTGACGGGTGTTTGGGGTCGATTTGTTCGGATGATCTGACAGAGACGTGAGGTGGATTTGTAAAAGTCAACACGGTGACATTTCACCGACGGCACGAGCTGGACTACTGCAGCAGTCTCATCTAAAGTTCATCATCACAGACTATGAGACCATAGGAACTCTGCTGCTTGTCTTCTCACACACTGTGACCAAATCACCCCGTCCTTCATAACCTCCCCCGGCGTGCCCACTTCAAACTCCTTAAGCCCCGCCCCCCCATCAAGGACTTTTATTCTGCACCAGCGAGCCTCGCTCTCAGTGTGGACGGTCTCTCCTTCACTATTTAATGTCTTTGCTGTTTTATTTTGTCTCCACTGTTCCTCTGGACATCAGTGTAAACGAGGGCCTGCCTTCAATGTTTCCTCGAGAATAAATAAGGTAAATGAATAAAACAGATTTGATAAGAAGCAGCTGAACAGATTGACCTCTGGGGATAAGAAAGATTTCTTTGTGCTGGTTGAATTAGCTTTCTGTTTGGGCCGGGCTCCTTGGTGGTCCTCAGTTATTCTTTGAGGTCTCCCCGCAGCACAAGGCAGCTCGTGTGTTTGTTGCTTTAATCCAACACGTGTTGTCAGATGGTGATGGTGTGACCTTTCATGTGCAGCCAACCAAATGGTTTCACTGAGCTTTCAGCTGTTTCATATTGAACCAAATCCTTCTGGTGCCTGATAGATATTTGACACTTCAATAAGTGAGCAAGTGGCATGAAAGGAGTCAAAGGCTCCAGATTTAAATGTAAAGACTCTGAGGAAAGTGTGGACATTAAAAATGAGTTCTTATACCAGAGAAACTTTGATCAGATTATCGCTAAGAGCTTGAGAAACTAAAACAGATTTCTCATTTTATTGTTTTGTTCTTCATGATCAGACATGAAGGAAACCTGCAGCAGCCAGTAACTTTAGATTCTGCTCCTGAATGCTCTGGATCTGATTGGACCAGAGAAGGTAGGCGGGGCTTTGAAGGCCGTTTTGGACGCCCCTGGGTTTGCCAGATATGAGAGCAGTTATCAGGTGAACAGGTGTTGCAGCGATGGAAGCGGGCAGTGGAACTGCTTCAGATAGAAGTGATTGTACCCGAGCTAAAAAGCCTCTGCATGTTTCTAATAAGCTCCAGCAGCAGAAAGCTGCTCAAACTAGGATCAATGTTGGAGATGAAACATGGAGAGAGGTTAGAACGCAGAAAGCTTTACAGACCCATGCAGAGCTGGCTAAACACTGAAGCTACAGTGTCCACCACATGCAGAGCTGGCTAAACACAGAAGCTACAGTGTCTCTACATGCAGAGCTGGCTAAACACTGAAGCTACAGTGTCCACCACATGCAGAACTGGCTAAACACTGAAGCTACAGCGTCCACCACATGTAGAGCTGGCTAAACACTGAAGCTACAGTGTCCACCACATGCAGAACTGGCTAAACACTGAAGCTACAGTGTCCACCACATGTAGAGCTGGCTAAACACTGAAGCTACAGTGTCCACCACATGCAGAGCTGGCTAAACACTGAAGCTACAGTGTCTCTACATGCAGAGCTGGCTAAACACTGAAGCTACAGTGTCTCTACATGCAGAGCTGGCTAAACACTGAAGCTACAGTGTCTCTACATACAGAGCTGGCTAAACACTGAAGCTACAGTGTCCACCACATGGCATTTGATATATTTTGTTTCTCAGATGTTGTGATGCATCATTTTATGGCTATCCTGCAGTTACCTCAGAGTTGCTGTATTGTAATATAATCGTTATTACAGGACATGAGTCAAATATTGTATCACAGCACCGACCCTTCATGAGATTAATGTGCAGTGCAAGCTTTGTGGCCTCTCTGGGACGCAGAGGTTAACCTCCCTTGTGTCTCCGTCTCTCTCTTCTCACACACTGTTTCCTCCTGAACTTCCAAGTTCAGGAGGAATGCAAACAAACGCACGTTTGCTTTTGTAATAACCCCGCTAACCCTCACTCTGAGATGTGCCTCACAGTAGGGCAGCGCCACAGTCTCCGGCGGCTCGATGATAAATTGAGTGAGATTTAAAGAATATAGATCGTTATACCTCGTTTGGCTGCAGTTTTTAAAAACACCTCGGGTTTGGAAGCCGGCGATCATACCGACGCTCAGCAGGGAGAACGATCGTGTTACAGGAGGGATTTAAATGTTTCCGTAGAGGATATTATGGTTGTCACATTGGGTTAAAATCATTTCTGGATAAACTTCTGACCTGCATTCTCACAGATCCCCGTCCTGACTGGGCTGCATCGGCGGTGGAAACAGTCAATGATGTGTTGAGATGAATTTAAATCTTCAGCAGATGTAAGCAGATGAAGATAAAGCACTTTGATGTCAGCTGAGATTTACGTTTCCACTACAAACAGATTAAGATAAAGCTGTTTCTGGATGTTTTGGCAGCTGTTGGAGCTGATGTGTGTCGACACCTGTTTATTTCATAACCCGAGAAGTTGTGTTGCACGATACGATATCTATGCATGTTTTGGTACCAAGGAAACAAAAAGTCTTGGCTTGAATTGTTGGTAGATTTGTTTTTAAATTAACAAAATTGCAGGCAACATCATGCACAGTTGTCTCGTCTGTTGGCAATGTTGAGGTTCAGAAGGTAATGTGTAAAAATGTCGTCTTTCGTTTGATTACGACATCGATCTGGGGAGTGGTGTCGTTCTTTCACACCTGCAGAAAACTGCTGATATTTGCAGGCAAAGCGTCATCTGTGAACAGACTCCAGCCTCCTGGTATTCACTCTGCAGAGAGTCAGAGTGAGCTGAGCAGCAGCATATAAAATCAGGAGAATTCACCTGGAGCCAGTGGGCGGGGCCGGTGACCTTTACTCCCTGTGACGGTGTGTCGTGTGCATGAATGCAGCTGCTACGATGTCGCCCGTGCGCGACTTTGAAACGACTGTTTTAAGGTGTGGAGTTTACAGATTGCTGCTTTAAAAATGGAGGTTTGATTGAAGACGTAAGACGCACTTTAGAGAGGTCGGGAAATCGAAACACTGACTTGCTTCTGGGAATCAACATTTTTGGCTGGAGTTCAGTCAGAGCGCACTCTGCTGGACAAACGTCAGGATGACACGCGTCTGAATAAAACGTTAAATTTATATCTAATAAGTTTGATTATGTTTCTAAATGTGATCAAACTGGCTGATATATTGGTCCGTTCTTACTTGAGATGCCACAGAAGTGGGTTAATCTGTGCATGTGAACGAGGCCTCAGATGAGAGGGACGTTGGCCAGCGTCCAAACTGGAGAACAAGTACTGCTTGGCAGCAGCCACACGGCGAGGGCGCAGCAGCTCTGCATACTGAGAACCTGTTCATGTGCGGACGCGTTGCACCACACGTTTGTCAGGGAGCTTCACATGCAGCTGCATGTCCTTTTAAATAACTATTCTGTCATAGTTCACAGATTAAATCGTGTTTTTGTCACCCAGACGTTGGTGCATGTGCGCAAAAAAGCGGAAGAATTTCCACCCAGTTAAATGTAATTGATCTGCGAGTCATGTAAACGTTCAGCACATGCTCGGGGAAAAGATGGAGCAGCACTCTGTGAAGATTACAGCTGCTTCTGTGTAAAAAGCCACAGGAATGGAGGAGGATGTCCACACCCCTCGCGTCCTCGCCCTTCTGATTGAGAGTGCATGTAGGGTGTTCCCAGCTTCTGTCTTTGCTTTCCCACTGCCTTTGTTTGCATTAGTAAACTGCAGCGTGAGGTTTAATCAATATCAAGCAGGCCGGGCTACAAAAATAACTCCTGCGTGTTTGATGCATTTTTCCAACTAAGAAAAAATATGTATTTTAGATTCTCTTGAAATAGAATCATCATGTGGTTTGTTTTCCGTTCTGTAATCTGTGATTCAAAACCATGAGAGACCTGTTCTCCCAGTTGGCTCAGGCCTGCTGGCTATTTGGGAATAAAAGCTTCTTTGTACAGCTCTAATCACTTCCACAGCGTGCTCGGAAGGCGAGCTAAAAGCAATGAGCAGAAGGTCAAACACGGTGTCATCAAACACAGCTCTGACCTCTCAGAAGAAAACACTCACAGACGACACACCAACACACACACCTTGTCGTTGAGCCGGGAGAAGTCTGTGTACCTCCTGAAAACGACCCAGCTCTCGTCCACGCTCTTCCTCACCAGGACTTTGAACACCTGCAGTGAAAATAAGACGATAAAAACACGAGTTAACGACTGTAAATGAACACGCGAGTCACCTGTTTTCAGGGAACTCGTGAGAGATTTCTTTACAAAAGAGCTCCTACTCTTTAGACCGCACAGACACAGAACCAAATCCTGCCAGTCTCACCAAACGTCTGTGTGCCGACATCAAACTCATATACGTCTACTTTAGGAGTGCTGAAGTTAACCACTTCTACGATGCATCGCCTTGCTCACCTGGAAGTTTCTGCATCAAAGCAGCGACAGAACTGAATCTATTATTTCCGTCAGCTGTGTTCACATTCATTTCTCAAACTCTTCCTAAATCATAAAAATGGGAAGTCGTGTTTACGCGACTGCTTGTCTTCACTGATGAATAAGAAGCCATGTGCAGCGATGCAACCCATCGGGACATCGAATCAGATGTGTCACTTTGTTTAAAAGGTGGCTCAGCACTGACTTTATTATATTAACTTCTTTTTCCTGATCAAAAACGAGCTGCGCTGGTCAGGAGGAGAGTTGTGGTTAAAAGGGTGACTCGACCTAAAAACTTCAGACGACTACCCGTCTTATTTATAATCAGTTGTTATGAAGATTTGACCAAAGTTCCTGAAGGTTTGCACGCAGATTTTTTGTCTTCATACCGTGAACTTGGCCCTCTCCTCCATGACCTCGTATCCCAGCACAGTGGGAGTTATCGGCCTCTCCTCCTCTTTTTGGCTCCCCACAGGATCAGACACGGAGCGAGGACAGGTGGAGAACTCCACCGAGTGATCCAAAGACCCGTTCATCCTGGCCCGAGTCACCGGGCTCTGTAGAGGTGGTGGCGTCCTGCTCCGGCTGCCCCTATCCACGCAGCGAGACTGCCGCTGAGATACCGACCCCCCGCACCCCCGTCCGTTGAGGTCCTCCCCTGCAACCCTGGGGAGAGACGAGTCCGAGCTGCTGGAGACGCTGCCGAGTGATGAGGCTCGAGGGGGCCGTCTGAGCTTACTGCTACCTCCGGCTGAGACTCTGTCAAAGGGTACGGGGACAGGCACGAAGGGGGATGCCATCTTTGGTAGCTGCTTGCTCCTGTCCTGCCACCACCAATGTCGACGCTGTTCGTCACACTGAGCAATCAGAGAGGCGGTATGATGATGATGATGATGATGATGATGAAGCTCACTCTGATGGGCTGTCAAATTACCTGAACACCCTGGGCAAAAAAAAGATGAGATTTGAAAAGTTTAGAGAATTTAAACTGATGAAAGGAGATTAGAGTCACACCTGCTGGAGACAAATCTGTCAGCAAACATTCGCCTAAGAGCTCCACGCCGCCGTGTGGGGCCGATGAATAATTGACACAAGCCACATGTCATTCATATTTTATGGATTTGTAAATTAGGTGTAAAAATCCATGATGGAAAAACAGCTGTTACAATCCTTAGAGAGTGAGTGTGTCTGACCATATTGTCAGGTGGTCACACTTCATTCCCACAACTTCAGACGTCGCATAAAAAAAACTAATCAGCCGTGATAGTTTGACTCCACATAGAGGAAGAGGAACCTGACCGGGCATCGATTTTGATCCGAATGAGAAAATGACAGGCTCATATAAAACATTCAATCAGAACCAGTGAGGGGCTAAAAGACTGACTGATAATGTCTCTAATGTTTGATGGTTTGTCCAGCACGTGACTCCTTCTGTCCTGTTTAATCTCATTAACTCATTAAAAATCATGACTAAGGAGAGACACTAAAATACCAATGATCAATCTGACTAGCAACTGTTTGATGGTTTATATAGATAAAAATATTACTGCTGTCAAACTGTCAACAGCACGCGCCGCCTGCCAAACATCCGGCTCAGCGCTTCCGGTCATGATCTTAGCATCAGGCAGCTAACGACGTAGCTAACGTTTGGTAAAGGTGACGTTAGCAAGAGAGCTAATGATGACAACACTTTTTTTACTGAACAAGTAAAAAAAAAAAAAAAAAAAAAACCTCCTTTCACATTACAAAATGTTAGCTCTAGATTCAAAGGTTAACACGACAGATACTCTGAGTCAATGTACTAATTCATAAAGAAGAAGAGCGGAGGATCAAAGCAGACAGGTAGAAACAGTTAGCATGGTAACTTAGCAACAGTCCCAGCAGAGAAGAATACATTAAATATTATTAAAATAAAACCGTTCATGTTGTTTAAATTAAGCCGAATAAATAAGCACCTCTACATATTCACCTGTGTGTATTCGTGTGTTTCTTGGAGGTGTTGTGTTGATGATAAATGAGTAAACACTAAATCAGGACATTTTTAAACGATATTCTGCGCCTGCGCGTCACTTGCCCTCTGTGATAGGCTCACCTCGTTACCTGGAGGCCAGCAGAGGAAGCTTGTGCGACGAGACGATGATAAGGAGTGAGTCTTACCGTGGGAGGTCACTTTGTTCCCCTTGAATCCCCCACATAAAGCCCGGAGAGTGAGCGTCGTGTTGCTGTTTACCCTCCGCCCTCTGACCGCCTCATGTCCACGCGCATGACTTCACTCACAAACACCGACAGCTGCAGTGTATGTGTGCGGCCGGCAGAGGGCGCTGTTTCAACACACCAGCAGAGTAAAAGTCGATCAGTGGCGTACAAACCAGGAACTTTCATCGTTCTTCTTTTTCTGTTTTCTTTATTACATTTTCTCAGAATGAAGTCTGTAATGTGCTTAATTTGTTTGTAAAAGCTTTCTGTATTTAGCTCAGGTTATTAAAATTGTTAAACAACAGTCTGCTTGTTTGCAAAAACTCAATTTCATATTGAACAAAAATTTTGGAAAATAATCAAAGCTGTTAAAAAAAGAAAGAATAAAAACATACATTGTACTGAACTTTTTCTACTTGTAGAAATATCTTTCAGCCCTCACTAAGAGGAAAAAGAGAAATAACAAAATATACTATCTGAATGAGGCTTTGGGACAAAATCTTCTGATTCTTGGAGTGAAGTCGAGGGCCACAAAAAAAATCCTTTCAATGGCTGCAAATGGCCCCCAGGCCACACTTTGGACACCCCTGGACTAGATGTTTTTTTATTTATTTATTTATCTTTATCTTTTCAATGAATAAATGTAATAACTGGTAGATCACATTTACAGAAATACGAGGCCCCTGAAAAAGTAAGAATGTATGCACACAATAATTATAATTATCATTATTATTATCATTATCATAACTTTAATAATCCCACTAGAGGAAATTCAGTTTAACACTCTATTTAAAGAGCATATTGCAGGTTAAAGACAAAACTTAACTAATCATAGGAAAATACGTTAACAATACTGTTTTTAAAGAAATTCTGAAATTAATAACCCACAGGGTCTCCTGGAGACGTTTTAGTCTTTGCTCTTTACTTCCGCATTCGGCTGTGACGTAACATGAGGGAGTCCCGCTGAATCCCCGTCTGTTTAACATGTAAGATCATGGATCCGAGTGTCACTCCCGTCAATAAATAGGAAGAAAATATGTATTCCTTTACATATAATGGTCCACTGGTTTATTATTCTGAACCTGTTAGATGTGATAGAGAGCAGAAACAGGCAGGATTAGAGGAATAACGGCCTCAGGAGAGAAGCTGTGGTGTGAGGAGAGACCCGGAGCAGGCGTCCTGCTGACTGACAGGTGTCAGCTCGCCATATATGGGCGAGTGCTGTGTTCACATCAGCATATGTAAAGTTTATAATCACATTCAATCAATTAAAAAACAATTTGTAGAAGGTGCAAGTGCCGATCATTCACCTTTATATTGTATGGGAGCTGCTGGTAAAAACGGCAAATCTGTACAATGTATTACGGTGCCGCGCTGTGCGCGCGCGCGCGCGCGAGAGAGAGAGAGAGAGAGACAGAGAGAGAGAGACAGAGAGAGAGAGAGAGAGAGACATAGAGAGACAGAGAGAGAGAGAGAACCCGATTACACGGCCTGTGCAAATGCAGCACTATGTCTTTATTGTTTTTTCCTGATGCAGCCCAGTGCTCACGTTGTTATAGAAAATACAGTATATGGTGCAGGATTCTCCTGACGTACCAAACACACACACACACACACACACACACACACACATGCTATGGCCGTGCACAAACGGAGAAATGTCAGAGTGAGTAAATATAAACTTTACACTCATGAGCAGCAAACAGAAACTATGGAGGACATCGAGACATGAAGGTAAGAGACTGTGAAGTTCCTCAGGTTGCCCACAACTTTAATGTCCATACAGAAAGGGTTCATACAACTTTAAGAAGAAGGGGATTTACATTTGGAACATGCAACAACGAATAAAACGTTTTTCTTTGCTGTGTTAATGAGTATTGGTGTGTGTTTAGTTGTTATTTTTAATGTTTATGATTGCTTAAACTTAGGATGACAATGTTGAACCTAACACTAATACGGCCCTCTATGCTGAAACCTTCAGCCACGCATTCATCGCCTCAAGACCGGTTTGAGTCGTTCTTCTTCTTTGTGCCTTTGAATATTTAAAAGAGTGCTGTAAAAGACTAACGTGTTACTTCTGATATTTTTAGTCATAAATACATGAATTTATAACGGTGTATTTTTTCACAGGTTTATTGCAGTAAAGATCCGATTTCTGATTTCACATAAACACATCTTTGAATGACAAAGTCTGCAAAACATTTTATTGTTAACAAATCATGAGTGGGATGACAGAGCGCCGTGTGCAGGATGTTGATCCCAGATAAAGCTGTTCAGGATGCCCCCGAGAAAGCTGTGTGACACGAAGCTCAGACGACTGATGGAAGTAGAAGCAAAAGAAATACAGTGTATGTGCCCTTTTTTAAAACCACATTATATCAAGAAAAAAAAACACTTGTGCAAAATGCTTCCATGCAAAAGATTTAAAACAGGATTCAACCTGACTGATTCATCACTCTTATCAAATCAAGCACCATAGTTTCCATTCAAAGGCCTCTGAACATATCAGGGTCCTAAAGGGCCTCCAGGATTATCCTCTCAGCTACAGGAGATGTATCTCAGCCCCTCATGGGGCCCAGGTGTCAGACCCTTTTTAAAAGTGACTCTTTATGTTCATTTATATTTTTTATTGAAGTCAATCAAACTTTAGAGAGACTGAAACAACGAGAGAAAGCCAGGAAGAAAGAGACACATGCAAACAGAGAAACAAGAGAGGAGACGCAAGGCACAGGTCTGTCTGTCCCTCCGTGTCTGTGGGACGTCCAGCCGTGTTCACTCCGGACTGCAGAATCGACCTGCAAAGAGGGTGGTCTTGGTGGGGATGTGTTTGATGAAAAAGAGGAAGGGGTGGTCAGCGATGAAGGTGAAGGGGATCTCTACAGAGCGTATCCCAATGAGAGCACCAGTGGCAGCGGCCGCCTCTGTTCCCTCCTCGTTCACGTCCACATACGACTTGTGGACGACCTTGGACAAGACCAGGTCATTGGCTGGAGACATGCCTGTCACAGAGGGAGAGGGAGAACCCGCTGGTCAACCACTCAAACAGAATCAGCGTTTTAGTTTTTGTGTTTAAAATACACAGCCATGTCTCACCAGAGAAGTCGCTCATGGCCACATCGAAAGCGTCCAACATGCCCATCTTCTTCAGGACCTCGTTCAGGTCGTACGTCTCCTCCAGCTTGAATCGAGGAAGCTTCACCTCCACCGACCCCTGATTCATCATGTCCGGACGAGACCAATCCACAAACTTCTGATGGGTCAGCTCCGACTCCAGCTGGGGAGGAAACAACGTCAACCATCAGGGTGTGTTTTACATATGTTCAGTGTGTGTGTGTGTGTGTGTGTGTGTGTGTGGTCCTGTACCTTCTCCAGGCCTGTGCTGTCGTCCTCGATATCATTGGGCAGGAAGATGATCATACTGAGGTCCTCACCTACGTAGGGCATCTGTATAACCTGCAAAAACAACAAAACACTCAATCATCTTCCAATCAGAAGCTCTCCTTTCCACCAACCGTGTCAAACATACTTCATTAAGATGTGTTCATAAAATATTTAAATATCACTTTGCATGGTGGAAAAAAACACAGACGCACCTTGATGTTGATCTCAGGAATGTCCCTGTGTAAGAATTTGCTCTTCTGTTGCATCATCTTCACCGGCTTGGTGTCGTTCTGTAAGACAACAAAGAGACAAATCAAAGTGTTCAAGTACAAAAGTTGAGTAATGGACAAAATAAAGAACGGGGAGGACGAAGTCCGCGCACCAGAAGCTACTGAAGGAGTGAAACCGTTTCTGATAGAGTCGGCTGTTTTTGAGCACGTTTCATTTGGACACACCTCTCCTGACGCTGCGACGCTCTGAAGCCATGCACACCTTTTACACCTGTTTCATTTAGTAAAATATCCTTTGGTCCAGCATTTTTCTTTGAAAGGAGCTTGCTATCTTTCTATCTATCTTCATACGCAAGACCTTCGAGGGACGGCTGTTGCAAATTAAAGGCAGGATTTGTCCTTTTAAAAAAATAGCACGATTTTGAATGTAGCTCCCTGTGCTCCCTTTAAAGCCACGCCCCCCTCCCTTGATTTCATCAGAGAGCAGGGAGACAGGGAGGCTGTGATTGGTTCATCAGAGAGCAGGGAGGCTGTGATTGGTTCATCAGATTGGTACCTCGTGGCAGACATTGGTTGAAGTTTTTACAGACTTACAAACTGATACAGATGATGGATTTACTTTGTTCCTTTTTCAGAGAACCTGAGTTATTAATTTCTGTTAGGACCTAAAGACAGTTTCAACTAGAATCTAAAAAAGTGTTTCTGGAGGAAATGACCGACCCTGACTTTAACAGCCTCTGTAAACACCATCATTCTTGCATTGGATGTATTGAATCTGTCTCTAACAAATAATTAAATAAACTACAAACAAGATGCAACATGATAGAAAGAGAAAATGTAAATACAGAGTAACTGAGTGAATGAAAGCAGCTCTTCGGCCTGTGTTACCTTATTTACTCTAAACTGATACTCCACAGTGTCCTCCTCCTTGAACTGATGGTTCCATTTTCCCTTGAAGTAGACGGCGTTGATCAGCGCCAACCGGGTCGAGTCATCCACTGAACCCTCAGCCAGCAGGTCCTTGATTTTACCTGGAGAGCAGCGACGCTGTTTAGTGTGAGGCTGGGTGTAGATACATCAGAACAGAGGAAGGCACTGCTGTTGTAGTCTAGACCACACTAACCGAGCCCAGAGCAATCAGAAGTCCGCCCAAGGCGAGACCTCGAAAAAGACTTTCTGGGCTGGTCTTGAGACCAGGAGTGATTCTGAGAACTACAACACTTGAAGGTACCTCATTTCTATTCAGGCTCTCATTGGCTAATAAAGGCTGTGAACCCAGAGTGGGAGGTCCTAATTTGGCCAAACGAAGTGTCAATCAAAAGGTCAGAGTACGGCCTCCTTTTTGATGTATTGCAATTAAGAGGAAATCTATAATGAAAATGGATTATAAGAGAAGCTAGAGTGAGAAATCTGGATCAGCCAGTGGACGTGATCATGGAGACTCTTCAGTGCAGCAGAAAGGTTTTTATTGGAATATGGTGATCGGGGAGTTTAGAAAACCTTCACATGGCCAATCAAAAACTGTAAAAATCATTGTTTGTCGGGGGTCTGACAGATGTGTAGATTGTGGCTGCTGTGGTGTTTGGATCTTGAAATGATTCACATCATCAAAATCACACAAATCCAAGCTTTCTATCGACACACGACAGCAGTGATATTTACACGTGTGTGAATCATCGTGAGAATGAGAAACCCTTTTTCATGAACTCCCACCTTGTGTGTTCTTCTCCACCCAGTCGTTGATGTTGACCCGGGCTTCCTCTGCCTTATGTTTGAAGTCCACAGACTCCAGCTCGGCGCTGTAGTGCTTCTTTGTGTCTGCGATGAAATCCTGAAATGAGAAAAGTCTCGTTTGGATATAACATCACAGAGAGAGGAAACCAGGGACTCCGAGCAGGAAGATGTAACATGGGACTTCACTGTTGAAAACATATGTTAAAATAAAGGTCATTTAAATCATTTCCTCCCTCGTTGCTTGATTTCTTTTTGCTTCCTGGTAGTTAAACCGAGCACACACCTTATTAAATCTGTAGGACTTCTCTCCGTACAGCCTGTTGGCCACACTCAGCGCGTACGCAGCGTCCTCCTTGTTCAGCTTTTTCAGCAGCTCTCCAAACTTAACATGGACTTCATCGTCACCACTCTGTTTGAGGCACTGCAAAGAGCCAGAGGAGAGCTGTGTGTTAGCATCAAACACTGAGACAGACAGAGGCACGAGCACAGCTTGTTGACCCTTTGTTGAGCTCCCCATTAAATGATGAAAAAAGACCCCAAACATCATCAAGAGCTGATGATTCAAACCTGAAACCTCACTAAAGACAGTTAGAATAAATACAACAAATCCATGGGAGAGGTTTGAAATAATTAACACACCTTCAAGTTGTTAGATATTTTATCAAAGTTATGATATGACACAGTAATTTCCCTAAGCTGAAATGATCTGCTTGTTTTTTGCTTTAAAAGTTACTCGCTTGTGCAGCGAGCACAAGATCAAGAGGGGTGAAGACAGCTGCAGGATGTCAACAGCCAGCAATCAGGGCATTCATGGATGACCTAACTGTGATCACACCAACTCACGTGCAGGCAAGATGGGTCTTGGAAGAACTGGATCGCATGGCCACCTGGGCAAAAATGGCTTTCAAGTCCATGAAATCAAGGAGCATGGTGATCCAAAAGGGCAAAGTAACTGGAAGGTGTGAGCTACGAGTTCAAGGGGAAGTGATCCCAAACATCCAGGGGAACCCAATTAAATGCCTTGGGAAGTGGTATGATGACTCCCTGTCAGACAAAAACAGCATCTCCAACACAGGGAAACAAGTCGAAGAATGGCTGACGAAGATTGACAAGTCTGGCCTGCCTGGGAAATACAAGTGCTGGATTTACCAACATAGCCTGCTCCCAAGACTCATGTGGCATCTCACCATATATAAGGTACCCCATCAACTGTTGAAGAAATGGAGAGGAAGTTCAACAAGCACCTTCGAAGATGGTTGGGAATACCCCCAATTTTACATCCTTGGGGCTCTACATAAGATCAGGCCAGCTCCAGCTTCCAATGTCATCAGTGGTTGAGGAGTTCAAAGTCGCCAAGTGCAGACTGTCATTGACATATAGAGACTCTCAGGATCAACTCACCAGGGAAGCAGGAGTCAGGGCAAGATCTGGCTGTAAGTGGGCCGCCAGCACGGCGATCAACCAGGCAGACAGTTTGCTCAGGACCAAAGACATCATTGGTAACCCTTGCACTGGAAGACAGGGTCTAGGAACCACACACTTCCAGCAGTGGTCAAAGTCAACCCCTAGGGAAAGGAGAACCTTGATCCAGGATGAAGTCCAATACCTTGAAGAAGAAGGGAGAAGAGCAAAATCCATCGAGCTCGCAACTCAGGGTGCCTGGACAAGGTGGAACCTCCCCAAGAGAACCATCACATGGAGTGAAATGTGGCGGCTGGAGCCCTTCCGGATATCCTTTCTACTCCGAGCAGTGTGCGATACCCTACCGACCCCAGTCAATTTGCACAGGTGGGGGATGAGGGAGGACCAGTTGTGCAGGTTGTGTGGTGGAAAAGGAACAATGGCACACATCCTGTCAGGGTGCAAGACAGCACTGACACAGGGGAGATACAGGTGGCATCACGATAGGGTGCTATCAGTGCTCGCAGACATCCTGGAGCAAGAGAGGAGGAAGAAGCAACCAACCAAAGTAAGATCGCTGTGCAGCACCATCGCTTTTGTGAAAGAGGGCCATAGAACGGCTTCCCACAACCAAGCCAGGCAGAATCTCCTGCAGTCAGCCCAGAGATGGGAAATGGTGGTTGACCTAGGGAGGAAACTCCACTTCCCAGAAGCAGTCCTGTCCACCACCCAAAGACCTGACACCATCATTTGGTCTCCAGAGGGGAAGAAGATCATCATGGTGGAGTTGACAGTGCCGTGGGAGGAGGGCTGTGAGGAAGCTGCAGAGAGGAAAAAAGCCAAATACCAGCAACTTGCCCAAGACTGCCGGGATAAGGGGTGGACAACATGGCCGTTGACGGTGGAAATTGGATGTCGAGGATTCCCAGCTCAATCTGTGTGGGATCTAATGACAAAGATTGGGCTGAGAGGCCACTTGAGGAAAGCAGCTGTTCGTAGACTGGGGGAAGCAGCAGAGTGAGCCTCCTGTTGGCTCTGGCACAAAAGAGAGGACACAAGCTGGAAGCCTGGAGGAGAGGGGCAGTGACCTGGCCAGTTACTGCTGACCCGCCAACTGGAGGGTGTTGTGGATAAGGGTCGAAACACCCAGTGAAGGTTGGGGACCACCTGAAGACCTCTCTTCTCGGCCAAGGCTTCACCCATTGGGAATGGGTGTATGTTTGCATACTAGATGTGTTATACAAAAGCAAATCCAAATTCTGTCATCAGTGTTTTTGCAGATGATTGGAAACATCGTCACTTTGCATTTCGTTTGTTCAGTCTTTTTTTTTTTTTTTTAATACAACCTGGCGCAGGTACGCTGGCAGCATGCTTTGCTGCTGCATCTGCATCCTCAGCTGCTGCCGCGTCTGCATCTGCGACCGGATCGGGAACCGCATCCTCGTTCTCATCTGAGTCTGCTCCATCATCGGCTGGTCTCCCTCCTCCGTCTTTGGTTGGTCTCCCTCCTCCGTCTTTGGTTGGTCTCCCTCCTCCATCGGCTGGTCTCCCTCCTCCGTCTTTGGTTGGTCTCCCTCCTCCGTCTTTGGTTCGTCCCCCTCAGAGAATCCCAGGACCTAAAGGGGGCAGGAAGTCTGTCTTAGCATGTGGATCATTACATTCAACATGTTTCGTTTTGGGTGTTTGGCTTCGCAGAATGATGCAAAGCGTAAAGGAAATACAGAATGCTCCCCCTGACAGAGGATGTCAGAGGACAGTAGGGCCCTTGCACTCGGCCTTCTCTCCACCTGTACTTTCACAGGAATGTCCCATCATGGTAAAACATTATTGCTAACTTGATTTGAACCTAATTGACTAATCGTCCTGTTTTACCCACACACATGCAGCTTGATGAAGATCTAACATGTTCTGCAAGACGGTGCACTTTGTACATTTTTCTCCACCCATCCCTCAAACAGGCCACCGCAATGCATCCTGGTATATGTAGTCGCTGACGACAGTACACTAAAAGGAGGACGACTCTCTCTGTCAGCATGAACACACCCTGCAGTTCTCTAACTGTCTGCACACACACACACACACACACACACACACACACACACACACACACACACACACGCAGCCAGGCATGCATGAACACACAGGAGTTCCTCTCCCTAACTGATGACTCTCAGGCAGGATTACTGGATTTCGTTACCCTGGAGACTCTGAGTCACAGTCAGGTCGCTCTCAGTCCTGAAACTGTTGCTGCGTTGATCAACATCACATCTGTTGCACCACCAACATCATCATGTTGTGACTTTGGAAGCTCCCTTTCCTCTTCTCCTGCTCGATCTGCACCAGTGAAAGCTGAATCTTTACGTCTGTATCGTAATGTGTCGTTTATCACAGAAGCAGAAACTGTGTTGAAGCTTCTCTGACAACAACGCAGCAGCCAGCATGTCCTCCTTCTAACTTTAGATTCTGCTCCAGCAGCAGAAAGCTGCTCAAACTAGGATCAATGTTGGAGATGCTTTTGAAACATGGAGAGAGGTTAGAACGCAGAAAGCTTTACAGCTTTACAATTCAAACAACATTTAGATTTCAAAATGTGTGAATATGAGGAATAATGTAGAAGATAATTTCAATATCTCTTATGGTGGTGCGTCACTGTTTTACTGTACTGATATTTTTTGTCTTTGGTTGACAGCTCGTAGAGAAATCTGAACTCTTCCTCCGAGCCGGAGCCGAAGGAGCCCCACCACGGCTCGGAGTGAGGAATGACAGTACTCGTAACTCTCTGTGCCACACCTCGTCTCCCACACAGAAAAAATAAAAAAACCTGCAGTGACCAAAACTTGTCCTCCCGCCTCCTCAAACATACTGCGAGAACACGTAACTATCTATGTGCACATGACACGACTTGAAAGTCCAGCCCCACCCCTTTCTTCTTTGTCTTTTCCTGCAGTAATGAGGTGGCTTCATTCCAGCAGCACGGTGAACCAGCACAGTGAACCAGACTGACTTCATGACATTTCAATGTCTGATTCTGCTCCAGATGGGTGTGTTAACATGCTAACTGTGACTTTTCCCTCTTTATTATCAAACCCTGTTTAGGCCATTGTGTGTGTGTGTGTGTGTGTGTGTGTGTGTGTGTGTGTGTGTGTTCTGTACCTGTGACATCTCTGCAGCCGTGTTGCCTCTGGCCCCCAGCATCACCATGGCGAGAGCTGACGAGATGCTGAGGGGAGAGTAGAAGATATTGGCCGTCTTGTCGTCTTTGCTCAGCTCTTTGAACAAATCCAGAGAGAAGGTGTTGTTGGCCTTGGCCAGAGAGAGAGGTGGTGATGTTGAAGCCATGGCGTCCAGTAAAAAGAGGAGACTTTTAGCATCCACTGGTATCTCACTGCCCTGTATGAAGAAGATAAAATGTTTCAGACACAAGTGAAGGTGAGGAAGTTTCTCCTTCTGCGAGAAGAAGCTGAACGATCATTTGAGTTTTTGGCTCATATCCATCTTATTCAAACCTAAAGAGAACTCTGCAACGACTTGTTTTTATTTTGCAACCTCCTCCACTTTCTAAACATGTGCAGACAACATTCTCCAAAGCTAACCACACTCAGTAAAACCCCATTACTGGCTAACCAGGAGCTCAGTCCTGCTCTCTCTTCTAAAAATCCGATCTCACAGAGGCGTCGTCCTGTACTCACCTTCAGACTGAAGTTATCCAGTGAAAGAAAGTAAGACTTGTTCTGGCTCTGTGGGGTTTTTCTCTCTCTCTACGACACACCCAGGATCAGGCAGGTCCTGCCACAGCTTGAGGAAGTTTCTACAAATCACACCCATCAACGAGAGACACACCCAGACGTGTTCACAGCCGTGCCAAAGGGTGTGTGCTCTGCAGGAGGTGGCACACACACACAAACACACACACGCGCTTCATGAAATGCCATAGTGTCAGTTAATAATTTGATTTAAGGATTTTTAAAGTCTCCCATTAATAAATATAACACACCCAGTTTAACACTCAACTCTGATTCTCTGAGTTGTTGCCACAGTTTCATGGCAACAGTTGCTGTCACATTGTCGTTTTTGAGGCCGCTGCTGTGTTCTGGGTTTGGGATTGTTGCAGGTTTGAGTGAAGAGGGGCCCCCCCGGCTCTCACACATCAGTGTCGTCAGATCCTTTCAATTCTGACGCTCTCGGTCCAGACACGCCTACTCCCTGCCGGAGTTTTGAGTAGAGGCGTGTTGTATGGGCCCTCCTCCTACAAAAAGGTCACTCAAGGTCATTTGAAGCAGCTGAATTCGTGACATCGAACTTCTCCAGTAGACTCACCTCAGTTCTCAGTTCATGAGACGGCCTCACCGTCAGTGTGTGCAGCATTTTACATGTCAACATTAAGTTCTGTTTGTCCACTCAGACATTCAGTCACTGCACACCGTCTCACTTTTATTCACCAACATCCTGAGGACTGAAAATCAGAACATCGAGTTTCTGTATCTTCTTCTTAGCGACAAAGAGAAACTTTGACCTGAGTGAGGTCGACCCTGGTGCTCGGTGTTACAAGTTTTCAGAAGCTGACCCCTCCCAAAAAATAAGTAATTTAAAACAACTTTAAAATAAATCACAAGCCAACCTGTGAGCAGATGACTAACGTACGTCTCTAACGTTTCTGTTTTCTCCTCAGCTTGAGAAAGTCTTCTTCAGTTTGACATGCAAAAGATTTAACACAGGATTCAACCTGACTGATTCATCACTCTTATCAAATCAAATTAATTAGGTAATCAAATTATCAAATCCATTCAAAGGCCTCTGAACATATCAGGGTCCTAAAACACAGGAGGACTACAGAGGGGCCTCCAGGATTATCCTCTCAGCTACAGGAGATGTATCTCACCCCCTCATGGGGCCCAGGTGTCAGACCCTTTTAAAAGTGACTCTTTATGTTCATTTATATTTTTTATTGAAGTCAATCAAACTTTAAAGAGACTGAAACAACGTGAGAAAGCCAGGAAGAAAGAGACACATGCAAACAGAGAAACAAGAGAGGAGACGCAAGGCACAGGTCTGTCTGTCCCTCCGTGTCTGTGGGACGTCCAGCCGTGTTCACTCCGGACTGCAGAATCGACCTGCAAAGAGGGTGGTCTTGGTGGGGATGTGTTTGATGAAAAAGAGGAAGGGGTGGTCAGCGATGAAGGTGAAGGGGATCTCTACAGATGTTATCCCCACGACAACACCAGTGGCAGCGGCCGCCTCTGTTCCCTCCTCGTTCACGTCCACATACGACTTGTGGACGACCTTGGACACGACCAGGTCGTTGGCTGGAGACATGCCTGTCACAGAGGGAGAGGGAGAACCCGCTGGTCAACCACTCAAACTGAATCAGCGTTTTAGTTTTTGTGTTTAAAATACACAGCCATGTCTCACCAGAGAAGTCGCTCATGGCCACATCGAAAGCGTCCAACATGCCCATCTTCTTCAGGACCTCGTTCAGGTCGTACGTCTCCTCCAGCTTGAATCGAGGAAGCTTCACCTCCACCGACCCCTGATTCATCATGTCCGGACGAGACCAATCCACAAACTTCTGATGGGTCAGCTCCGACTCCAGCTGGGGAGGAAACAACGTCAACCATCAGGGTGTGTTTTACATATGTTCAGTGTGTGTGTGTGTGTGTGTGTGTGTGTGTGGTCCTGTACCTTCTCCAGGCCTGTGCTGTCGTCCTCGATATCATTGGGCAGGAAGATGATCATACTGAGGTCCTCACCTACGTAGGGCATCTGTATAACCTGCAAAAACAACACAAATTAAAACACTCAATCATCTTCCAATCAGAAGCTCTCCTTTCCACCAACCTGTAAAACATACTTCATTAAGATGTGTTCATAAAATATTTAAATATCACTTTGCATGGTGGAAAAAAACACGCACCTTGATGTTGATCTCAGGAATGTCCCGGTGTAAGAATTTGCTCTTCTGTTGCATCATCTTCACCGGCTTGGTGTCGCTCTGTACGACAACAAAGAGACAAATCAAAGTGTTCAAGTACAAAAGTTGAGTATTGGACAAAATAAAGAACGGGGAGGACGAAGTCCGCGCACCAGAAGCTACTCCACTTAGCATGTAATGGGGAAACTGAAGTAGTTAAACCGTTTCTGATAGAGTCCTATACACGCACCTCAAGAAAGCCAAACTACATAAAACACAACAAAAATGGCAGATAGTATGAGAATTAAAAAAAGAAAAAAGCAAGTGTGCCAGCAGCAGTAGAACAATATCAAGTCTACATGAATGTCAGGGTCCCTTGATAAATGAGATGTAATCCCCCCACTTGGCTCCAAATCTCTCAACCTGGTTAAGTAATCTAAAAGAGAGACGCTCATAAGCTGCCACAATACCCAACTGTGAGAACTACACCCTGACTGGTGCTAATGTTGTCGTCTTCCATTCTGTGACTATAAGTTTCCTTCCCAGCATGAGGGCTGTTTGTACCCACTCTGCTTGTGCTAAAGGGAGGGCTTTTAGAGGGAAAGGATCACCTAGGATGACCAGGCTCGGGCAGAAGGGAATATTTACCTTGAGGATCAGTTTAATGTTTTCATGAATAGCTGACCAAAATGTTTGTACCAGTGGACAGGACCACAACATATGGAGGAGTGTACCAATACTCTTCCCACACCTCCAACAATCCGAGCTATCCCTCAATTTCACCCTATGAAGCCGAGAGGGCGACCAGTACATCCTGTTTAGCATTTTGAATTGTACCAGTCTAGTTCTAAGTTCTCGCAATGTTTTCTTACAATTCTTTAAAATACTGCTGTTGTGATATTCTGCATCCTCAGGAATACCATAATTTACAGTATTTTCCAGTTAATGTTGAAAAGCATTAACTCAAACTTTTTAGTGGAAAAAACCAATGTCAGAGAGCTCCCAAGGACTTGGGAGAAAGTGATAACAACAGGATGTTGATTAACAAGCTTTCCTACTTTCAGTCAAAGACCAAACCAAGATATTTATGCTTTGAAAGTTTTCCACAGTCCAAACTTTGGACAACCTCTATCAATCCTCAAAAAGACAACCAGATACGCTTTGGTCCAGCAGACTGACTGTCTTTGTCTTTCTCAGTCAGGAGTTTGAGTTCACTTAAACCTGTTGATGTCTTCAGGACTTCCCGGAAAACAGAATAGTTAAACCATTATCTGTCTATATGATAAATGTATATGTTCAGGTTGAAGATTTAAACCATGCCTGTTGTTTGTCTAAGTGTTTAAAATTGAACTTTTTTTCCCCTCCAACTGATTTTATGCTCTGTCGTAAAGCCATAAAACTAGACTGACCTTTCATCAGGTCAAGCTGACCATCTAGGAGCAATTAAGAGTACTACAGTCACTGTCCAGGACTTTGAAAAACTCCAATGTTGAAATCTGTATTAACGAAACGCAGATGCATCTTTTCATATAGATATTCGAAAATGTCATTTAAAAGACATTAAAATGATTCTTTTTTAGGTCGAAATCCGATGTGTAATAAAGGAATTACGCGTAATTAAATTTTAATAGGAATTGGACGTGGAACAACATTGCCATCAAGTGGTCGAACACCACCTGGGATGTGTAAGCTGTCTAATGGTCTCATAATTATAAATTGTGTTACGTAGTTACAGAAGACGTTATTTAAAGACACTAAGTCACTAAGTGATTAATCTGCGTTGTTAAAGGTTTTCTTATATAAATATTATTTTTCCAAACTTCAGGATGAAATGTAGCGACCGATGATAACCAGTCCTTTAAACCTGATATATTAGCCTAAAATATATGCTGTAATCTACATTGATGTGAATCTGTAAACAACTGATATCAAATTGAATGTAAGGTGATTTACATATGTTTAGTGTTATTCTTAAACTTAGTGAGGAATCTAAAACTTTTTCAGTTAAGACAACGCCTATACATTCAGGAGGAGGTCCTGAAACTCCCCCTTTTCTTGCCCTGATAAAATCCCTTTACAGAAGTCATACTTTAGGTTTTTGGGTAGTTTGGGTTTTGTTGGTGCTTGGTGCTTTGACTGGTGCTGTGTTTTTGGCTTTTTGCTTGTTGAGTTTTTGAACTCTTTAAGGGGCTGACTCTGCTCCATCGAGTCCAGCCAGGCCCAGCAGTTTTTCTGGAAGACGAACTCATCTTGTCTTCATCTAATTTTTAACTTTTCCTTCAAGGCAAAGTTTACTTTAAGATTTTTGTCGTAGGAACGATTCCTACTGAATTAACTTTAATTGCAACTTTTCACGCGTAAATCTTTGGATTCTAATCTTGTTTTGCACAAGCAAGGCCTTTTCAAGCTTTTCTTTGGCTCACCGCATGTTTGGACATTTTCCAGATCTGGATTAAAATCGAGATGGACATGAGATTAATCTAAGAAGGAAATTGGACTTTCAAAGACTTTCAAAAGAATTTATTTTTGTTTATATTCACTTGGAACGCTGAGACAACGCGAGCCAAATCACCATCCAGAATTCTCACTTTAAGCTCCAGACTCAACCTTCTATCTGGCTTACTACGGTTGCTGACGGACTTGCTGGAAACGGTTTATTGATCCAGCAGAGATAACAAGAATATCTCTGCTGAGATACCAGAAGTGTGTGGGCTCGAACTTCCCCAGGCAGTGCAGCTGTGATGAGGTGGATGGGAGGCAGTGGATGACAAAGGTCCTTTACAATGTGAAACCAGGGAGGGGCACGTTCTGGGGGAAGGCACCAGTGTGCAAGGTGTCCAGGGACAAAGGCATGATAGTACAATAGTAAATTCGGGATGCCCAAAACTCCCTCTACAACCGGTTTTTGTAATTTCGATAAATGAAGCCTTGGGCGCTTACTATTCCAGAGGAATCTATTAAAAAGCACATCTAGCTGCTTGAAATATTTTTGGGGGATTCTGATTGGAAGTGCCTGGAGGAGGTAATAAATCTTGGGTGCACAAGTCATTTTCAGTACATTAGCTTTCCCCCATAATGATAGGAATAAAGGGACCCATCTTACAATATCTGCTTTGAGTTGGTCTAGCAGGGGGTCCATGTTGACTTTAGCTAGGTCCACTAGTCTAGGGGGAATAATGATACCCAGATATTTAATGCCATGGCTAGGCCAGGAAAAATTTCCGCCCAAAAAGATGTTCCTAGGGCAGTCTGATGTTAAAGGGAGAGCTTCTGATCTTGACCAGTTAACTTTATAGCCTGTAAGGCGAGAGAATGTATCTATCATTTTAAGTAGTGCAGGAAGGGAGTGCTCTGGTTCAGAGACAAACACAAGGATATCATCCGCATATAACGAAAGCTTGTGTGTCGATTGGCCAATTTTTACACCTGAAATCAAGGGGTCCAATCGGATAGCTGTTGCCAGAGGTTCCAAGGCCAGTGCGAAAAGCCCTGGGGAGATTCCATCGCCTTGCCTCGTCCCCCTACCCAGGTCAAACCAGGGTGAGGGTATACAGAAGTTTTATCAATTTGATAAATGTATTAGTAAAGCCATATGACTCCAGAGTAGTAAATAAATAAAGCCACTCCACCCTGTCGAAAGCCTTTTCTGCGTCCAGGGAAATAACAGCCGCAGGGGAGCTATTTTTAAGCGTGGCCCACATGATTAATTAATCGTCTGATATTATTAACGTAGCTACGTTTAGGGATGAAACCCACCTGGTCTGGGTGGATTAAGGTGTGGATAACGTTATTAAGTCTATTGGACAGAATCTTCAACAGGATCTTCTCATTGAAGCCCAACAGTAAAATGGGCCTGTAGCTTTTGCAATCTGTTGGATTCTTACCACTCTTTAGGATAACAGTAATAACTGCCTCCATCATGGATGGGGGGAGGGACCCAGTATCAAACGCCTCCGTATAGACGTCCAGAAGCAATGGTGCCAGCTCTATAGCGTAACACTTGTAAAACTCGGCTGTGAAGCCGTCCAGACCAGGGGCCTTGCCAGAAGATGACCTCCTAATAACCGCCACAATCGCCTCAATAGTAATGGGTGCATCTAGCACCTTGTTGTTCTTCACTTAAAGTGGGGAGGTTTAACCCAGTAAGGAAAGATCTAACTTCCTCAGTGCTTGCCTGTAGTTCAGAAGCATACAAAGCGGAGTAAAAACGCCAAACTCTGCATTAATGTCTGAAGAATTAGTCACCAGGCCCCCCTCACTATTCCTGATTGCTGGAATAGCATTCATAGCCTCTCTCTGTTTTATATATCTAGCAAGCATTCTTCCTGCCTTATCCCCTTCTTCAAACTGCTTCTGTCTGGCTCTGAACAGAGCAAACTCTGCCTTCCCCGTGAGGAAAGAATTAAACTCGTATTTGAGACGGTTTAGGGAAGTTAGATTAGCAGGTGTCATATTTTGCTTATAGGCATTCTCAGCTAGCTGAACCTGCTTCTCCAATTCAGCTTGTTTGGCCATATTTTGTTTTTTCTGAAATGAAGCATGCTGTATAATATGTCCTCTGATAAAGGCTTTCAAAGCTTCCCAAGCAACTCCAGCTGAAGGGCTGTTGTTAAGTTAGTTTCTTTAAATAGAGCGATTTGATCTCTCGGAGACTCTTTGAAAATGGAATCTAGGAGAAGGCTTGAGTTCAATCTCCATCTAGGGGTCCTGTTTGATTTATTGAAGGGGAGGATATTAACCATTACATGAGCGTGATCTGAGATGTGAATACTTCCAATGCTGCACGAGACTGTGGAGGATACCTTTCCGGAATTTAGCTAATATGGAATTAATAAGCTGGTCTCTCAACGCAATTGACAAGATCTTTTCTACAAGATCCACTGGACCAGGGGAGTCCACCTGCCCGGACGGAACGAACGCTGCTGGGTACGTGATGGATCCGTGGAGTACATGGAGAGTCATATGCCTGGCAGTGCTTTCGGTGGAGGATGTTGAGGATGTGTACATATTCGGCTTCATGTTCACCGGGCTTGTGCTGATTGGCCTTGGCATAGCCCTTGGTGTACCGGAAAATTAGGAAGACGGCAGCTCTGGCGGGAGCACCGAGGCTGCCGGTCATGATGATCGAGATGGGCAAAGCGGTTGGAACACAGACTGTGGCACTGGCAGAGCTAGGCCGAAGGATGGATGGAATCTGGGGAAAGCTCACTGAGATGCAAGGCGAGTTGAACCTGTTGAGAGCCGGACTTGAAAAACTTTAGGGGGGACAGACAAACATGTGTCCCCCCGTCCTAAAGGAGTTTGTTGGATTTAATTTGGTTCCTGCAGACGAAAATTTTCCTCCACGGATGGACAAGGACGGAGACACGCTCCCAACGCTACCCACCCAAACCCCCCTCCCAACCCCCCCACATGCACCTGTTGTTTCTGCCGGAGGAGCCCAGGCCAAGGACGTCTCCACTGAGTGAGACTGTGTTTTCGCAATGTTATCAGCGAACTCTGAGAGGCGCCGAGGTTGTCTCCGCAGCACACGCAGTGTTTTCGCCGGCTATCGCGAGTGAGAACATTCTGACCTGAGCGAGCCCGGGGAAGCCAGGCACACACGCATATGACGCACGCTCCCTGCACACACCGTCTTCCCTCCCACCCTTACACACTCTGCTACTGTATGTTTGTGTTCAGGGCAATGTTTTTTCCCTGCATTCAATCTGTGCCTCCCTCTACAGGCATAGCATGGAAGTAGTGTTTTTTATGCCCCCCCTCCCCCTGCATCCTACCTGTAACATGCCCTCCCCCTTCCTCTCCAAAGGTTCCGAGATGAAGCCAGGTCAGCGCGAAGTATCGCTGCAGACCGGTCCTCTTTGACCAAAGCAATTTTATTGTACTTGTACCTATATCAATGACAAATAAATCTGATTCTGATTCTGATACCAGACAGTCAGAAACAAAGAAGTAGTCTATCCCAGAGAGAGAGCCATGAGGCGGCGAGTAATATGTATATTCCCTGGATGTTGGGTTATGAAGATGCCAGAGATCCACCAGGCCCTCACACATATCCTTAAGTATATTAACTGATCTACGTAGCTGAGATACTGAAGGCTGCCTATCTAACACCGGGTCCCACACCTGATTAACATCTCTGCCCAATATGACTGGCAACATTAGGAGCATACACGTTAGCTAAGATAACCGTGATGCCTTGTATCTCAGCTAAGACTACCAAAATCCTCCCCGAATCGTCCTTGGCCTCTTTGATGCATTTATATTGTAGATGGGGGTTTTTTTTCAGAATGGCAACACCCCTGCTAGAGCTAGAACCACATGCAGCAGATACATGTCCAACCCACCCTGTGTGTAGTTTACTTGCCTCCTGGTCGAGTAAGTGTGTTTCCTGGATAAAGCCCACATCACAGTGCTTTGACTTAAAATACGCCAAAACTTTTTTTCTTTTGATAGGTGAATGCAGACCCTTTACATTCAGGCTCAAATAACACAATCCGTTGTTGCTAAGTGGATGCATGTAGTGGATAGGCACCCATATATTCCATACTGCCATCTGCCAAACCGCCGCGGCTGAAATAAGATTACTAGGAGAGCGGCGCTTAATAACTCACCAGAGCCCATCCTGAGATTGTTAATAATAAGATAGTCCTATATAGGCACAGAGTGCCATTGAAAAAGACCAAAACCAAAACAGACAATATTAAGGTTCGGCTGCATCCTTAAATTAAATGACAGGTGGACATATCCAACCTGGAGTGCGGCATCTCTCTGAGCGGAGTATTAATGAAGCCCCACGCACGGCCCAGAACAAAATTTCGATGGAACAACTCACTTATATTTCTACTCTGTGAAATATAAAACCAGAAGGAAACCCGCACACAACATGACGGAGATGGTCAATTAAATAAAAGTGTACGTAACCTGATACATGATACGTGAAAAACAAACAGGCGGGTCCATCTGTGAATAGTAAGTCATACATACATAAACCTTGCGCGGGGAATGGGGGGGGGGCGTCAGACGTGTTATGAAATATGCCAGTCACAGGGTCCCGATGTATTCCAGCGCTCTCTTCGGGTCATCAAACTCCCGACGCCGTCCTCCCTCACCTGTTGGATTGACGACCAGCACGGCCGGGTAGAATCTTATGCAACGTTCATGGAGCATTTCCTTGCACTGCTTAAATCGTCTGCGCTTGTCGCTCACTGCCTTAGAAAAATCCGGAAAAATCATGATGCGATGCTCTCTCCATGTTGTCTGCCCCTTGTTACGGGCTGCCTGCAGGATCCGATCACGGTCTTGATAGCGTAGGAATCTTGCAACCATGGCCCTGGGTGGCTGGCCGTCCGGTCTGGGTTGAGCTAAGGCCCGGTGGGCTCTATCTATCTCCAAGCCCGTGGGAAAGTCGAGCCCCAAAATATCAGCGATGTCCGTGGCCACTGTGCCTGTTTCGCTGTCTTTAGCTGTAGCCGGAGTTGATTTAGGGCAGCCCGCACGCTCGGAGGCGGTATCACTAGCTGTGTCGGCCACTGTTAGCCACGCCGTCAGATTAGCGCTACTAGCGCAGTCAGGAGCAGTGTCGTTAGCCAGAGCCGATTTTAGCTTGACGCTGCTAGCCCGTTCTGAGGCAGACGCGGTAGTAGGCAGGGAGGCTGTGATTGGTTCATCAGATTGGTACCTCGTGGCAGACACTGGTTGAAGTTTTTACAGACTTACAAACTGATACAGATTCACTTTGTTCCTTTTTCAGAGAACCTGAGTTTTTAATTTCTATCAAGACCTAAAGACAGTTTCAACCAGAATCTAAAAAAGTGTTTCTGGAGGAAATGACCGACCCTGACTTTAACATTCTCTGTAAACACCATCATTCTTGCATTGGATGTATTGAATCTGTCTCTAACAAATAATTAAATATACTACCAACAAGATGCAACATGATAGAAAGAGAAAATGTAAATACAGAGTAACTGAGTGAATGAAAGCAGCTCTTCGGCCTGTGTTACCTTATTTACTCTAAACTGATACTCCACAGTGTCCTCCTCCTTGAACTGATGGTTCCATTTTCCCTTGAAGTAGACGGCGTTGATCAGCGCCAACCGGGTCGAGTCATCCACCGAACCCTCAGCCAGCAGGTCCTTGATTTTACCTGGAGAGCAGCGATGCTGTTTAGTGTGAGGCTGGGTGTAGATACATCAGAACAGAGGAAGGCACTGCTGTTGTAGTCTAGACCACACTAACCGAGCCCAGAGCAATCAGAAGTCCGCCCGAGGCGAGACCTCACAAAAGACTTTCTGGGCTTGTCTTGAGACCAGGAGTGATTCTGAGAACTACAACACTTGAAGGTACCTCATTTCTATTCAGGCTCTCATTGGCTAATAAAGGCTGTGAACCCAGAGTGGGAGGTCCTAATTTGGCCGAACAAAGTGTCAATCAAAAGGTCAGAGTACGGCCTCCTTTTGGATGTATTGCAATTAAGAGGAAATCTATAATGAAACCCCTTCTCATGAACTCCCACCTTGTGTGTTCTTCTCCACCCAGTCGTTGATGTTGACCCGGGCTTCCTCTGCCTTATGTTTGAAGTCCACAGACTCCAGCTCGGCGCTGTAGTGCTTCTTTGTGTCTGCGATGAAATCCTGAAATGAGAAAAGTCTTGTTTGGATATAACATCACAGAGAGAGGAAACCAGGGACTCCGAGCAGGAAGATGTAACATGGGACTTCACTGTTGAAAACATATGTTAAAATAAAGGTCATTCAAATCATTTCCTCCCTCGTTGCTTGATTTCTTTTTGCTTCCTGGTAGTTAAACCGAGCACACACCGTATTAAATCTGTAGGACTTCTCTCCGTACAGCCTGTTGGCCACACTCAGCGTGTACGCAGCGTCCTCCTTGTTCAGCTTTTTCAGCAGCTCTCCAAACTTAACATGGACTTCATCATCACCACTCTGGTTGAGGCACTGCAAAGAGCCAGAGGAGAGCTGTGTGTTAGCGTCAAACACTGATGATTGGAAACGTTGTCACTTTGCATTTCTTTCATTCAGTCTTTTTTTTTTTTTAATACAACCTTGCGCAGGTACGCTGGCAGCATGCTTTGCTGCTGCATCTGCATCCTCAGCTGCTGCCGCGTCTGCATCTGCGACCGGATCGGGAACTGCATCCTCGTTCTCATCTGAGTCTGCTCCATCATCGGCTGGTCTACCTCCTCCGTCTTTGGTTGGTCTCCCTCCTCCATCGGCTGGTCTCCCTCCTCCGTCTTTGGTTGGTCTCCCTCCTCCGTCTTTGGTTGGTCTTCCTCCTCCGTCTTTGGTTGGTCCCCCTCAGAGAATCCCAGGACCTAAAGGGGGCAGGAAGTCTGTCTTATCATGCAGATCATTAAATTCAACATGTTTCGTTTTGGTTGTGTTTGGCTTCGCAGAATGATGCAAAGCGTAAAGGAAATACAGAATGCTCCCCCTGACAGAGGATGTCAGAGGACAGTAGGGCCCTTGCACTCGGCCTTCTCTCCACCTGTGCTTTCACAGGAATGTCCCATCATGGTAAAAAATGATCGCTAACTTGATTGGAACCTAATTGACTAATCGTCCTGTTTTACCCACACACATGCAGCGTGATGAAGATCTAACATGTTCTGCAAGACGGTGCACTTTGTACATTTTTCTCCATCCGTCCCTCAAACAGGCCACCGCAATGCATCCTGGTATATGTAGTCGCTGACGACAGTACACTGCAAGGAGGACGACTCTCTCTGTCAGCATGAACACACTCTGCAGTTCTCTAATGGCTCATACAAAACTGTCTGCACACACACACACACACACACACACACACACACACAGCCAGGCATGCATGAACACACAGGAGTTCCTCTCCCTAACTGATGACTCTCAGGCAGGATTACTGGATTTCGTTACCCTGGAGACTCTGAGTCACAGTCAGGTCGCTCTCAGTCCTGAAACTGTTGCTGCGTTGATCAACATCACATCTGTTGCACCACCAACATCATCATGTTGTGACTTTGGAAGCTCCCTTTCCTCTTCTCCTGCTCTATCTGCACCAGTGAAAGCTGAATCTTTACGTCTGTATCGTAATGTGTCGTTTATCACAGAAGCAGAAACTGTGTTGAAGCTTCTCTGACAACAACGCAGCAGCCAGCATGTCCTCCTTCTAACTTTAGATTCTGCTCCAGCAGCAGAAAGCTGCTCAAACTAGGATCAATGTTGGAGATGCTTTTGAAACATGGAGAGAGGTTAGAACGCAGAAAGCTTTACAGACCCATGCAGAGCTGGCTAAACACTGAAGCTACAGTGTCCACCACATGCAGAGCTGGCTAAACACTGAAGCTACAGTGTCCACCACATGCAGAGCTGGCTAAACACTGAAGCTACAGTGTCCACCACATGCAGAGCTGGCTAAACACTGAAGCTACAGTGTCCACCACATGCAGAGCTGGCTAAACACTGAAGCTACAGTGTCCACCACATGCTGACCTGTGTGAGAGGAGGGCGGGAGACAGCTCCCTGTGATGATTAGAGTTTAGACTACAGTACTCATTTTAAACACTAGGGGGCAGAGTGACAGACTGCTCCTTTAACTTGTGTGTTGGGAATCTTCATGTAAAAACTGAACCTTCTATCGAATACAATTAAAACAACATTTAGATTTAAAAATGTGTGAATATGAGGAATAATGTAGAAGATAATTTAAATATCTCTTATGGTGGTGCGTCACTGTTTTACTGTACTGATATTTTTTGTCTTTGGTTGACAGCTCGTAGAGAAATCTGAACTCTTCCTCCGAGCCGGAGCAGAAGGAGCCCCACCACGGCACGGAGTGAGGAATGACAGTACTCGTAACTCTGTGTGCCACACCTCGTCTCCCACACAGAAAAAAAAAGAAAAACCTGCAGTGACCAAAACTTGTCCTCCCGTCTCCTCAAACACACTGCGAGAACACATCCTATCTAACTAACTATCTATTGAAAGTCCAGCCCCACCCCTTTCTTCTTTGTCTTTTCCTGCAGTAATGAGGTGGCTTCATTCCAGCAGCACGGTGAACCAGCACAGTGAACCAGACCCCCTGACTTCATGACATTTCAATGTCTGATTCTGCTCCAGATGGGTGTGTTAACATGCAAACTGTGACTTTTCCCTCTTTATTATCAAACCCTGTTTAGGCCATTGTGTGTGTGTGTGTGTGTGTGTGTGGTTGTGTGTGTGTTCTGTACCTGTGACATCTCTACAGCCGTGTTGCCTCTGGCCCCCAGCATCACCATGGCGAGAGCTGACGAGATGCTGAGGGGAGAGTAGAAGATATTGGCCGTCTTGTCGTCTTTGCTCAGCTTTTTGAACAAATCCAGAGAGAAGGTGTTGTTGGCCTTGGCCAGAGAGAGAGGTGGTGATGTTGAAGCCATGGCGTCCAGTAAAAAGAGGAGACTTTTAGCATCCACTGGTATCTCACTGCCCTGTGTGAAGAAGATAAAACGTTTCAGACACAAGTGAAGGTGAGGAAGTTTCTCCTTCTGCGAGAAGAAGCTGAACGATCATTTGAGTCTTTGGCTCATATCCATCTTATTCAAACCTAAAGAGAACTATGCAACAACTTTTTTTTTCTTTTGCAACCTCCTCCACTTTCTAAACATGTGCAGACAACATTCTCCAAAGCTGACCACACTCAGTAAAACCCCATTACTGGCTAACCAGGAGCTCAGTCCTGCTCTCTCTTCTAAAAATCCGATCTCACAGAGGCGTCGTCCTGTACTCACCTTCAGACTGAAGTGATCCAGTGAAAGAAAGTAAGACTTGTTCTGGCTCTGTGGGGTTTTTCTCTCTCTCTACGACACACCCAGGATCAGGCAGGTCCTGCCACAGCTTGAGGAAGTTTCTACAAATCACACCCATCAACGATAGTCACACCCAGACGTGTTCACGGCCGGGCCGACGGGTGTGCTCTGCAGGAGGTGGCACACACACACACACGCTTTATGAAACGCCATAGTGTCAGTTATTAGTTTGATTTAAGTGGAGGATTTATCACGAAACTGTCAACAGCCCCGGACAGCGGCGTGACACCATGCTGTCGCTCCATGGTGTATGGGACTAGCTCAGTCCGCACCATGTACCTATATGAGTCACTACTCAGCCTCGGCGTCTTGCCTAGAAACTTTCCGTCAACAGATGGCAGAAGAGGGCCTGGAGATGGGAACTGCCCTAACGTCCTCAGCACACCTACACCCTTGTCTGTCAACACTACTCGCTCCACTGGCAGTAGCGGCAGGGGCCTTGATAGTCCAAAGGATGTCCAGTGCTCATGTCCCCAGCATATGGCGCCACCACCACGGCCTACGGCACTGCCATTTCCATGCACAACAGCCGTATGAGGAAATGGCTGCTCGACAGGTACGCCTCGTCTACGTTCAACACCTGCCCCCCTCGGGCCTTGCCTTGTATGGAGGGGCCACCTATTGAAATTCATGTAGACCCAGCAGCCACGCCTAAAGCATGCCACACCCCAGCCAACGTGCCCCTGCACTGGCAGCAGAGTCCACGATGACCTCCTCCGTGACGAGGCCCTTGGTGTTATTGAACGCGTACCTTATGGTGAACCTGTGACATGGTGCCATCGCATGGTGGTCACTCGGATGCATGACGGCTCCCCCCGCAGGACTGTGGACCTCTCACCCCTCAACAGGTTCTATCTAAGTGAGACGTTTGCCACTGAATCCCCATTCCATCTCGCCCGGCGCATCCCAAAGGACACTTGAAAAAACGGTCACTGACGCCTGGAATGGTTATCATAGTGTGCCTTTGCGTGAGTCTGATCGTCACCTGACCACCTTCATCATGCCCTTTGGCTGCTGGCGCTACAAAAGGGTACCTCAGGGCTTCTTGTCTTCAGGGGATGGCTACAATCGGAATTTTGATGCCGTCCTCTCTGACTACGAACGCAAGGAACGGTAACTTGATGACACCATTCACTATGACACTGACCTTGAACCACACTGTGGAGGACGATTGACTTTTGAACCCAGACAAGTTCCAGTTCGCAGAGAAGGATGTTGACTTTGCTGGTTTCAGGGTCTCAGACACCACCATCGAGCCACTCCCGAAATACCTGGACGCTATCTGGGATTTCCCCACTCCAGACTCCATGACAGATATCAGGAGCTGGTTTGGCCTAGTGAACCAGGTGGCCAACTATGCCCAGCTACGTGACACTATGGTGCCGTTCAATCCTTTCCTCAGCCCTCAGTGCAAGTTCTCCTGGTCTTCCGAACTAGAGGAAGCCTTCCAGACATCCAAGCAGGCCATAGTTG
Source organism: Symphodus melops (assembly GCF_947650265.1). Lineage (NCBI taxonomy): Eukaryota > Metazoa > Chordata > Actinopteri > Labriformes > Labridae > Symphodus > Symphodus melops. The sequence continues at coordinate 2,037,815 of NC_136704.1, read as the reverse complement.
AGGCCATCAGTGAGGGTGTGGAGATCTACGACATGCAGAGACGCACTTGCCTCTGCCCCGACTGGTCGAGGCGGGGAATTGGTTACTTCCTTCTCCAACAGTATTGTGGCTGCAGCTCTGGCATACCAGACTGCTGCCTAGGAGGATGGAGGATCAACCTCGCCGGGTCGCGTTTCCTGTCCTCAGCAGAGCAACGCTATGCAGCCATCGAAGGGGAGGCCCTAGCGCCTGGGCCCTTGAGCAGACGAAATACTTCACCCAAGGATGTGACAACCTCGTTGTGGTTACTGATCACAAGCCTCTGGTGAAGATTTTCGGCGGCCGCACACTCGATGAGAATACGACCTCTCGCCTGTTCAGACTCAAGCAACGCATTCTCCCGTGGCGTTTCGACATTGTGCACCTGCCTGGTGTCAGCAATCATGCCGCTGACGCAACCTCAAGACATCCCCTTCTCCCTCAGGCTCAGCAAACGGGCTCTTGCTGGGCTCACAGAGTGTGGCTGAGAACACGGAGTCAGCACTCATGGCCTCCATCCGTGAAGATGCACAGGACCTTGGTGCCATCTCATGGCACCTCCTTGCTCAAGAGACAGCGGCAGACACGTGCCTCGCCCACCTCCTTTACCTCATCGAGCGTGAGGGGAAGATTGACGTGACCGACACCACTCTAGCTAGCTTCTCATCAGTCTGCAAGCCTTTCTACGCACAGGATGGGGTCCCGCTATACAACGACCATGTTGTTGTCCCGCCGTCCCTAAGTCGCAGAGTTCTCTAGCATCTCCACGCCGCCCACCAGGGGACTTCAGCGATGGAGCACAGCGCCCGTGCCATAGTTTACTGGCAAGAGACATACTGGCCACCAGGACCAGTTGTGCTGACTGCAACCGCAATGCCCCATCACGAGCAGCCTCAGCTGGTCTGGTTTGCCACTTCTGTTCATTCTTTGCGACCTTTAGTGTGCTGGGGGACCTCTCAAGCGATGGCGGCACGAAGTTTATGGCCGGTCGCACGGCAGACTTTCTCCAGCTATGGCATGTCAAGCACTGTGTGTCCTCCGTTGGCTTTCCACAGTCGAACAGCAGGGCGGAAGTTGCTGTGAAGTCTGCCAAGCGCCTTCTGGCGTCCAACACTGGCCCGACTGGTAGCCTTGATCATGACCGCTTCCTGCATGCGATGTTGCAACTGCGCAACACACCTGACCCTGACTGCAACCTCTCACCAGCACAGATTACTTTTGGCCGTCCACTCCGGGATTCACTTTCCTTCGTCAATAGACTGGAAAAGTTCTCGAACCTGCATGTCCGGCCGCTTTGGCGCCAGGCGTGGGCGGCAAAGGAAGATGCTCTACGGACCTGGATGTCACGCACCACTGAGTCTCTGAGGGCTCACACTAGGCCTCTCCGCCCGTTGAAACTTAGTGAGACCGTATTCCTCTAGAATCAGCTGGGCCCGATCCCACGCAAGTGGGACAGGTCAGGGGTGGTGGTGGAGTCGCTGGGTCACGATCAATACCGAATAAGGGTTGATGGGTCAGGTCGTCTGACTTTTGCGCAATCTGCGATTCCTCCGTGCCTTTACGCCGGCCTCCCCCTACACCCAACAGCGGCTACCTGCACCGCCAATGCCCTCAGTGCCTGGGCGTGAGACCTCACCTGTCAATCTGTGCCCTGCAACGCCCCAGGAATTGGCTCAGCTTGAGCCTCATGGTGACTCCGCCTCTATGGATGTCGCACAGGCCGTGCCGTCACAGGCATCACGGCATCACCCCAGCTCTCACGTTCGAGCAGAGGAAGGAAGCCCCCCAGGCACTACGAGCCTGAGACTGGCCATTGGATATAACTCTGAGTCCGTTAACCTATCCTATAGCTTTCTGGACTGGGGGGATGGAGGATTTATCACTGGCCACTAGGGGGCAATGTAGGATATTGCTATGACCGGCTCAGTTAGGAAGCGGCCATATTTGTTGATATGCACACGTTCATGTCAAGGTGGTTTGATTGTGCTGTTCAGCCTAATTCATGTAAGTCGAATGTTTAATGTTTTAGAACCAAATGAATACAACAGTTGCATAATATGTGTAATTCTGTAATATGTGATGATCCATGTTATATTGTATGTTCACACTGAAAAGTTATTACTATTTGCTTTTACTGCAATTGTTTGTATCATTGTAGGGCTCCTTCATCTCTGTCATTAAAGAACTAATTCAACATTGAGGAGTGTTTCTTCATTAAGGATTTTCAAAGCCTCCCATTAATAAATGTAACACACCCAGTTTAACACTCAACTCTGATTCTCTGAGTTGTTGCCACAGATTTATGGCAACAGTTGCTGTCACGTTGTCATTTTTGAGGCCGCTGCTGCGTTCTGGGTTTGGGATTGTGCAGGCTCTCACACATCAGTGTCGTCAGATCCTTTCAATTCTGACGCTCTCGGTCCAGACACGCCTACTCCCTGCCTGAGTTTTGAGTAGAGGCGTGTTGTATGGGCCCTCCTCCTACAAAAAGGTCACTCAAGGTCATTTGAAGCGGCTGAATTCGTGACACCGTACTTCTCCAGGAGACTCACCTCAGGACACTTTCACTTTAAAGCTTTGCACGTCCTGTTTCTTTTTCAGTGATGTTTGAGATATGTGGAGGCAACATTTAATGCAGTGGATCCCAAAGACGGGATTACGAACCACCAGGAGGGGTCAAAGGTCAACGCTTTAAAAATCCTTTTAAACTGTTTTTGTCACAAAAAATGAAAACAAAAACTAACTCAGTTCATGAGACGGCCTCACCGTCAGTGTGTGCAGCTTTTTACACGTCAACATTAAGTTCTGTTTGTCCACTCAGACATTCAGTCACTGCACACCGTCTCACTTTTATTCACCAACATCCTGAGAACTGAAAATCAGAACATCGAGTTTCTGTATCTTCTTCTTAGCGACCAAGAGAAACTTCTACCTGAGTGAGGTCGACCCTGGTGCTCGGTGTTACAAGTTTTCAGAAGCTGACCCCCCCAAAAAATAAGTAATTTAAAACAACTTTAAAATATATAAATAAAGATGTATCTCACCCCCTCATGGGGCCCAGGTGTCAGACCCTTTTTAAAAGTGACTCTTTATGTTCATTTATATTTTTTATTGAAGTCAATCAAACTTTAAAGAGGCTGAAACAACGAGAGAAAGCCAGGAAGAAAGAGACACATGCAAACAGAGAAACAAGAGAGGAGACGCAAGGCACAGGTCTGTCTGTCCCTCCGTGTCTGTGGGACGTCCAGCCGTGTTCACTCCGGACTGCAGAATCGACCTGCAAAGAGGGTGGTCTTGGTGGGGATGTGTTTGATGAAAAAGAGGAAGGGGTGGTCAGCGGTGAAGGTGAAGGGGATCTCTAAAGAGTATGCCATAAAGATGACACCAGTGGCAGCGGCTGCCTCTGTTCCCTCCTCGTTCACGTCCACATACGACTTGTGGACGACCTTGGACACGACCAGGTCGTTGGCTGGAGACATGCCTGTCACAGAGGGAGAGGGAGAACCCGCTGGTCAACCACTCAAACTGAATCAGCGTTTTAGTTTTTGTGTTTAAAATACAAAGCCATATCTCACCAGAGAAGTCGCTCATGGACACATCGAAAGCGTCCAACATGCCCATCTTCTTCAGGACCTCGTTCAGGTCGTACGTCTCCTCCAGCTTGAATCGAGGAAGCTTCACCTCCACCGACCCCTTAATCATCATGTCCGGACGAGACCAATCCACAAACTTCTGATGGGTCAGCTCCGACTCCAGCTGAGGAGGAAACAACGTCAACCATCAGGGTGTGTTTTACATATGTTCAGTGTGTGTGTTCAGTGTGTGTGTGTGTGTGTGTGTGTGGTCCTGTACCTTCTCCAGGCCTGTGCTGTCGTCCTCGATATCATTGGGCAGGAAGATGATCATACTGAGGTCCTCACCTACGTAGGGCATCTGTATAACCTGCAAAAACAACAAAAATTAAAACACTCAATCATCTTCCAATCAGAAGCTCTCCTTTCCACCAACCGTGTCAAACATACTTCATTAAGATGTGTTCATAAAATATTTAAATATCACTTTGCATGGTGGAAAAAAACACGCACCTTGATGTTGATCTCAGGAATGTCCCTGTATAAGAATTTGCTCTTCTGTTGCATCATCTTCACCGGCTTGGTGTCGTTCTGTACGACAACAAAGAGACAAATCAAAGTGTTCAAGCACAAAAGTTGAGTAATGGACAAAATAAAGAACGGGGAGGATGAAGCACCAGAAGCTACTCCACTTAGCATGTAATGGGGAAACTGAAGTAGTTAAACCGTTTCTGATAGAGTCCTATACACGCACCTCAAGAAAGCCAAACTACATAAAACACAACAAAAATGGCAGATAGTATGAGAATTAAAAAAAGAAAAAAGCAAGTGTGCCAGCAGCAGTAGAACAATATCAAGCCTACATGAATGTCAGGGTCCCTTGATAAATGAGATGTAATCCCCCCACTTGGCTCCAAATCTCTCAACCTGGTTCAGTAATCTAAAAGAGAGACGCTCATAAACTGCCACAATACCCAACTGTGAGAACCACACCCTGACTGGTGCTAATGTTGTCGTCTTCCATTCTGTGACTATAAGACAGAAGCAGTTTGAAGAAGGGGATAAGGCAGGAAGAATGCTTGCGAGATATATAAAACAGAGAGAGGCTATGAATGCTATTCCAGCAATCAGGAATAGTGAGGGGGGCCTGGTGACTAATTCTTCAGATATTAATGCAGAGTTTAGGCGTTTTTACTCCGGTTTGTTTGCTTCTGAACTACAGGCAAGCACTGAAGAAGTCAGATCTTTCCTTACTGGGTTAAACCTCCCCACTCTAAGTGAAGAACAACAAGATATGCTAAATGCACCCATTACTATTGAGGCGATTGTGGCGGTTATTAGGAGGTTATCTTCTGGCAAGGCCCCTGGTCTGCACGACTTCACAGCCGAGTTTTACAAGTGTTACGCTATAGAGCTGGCACCATTGCTTCTGGACGTCTATACGGAGGCGTTTGATACTGGGTCCCTCCCCCCATCCATGATGGAGGCAGTTATTACTGTTATCCTAAAGAGTGGTAAGAATCCAACAGATTGCAAAAGCTACAAGCCCCCCTCACTATTCCTGATTTTCACTGTTGGGCTTCAATGAGAAGATCCTGTTGAAGATTCTGTCCAATAGACTTACCAACGTTATCCACACCTTAATCCACCCCGACCAGGTGGGTTTCATCCCTAAACGTAGCTATATCAGATATATCATGTGGGCCACCCTTAACAATAGCTCCCCTGCGGCTGTTATTTCCCTGGACGCAGAAAAGGCTTTCGACAGGGTTGAGTGGCTTTATTTATTTACTACTCTGGAGTCATATGGCTTTACTAATACATTTATCAAATTGAAAAAACTTCTGTATACCCATCCTAAGGCTGCAGTGTTAACTAATGGTCTGATCTCACCCTGGTTTGACCTGGGTAGGGGGACGAGGCAAGGCGATGGAATCTCCCCAGGGCTTTTCGCACTGGCCTTGGAACCTCTGGCAACAGCTATCCGATTGGACCCCTTGATTTCAGGTGTAAAAATTGAACAATCAATCCACAAGCTTTCGTTATATGCGGATGATATCCTTGTGTTTGTCTCTGAACCAGAGCACTCCCTTCCTGCACTACTTAAAATGATAGATACATTCTCTCGCCTTACAGGCTATAAAGTTAACTGGTCAAGATCAGAAGCTCTCCCTTTAACATCAGACTGCCCTAGGAACATCTTTTTGGGCGGAAGTTTTTCCTGGCCTAGCCATGGCATTAAATATCTGGGTATCATTATTCCCCCTAGACTAGTGGACCTAGCTAAAGTCAACATGGACCCCCTGCTAAACCAACTCAAAGCAGATATTGTAAGATGGGTCCCTTTATTCCTATCATTATGGGGGAAAGCTAATGTACTGAAAATGACTTGTGCACCCAAGATTTACTACCTTCTCCAGGCACTTCCAATCAGAATCCCCCAAAAATATTTCAAGCAGCTAGATGTGCTTTTTAATAGATTCCTCTGGAATAGTAAGCGCCCAAGGCTTCATTTATCGAAATTACAAAAACCGGTTGTAGAGGGAGGTTTGGGCATCCCGAATTTACTATTGTACTATTGTGCCTTTGGCCCTGGACACCTTGCACACTGGTGCCTTCCCCCAGAATGTGCCCCTCCCTGGTTTCACATTGTAAAGGACCTTTGTCATCCACTGCCACCCATCCACCTCATCATAGTTGCACTGCCTGGGGAGGTTCGAGCCCACACAATTCTGGTATCTCAGCAGAGATATTCTTGTTATCTCTGCTGGATCAATAAACCGTTTCCAGCAAGTCCATCAGCAACCGTAGTAAGCCAGATAGAAGGTTGAGTCTGGAGCTTAAAGTGAGAATTCTGGATGGTGATTTGGCTCGCGTCGTCTCAGCATTCCAAGTGAATATAAACAAAAATAAATTCTTTTGAAAGTCTTTGAACGTCCAATTTCCTTCTTAGATTAATCTCATGTCCATCTCGATTTTAATCCAGATCTTGAAAATGTCCAAACATGTGGTGAGCCAAAGAAAAGCTTGAAAAGGCCTTGCTTGTGCAAAAGAAGATTAGAATCCAAAGATTTACGCGTGAAAAGTTGCAATTAAAATTAATTCAGTAGGAATCGTTCCTACGGCAAAAATCTTAAAAATAAAGTAAACTTTGCCTTGAAGGAAAAGTTGAAAATGAGATGAAGACAAGACGAGTTCGTCTTCCAGAAAAATTGCAGCAGGAGTTCTAACTGCTGGGCCTGGCTGGACTCGATGGAGCAGAGTCAGCCCCTTAAAGAGTTCAAAAACTCAACAAGCAACAAGCCAAAAACACAGCACCAGCCAAAGCACCAAGCACCAACAAAACCCAAACTACCCAAAAACCTAAAGTATGACTTCTGTAAAGGGATTTTATCAGGGCAAGAAAAGGGGGAGTTTCAGGACCTCCTCCTGAATGTATAGGCGTTGTCTTAACTGAAAAAGTTTTCGATTCCTCACTAAGTTTAAGAATAAGACTAAACATATGTAAATCACCATAGATTCACATCAATGTAGGTTGCATCATATATTTTAGGCTAATATATCAGGTTTAAAGGAGTGGTTATCATCGGTCAATACATTTCATCCTGATGTTTGGAAAAATAATATTTATATAAGAAAACCTTTAACAACGCAGATTAATCACATGTGAAGACTTAGTGTCTTTAAATAACGTCTTCTGTAACTAAGTAACACAATCTATAATTATGAGAGTACAACTACCATTAGACAGCTTACACATCCCAGATGGTTTTGGTCCACTTGATGGCAATGTTGTTCCACGTCCAATTCCTATTAAAATTTAATTACGCGTAATTCCTTTATTACACATCGGATTTCGACCTAAAAAAGAATCATTTTAATGTCTTTTAAATGACATTTTCGAATATCTATATGAAAAGATGCATCTGCGTTTCGTTAATACAGATTTCAACATTGGAGTTTTTCAACTGGACAGTGACTGTAGTACTCTTAATTGCTCCTAGATGGTCAGTCTAGTTTTATGGCTTTACGACAGAGCATAAAATCAGTTGGAGGGGAAAAAAAGTTCAATTTTAAACACTTAAACAAACAACAGGCATGGTTTAAATCTTCAACCTGAACATATACATTTATCATATAGACAGATAATGGTTTAACTATTCTGTTTTCCGGGAAGTCCTGAAGACATCAACAGGTTTAAGCGAACTCAAACTCCTGACTGAGAAAGACAAAGACAGTCAGTCTGCTGGACCAAAGCGTATCTGGTTGTCTTTTTGAGGATTGATAGAGGTTGTCCAAAGTTTGGACTGTGGAAAACTTTCAAAGCATAAATATCTTGGTTTGGTCTTTGACTGAAAGTAGGAAAGCTTGTTAATCAACATCCTGTTGTTATGACTTTCTCCCAAGTCCTTGGGAGCTCTCTGACATTGTTTTTTCCACTAAAAAGTTTGAGTTAATGCTTTTCAACATTAACTGGAAAATACTGTAAATTATGGTATTCCTGAGGATGCAGAATATCACAACAGCAGTATTTTAAAGAATTGTAAGAAAACATTGCGAGAACTTAGAACTAGACTGGTACAATTCAAAATACTAAACAGGATGTACTGGTCGCCCTCTAGGCTTCATGGGGTGAAATTGAGGTATAGCTCGGATTGTTGGAGGTGTGGGAGGAGTATTGGTACACTCCTCCATATGTTGTGGTCCTGTCCACTGGTACAAACATTTTGGTCAGCTATTCATGAAAACATTAAACTGATCCTCAAGGTATTTACCTTCCGCCCGAGCCTGTTCATCCTAGGCGATCCTTTCCCTCTAAAAGCCCTCCCTTCAGCACAAGCAGAGTGGGAACAAACAGCCCTCATGCTGGTTAGGGAAGGTAGATTAGCAGGTGTCATATTTTGAGGGTTAGGGTTAGGACTGTGGAGGATACAAGACAGTCAGAAACAAAGAAGTAGTCTATCCCAGAGAGAGAGCCATGAGGCGGCGAGTAATATGTATATTCCCTGCATGTTGGATTATGAAGATGCCAGAGATCCACCAGGCCCTCACACATATCCTTAAGTATATTAACTGATCTACGTAGCCGAGATACTGAAGGCTGCCTGTCTAACACCGGGTCCCACACCTGATTAACATCTCCGCCCAATATGACTGGGTAACTGCCCATCACATTGAGGTTATACTCCAACAGTCCAATAAAAGCCCTCAACATTAGGAGCATACACGTTAGCTAAGATAACCGTGATGCCTTGTATCTCAGCTAAGACTACCAAAATCCTCCCCGAATCGTCCTTGGCCTCTTTGATGCATTTATATTTGTTAACAGTGTGCTCTCATTGTATATTATGTTTGTTATTGTTTTAATGATTTGATATTTTGACTTTAAGATGATTGAGTTGATTAACCTGGCATGCGATGAGTAATGTGGGTGCGTACATTTCTGTTCATTGGTTGTTTAATAAAATCACATTAAGTGAGCACAGCTGTGGCTCTGCTACTGCTGTGTGTGTGCAAATCAGTCACGTCGTTGCGTCTACTCTGTGAACAGGTTATGGGCCCAGTTTGAGTAAAGTCAAGAAGTCATGAGTGCGCCTAGAAAAACGGAACTTGGCGGTTGCTGGTCACGACTTTTATTTGACGGCGATGAAAAGAATTATGAACTTTGGGAGGTGAAGTTTTTGGGACACCTCCGGCTGCAAGGCCTGAAAAAGATTATTACCACGGAGCCCGAGGGTGTGGAGACACCAGAAGAAGCTGCCTCAAATGCTGAGGCCTATGCAGAATTGATCCAGTTCTTGGACGATAAAAGTTTGTCGCTTGTAATGCGAGAAGCAGCTGACGATGGGCGCGCAGCGCTAAAGATTTTGAGAGACTATTATGCAGGTAAAGGAAAGCCGAGAATAATAAGTCTTTATACTGAGCTGACTTCACTTCAAAAATCAAGCAGCGAGAATGTGACTGAATATGTTATCCGTGCAGAAACTGCTATCACAGCATTACGGAGTTCTGGAGAGACTTTGAGTGACGGGCTGTTGGTGGCTATGGTTCTAAAGGGGCTTCCTGAAACTTTAAAACAGTTTGCCATCCATATTACACAATCGGATGACCGGATAACGTTTGCAGAATTCAAAACCAAGCTTCGAAGCTACGAGGACATTGAAAAGATGCGTGCTCCAGCAGCAGAGGACAATGTAATGGCTGTGCGTACAAGACAGAGGCCTACGAGACCCGACAGTGCAGGCTCAACTGAACGGGGAGCTGAACGGGCTGCAGCGGACGTGGTGTGCTACAGGTGCGGACAGAAGGGACACATTGCTCGCGCCTGCCAGCGCAAACTGTGGTGCAGCCAATGCAAAAGCAACACTCATCGCGATGTAACCTGCAAGAGGAGAAGACGTCAGGATGCAACATGGAGAGCCACCGATGAAGGGACCGACGAATACGTATTCCTGGTGACCGATGGGGCGGCAGGATTCCAGCCAAACAGCCAGGGTGTCGACGCAAGGGGCCTGATGGTTGACTGTGGGGCAACCTCGCATATTGTCACCGACATCTCCAGGTTCAAGAGGTTCGAGGATGACGAGTTCCAGGCCGGGACTCATTGTATGGAGCTGGCTGACGGCACAAGGTGCAGGGGAGTAGCAGAGCGCAGAGGAGATGCTGAGATCTGCTTGGTGGACAGTCGTGGACGTCACCTCAAAACAACGCTGAGACGGGCGCTTTACATCCCCTCCTACCCACAGGATATATTCTCGGTGCAAGCAGCGGCTTCCAGCGGGGCATGCATGACTTTCAAGAAAGGCGAGAACATTCTGGTGCACAATGACGGTACAAAATTTCCCATTCACGTACATGATAGACTATATTACTTGCATACAGTACCTAATGAATGTGATGACAGATTGAATGCCTGTTATGATTTAAAGCACTGGCATGAGATATTAGGGCACTGTAATTTTGATGATGTGCAGAGGTTAGAAGGGGTAGTTGATGGCATGAAAATTAAAGGTCCAGTAAACAAACATCAAACTTGTGAAGTGTGCGTCCAAGGCAAGTTTACGCAAAGCCGAAACCGAAAGCCTGATTTGCAGGCCAAAATACCTCTAGAGCTAGTCCACACAGATTTGGCCGGTCCAATTCACCCAGAGTCCAGAGAGGGGTACAAATATGTTTTGTCATTCACTGATGATTTTTCCAGTGCCGTGTTTGTATATTGTCTTAAGCGTAAAAGTGATACACTACAAGCAACGGAGAAGTTTCTTGCCGATACGGCGCCATATGGTAAAATTCAGCGTCTTCGATCTGACAATGGCACGTGCTCTCATTGAATATTATGTTTGTTGTTGTTTTAATGATTTGATATTTTGACTTTAAGATGATTGAGTTGATTAACCTGGCATGCGATGAGTAATGTGGGTGTGTACATTTCTGTTCATTGGTTGTTTAATAAAATCACATTAAGTGAGCACAGCTGTGGCTCTGCTACTGCTGTGTGTGTGTGCAAATCAGTCACGTCGTTGCGTCTACTCTGTGAACAATATTGTAGATGTTTTTTTATCAGAATGGCTACACCCCTGCTAGAGCTAGAACCACATGCAGCAGATACATGTCCAACCCACCCTGTGTGTAGTTTACTTGCCTCCTGGTCGAGTAAGTGTGTTTCCTGGATAAAGCCCACATCACAGTGCTTTGACTTAAAATACGCCAAAACTTTTTTTCTTTTGATGGTGAATGCAGACCCTTTACATTCAGGCTCAAATAACACAATCCGTTGTTGCTAAGTGGATGCATGTAGTGGATAGGCACCCATATATTCCATACTGCCATCTGCCAAAAACTGAAAAAGACGCCACATACAACAAACACAAAAATGACAGTAAAGATAACAACCATAGAACGAGAACTGAACCGAGAAACTCTTAAACGCGAAATAAGATCACGCTGAGCTCAAACTAAAAGTTCCATGGTCCGTGACTCATAGAAAAAGGCTGTCCCCAGAAACCAAAAACCAAACCGTTGCGGCTGAAATAAGATTACTAGGACAGCGGCGCTTAATAACTCACCAGAGCCCATCCTGAGATTGTTTATGATAAGATAGTCCTATATAAGCACAGAATTCGAAAACCAAAACAGACAATATTTATAAAGATTCCGCTTTTAGCGCCTTGTCGCTGCTTTCCAGAAACTCCAGGCGACTCTCTACGTCGGACAGGTGTAGGGCAGTAGAGTTAAGTTTTGACTCCATTGACGCAGTGGCTCGGTGGATTTCATCTAGCTTGTTGTTTTGACCACCCGAAATTTCTGAGAGAATATTGTATATTTTGTCCGTGGCCGCTGTGCCTGTTTCGCTGTCTTTAGCTGTAGCCGGAGTTGGTTTAGGGCAGCCGGCATGCTTGGAGGCGGTATCACGAGCTGTGTCGGCCACTGTTTGCCACGCCGTCAGATTAGCGCTACTAGCACAGTCAGGAGCGGTGTTGTTAGCCAGAGCCAATGTTAGCTTGATGCTGCTAGCCCGTTCTGAGGCAGACGCGGTTGTAGTCCTTGCCGTCAAACTTTTCCCTGTAATATTTTTACTGCCTGGCATTTTGTCAGAATCAGGTCTGTTGTAGACTCTGAGTAAATGAACTTTATGCCGCTCAAACACTGTTTATGTACAAAATTTAATGCCACGACGGTCGGAGCCGATCTCGAGGCAACCATTCTCAGTCCCTGTGTCACGTGACTCCAGGATTGGTCATTTTAAAAACTAGCACGATTTTGAAAGTAGCATTCCCTCATTGCTCCGTCTGCAACCTCCCCTCTGTGCTCCCTCTAAAGCCACGCCCCCTCCCTTGATTTCATCAGAGAGCAGGGAGACAGGGAGGCTGTGATTGGTTCATCAGAGAGCAGGGAGACAGGGAGGCCTGTGATTGGTTCATTAGAGAGCAGGTAGACAGGGAGGCTGTGATTGGTTCATCAGAGAGCAGGGAGACAAAGAGGCGTGTGATTGGTTCATCAGAGAACAGGGAGACAGGGAGGCTGTGATTGGTTCATCAGATTGGTACCTCGTGGCAGACATTGGTTGAAGTTTTTACAGACTTACAAACTGATACAGATGATGGATTTACTTTGTTCCTTTTTCAGAGAACCTGAGTTTTTAATTTCTATCAAGACCTAAAGACAGTTTCAACTAGAATCTAAAAAAGTGGATCTGGAGGAAATGACCGACCCTGACTTTAACAGCCTCTGTAAACACTATGATTCTTGCATTGGATGTATTGAATCTGTCTCTAACAAATAATTAAATAAACTACAAACAAGATGCAACATGATAGAAAGAGAAAATGTAAATACAGAGTAAGTGAGCGAAAGAAAGCAGCTCTTCGGCCTGTGTTACCTTATTTACTCTAAACTGATACTCCACAGTGTCCTCCTCCTTGAACTGATGGTTCCATTTTCCCTTGAAGTAGACGGCGTTGATCAGCGCCAACCGGGTTGAGTCATCCACCGAACCCTCAGCCAGCAGGTCCTTGATTTTACCTGGAGAGCAGCGACGCTGTTTAGTGTGGCACTGCTGTTGTAGTCTAGACCACACTAACCGAGCCCAGAGCAATCAGAAGTCCGCCCGAGGCGAGACCTCGAAAAAGACTTTCTGGGCTGGTCTTGAGACCAGGAGTGATTCTGAGAACTACAACACTTGAAGGTACCTCATTTCTATTCAGGCTCTCATTGGCTAATAAAGGCTGTGAACCCAGAATGGGAGGTCCTAATTTGGCCGAACAAAGTGTCAATCAAAAGGTCAGAGTATGGCCTCCTTTTGGATGTATTGCAATTAAGAGGAAATCTAAAATGAAACCCCTTTTCATGAACTCCCACCTTGTGTGTTCTTCTCCACCCAGTCGTTGATGTTGACCCGGGCTTCCTCTGCCTTATGTTTGAAGTCCACAGACTCCAGCTCGGCGCTGTAGTGCTTCTTTGTGTCTGCGATGAAATCCTGAAATGAGAAAAGTCTCGTTTGAATACAACATCACAGAGAGAGGAAACCAGGGACTCCGAGCAGGAAGATGTAACATGGGACTTCACTGTTGAAAACATAAATTAAAATAAAGGTCATTTAAATCATTTCCTCCCTCGTTGCTTGATTTCTTTTTGCTTCCTGGTAGTTAAACCGAGCACACACCGTATTAAATCTGTAGGACTTCTCTCCGTACAGCCTGTTGGCCACACTCAGCGCGTACGCAGCGTCCTCCTTGTTCAGCTTTTTCAGCAGCTCTCCAAACTCAGCGTGGACTTCATCACCACTCTGTTTGAGGCACTGCAAAGAGCCAGAGGAGAGCTGTGTGTTAGCGTCAAACACTGAGACAGACAGAGGCACGAGCACAGCTTGTGGACCCTTTGTTGAGCTCCCCGTTAAATGATGAGAAAAGACCCCAAACATCATCAAGAGCTGATGATTCAAACCTGAAACCTCACTAAAGACAGTTAGAATAAATACAACAAATCCATGGGAGAGGTTTGAAATAATTAACACACCTTCAAGTTGTTTGATATTTTATCAAAGTTATGATATGACACAGTAATTTCCCTAAGCTGAAATGATCTGCTTGTTTTATGCTTCCAAAGTTACTCTTTGCAAATCCAAAGTCTCTCATTAAAGTTTTTGCAGATGATTGGAAACATCGTCACTTTGCATTTCTTTCGTTCAGTTTTTTGTTTTTTTTAATACAACCTGGCACAGGTACGCTGGCAGCATGCTTTGCATCTGCGACCGGATCGGGAACTGCATACTCGTTCTCATCTGAGTCTGCTCCATCATCGGCTGGTCTCCCTCCTCCGTCTTTGGTTGGTCTCCCTCCTCGGTCTTTGGTTGGTCTCCCTCCTCCATCTTTGGTTGGTCTCCCTCCTCCGTCTTTGGTTGGTCTCCCTCCTCTGTCTTTGGTTGGTCCCCCTCACAGAATCCCAGGACCTAAAGGGGGCAGGAAGTCTGTCTTATCATGCGGATCATTAAATTCAACATGTTTCGTTTTGGGTGTGTTTGGCTTCGCAGAATGATGCAAAGCGTAAAGGAAATACAGAATGCTCCCCCTGACAGAGGATGTCAGAGGACAGTAGGGCCCTTGCACTCGGCCTTCTCTCCACCTGTGCTTTCACAGGAATGTCCCATCATGGTAAAAAATGATCGCTAACTTCATTTGAACCAAATTGACCAATCGTCCTGTTTTACCCACACACACAGACATCTTCCCTTCTCTGCAGTTTTTTAGAGCATGGAGACGGCTCTGCAGAAGAAGAGCTCGCAGAAGAGCCTTCAAGATGCAGATAGAGGAAGATCTAACGTGCTCTGCAAGAGCAATGAATCCTGGTATCTGTAGTCGCTGACGACAATACCCTGCAAGGAGGACGACTCTCTCTGTCAGCATGAACACACTCTGCAGTTCTCTAATGGCTCATACAAAACTGTCTGCGCACACACACACACACACACACACACACACACACACACACACACACACAGCCAGGCATGCATGAACACACAGGAGTTCCTCTCCCTAACTGATGACTCTCAGGCAGGATTACTGGATTTCGTTACCCTGGAGATTCTGAGTCACAGTCAGGTCGCTCTCAGTCCTGAAACTGTTGCTGCGTTGATCAACATCACATCTGTTGCACCACCAACAACATCATCTTTGGAAGCTCCCTTTCCTCTTCTCCTACTCTATCTGCACCATTGAAAGCTGAATCTTTACGTCTGTATCGTAATGTGTCGTTTATCACAGAAGCAGAAACTGTGTTGAAGCTTCTCTGACAACAACGCAGCAGCCAGCATGTCCTCCTTCTAACTTTAGATTCTGCTCCAGCAGCAGAAAGCTGCTCAAACTAGGATCAATGTTGGAGATGCTTTTGAAACATGGAGAGAGGTTAGAACGCAGAAAGCTTTACAGACCCATGCAGAGCTGGCTAAACACTGAAGCTACAGTGTCCACCACATGCAGAGCTGGCTAAACACTGAAGCTACAGTGTCCACCACATGCAGAGCTGGCTAAACACTGAAGCTACAGTGTCCACCACATGCAGAGCTGGCTAAACACTGAAGCTACAGTGTCCACCACATGCAGAGCTGGCTAAACACTGAAGCTACAGTGTCCACCACATGCTGACCTGTGTGAGAGGAGGGGGGGAGACAGCTCCCTGTGATGATTAGAGTTTAGACTGCAGTACTCATTTTAAACACTAGGGGCAGAGTGACAGACTGCTCCTTTAACTTGTGTGTTGGGAATCTTCATGTAAAAACTGAACCTTCTATCGAATAAAATTAAAACAACATTTAGATTTCAAAATGTGTGAATCTGAGGAATAATGTAGAAGATAATTTAAATAACTCTTATGGTGGTGCGTCACTGCTTTACTGTACTGATATTTTTTGTCTTTGGTTGACAGCTCGTAGAGAAATCTGAACTCTTCCTCCGAGCCGGAGCAGAAGGAGCCCCACCATGGCTCGGAGTGAGGAATGACAGAACTCCAGTTAGTCCAGAATGCTGCTGCTCGCCTCCTAACCGGAGTACGAAAGAGGGAGCACATTACTCCCATTCTGGCCTCCCTCCACTGGCTGCCTGTGCACTTTAGAGTTCATTTTAAGATTCATTTATTTGTTTTTAAATCTTTAAATGGTCTCGCCCCACCTTACCTCTCTGAGCTGCTCCATCCCTACACCAAACTATGGAACGACCTCCCACTGCACATAAGACACGCCCCCTCACTGTCCATTTTTAAAACTCATCTTAAAACACATTTTTATTCTTTGGCTTTCAACTCAGCATGAGACTCTGTTCTTGTTTTAGTGTTTTATTGTTTTTATTGTTTTAACCCTGTTAGTGTATGTTTTATGTTTGTGCTCTTCATGGATGTACAGCACTTTGTCACAGCTACGGCTGTTTAAAGTGCTTTATAAATAAAGTTGAGTTGAGTCGTAACTCTCTGTGCCACACCTCGTCTCCCACATAGAAAAAATAAAAAAAACCTGCAGTGACCAAAACTTGTCCTCCCGTACACGTAAGTATCTATGTGCACATGACACGATTTGAAAGTCCAGCCCCACACCTTTTCTTTTTGTCTTTTCCTGCAGTAATGAGGTTGCTTAATTCCCGCAGCACGGTGAACCAGACCCACTGACTTTATGACATTTCAATGTCTGATTCTGCTCCAGATGGGTGTGTTAACATGCTAACTGTGACTTTTCCCTCTTTATTATCAAACCCTGTTTAGGCCAATGTGTGTGTGTGTGTGTGTGTGTGTGTGTGTTCTGTACCTGTGACATCTCTACAGCCGTGTTGCTTCTGGCGCCCAGCAGCACCATGGCGAGAGCTGACGAGATGCTGAGGGGAGAGTAGAAGATATTGGCCGTCTTGTCGTCTTTGCTCAGCTTTTTGAACAAATCCAGAGAGAAGGTGTTGTTGGCCTTGGCCAGAGAGAGAGGTGGTGATGTTGAAGCCATGGCGTCCAGTAAAAAGAGGAGACTTTTAGCATCCACTGGTATCTCACTGCCCTGTATGAAGAAGATAAAACGTTTCAGACACAAGTGAAGGTGAGGAAGTTTCTCCTTCTGCGAGAAGAAGCTGAACGATCATTTGAGTCTTTGGCTCATATCCATCTTATTCAAACCTAAAGAGAACTATGCAACGACTTGTTTTTGTTTTGCAACCTCCTCCACTTTCTAAACATGTGCAGACAACATTCTCCAAAGCTAACCACACTCAGTAAAACCCCATTACTGGCTAACCAGGAGCTCAGTCCTGCTCTCTCTTCTAAAAATCCGATCTCACAGAGGCGTCGTCCTGTACTCACCTTCAGACTGAAGTGATCCAGTGAAAGAAAGTAAGACTTGTTCTGGCTCTGTGGGGTTTTTCTCTCTCTCTGTGACACACCCAGGATCAGGCAGGTACACCCATCAACGAGAGTCACACCGAGACGTGTTCACGGCCGTGCCGACGGGTGTGCTCTGCAGGAGGTGGCACACACACACACACGCGCGCTTTATGAAACGCCATAGTGTCAGTTATTAGTTTGATTTAAATGGAGGATTTATCACCAAACTGTCGACAGCCCCGGACAGCGGCGTGACACCATGTTGTCGCTCCATGGTGTATGGGAGTAGCTCAGTCCGCACCATGTACCTATATGAGTCACTACTCAGCCTCGGCGTCTTGCCTAGAAACTTTCCATCAACAGATGGCAGAAGAGGGCCTAGAGATGGGAACTGCCCGAACATCCTCAGCACACCTACACCCTTGTCTGTCAACGCTACTCGCTCCACTGGCAGTAGTGGCAGGGGCCTTGATAGTCCAGAGGATGTCCAGTGCTCATGTCCCCAGCGTATGGCGCCACCACGGCCTACGGCACTGCCATTTCCATGCACAACAGCCGTATGAGGAAATGGCTGCTTGACAGGTACGCCTCGTCTACGTTCAACACCTGCCCACATCGGGCCTTGCCTTGTATGGAGGGGCCACCTATTGAAATTCATGTAGACCCAGCAGCCACGCCTAAAGCATGCCACACCCCAGCCAACGTGCCCCTGCACTGGCAGCAGAGTCCACGATGACCTCCTCCGTGACGAGGCCCTCGGTGTTATTGAACGCGTACCTTATGGTGAACCTGTGACATGGTGCCATCGCATGGTGGTCACTCGGAAGCATGACGGCTCCCCACGCAGGACTGTGGACCTCTCACCCCTCAATAGGTTCTGTCTAAGTGAGACGTTTGCCACTGAATCCCCATTCCATCTCGCCTGGCGCATCCCAAAGGACACTTGAAAAAACGGTCACTGACGCCTGGAATGGTTATCATAGTGTGCCTTTGCGTGAGTCTGATCGTCACCTGACCACCTTCATCACGCCCTTTGGCTGCTGGCGCTACACAAGGGTACCTCAGGGCTTCCTGTCTTCAGGGGATGGCTACAATCGCCATTTTGATGCCGTCCTCTCTGACTACGAACGCAAGGAACGGTAACTTGATGACACCATTCACTATGACACTGACCTTGAACCACACTGGTGGAGGACGATTGACTTTTGAACCCAGACAAGTTCCAGTTCGCAGAGAAGGATGTTGACTTTGCTGGTTTCAGGGTCTCAGACACCACCATCGAGCCACTCCCGAAATACCTGGACGCAATCCGGGATTTCCCCACTCCAGACTCCACGACAGATATCAGGAGCTGGTTTGGCCTCGTGAACCAGGTGGCCAACTACGCCCAGCTACGTGACACTATGGTGCCGTTCAAGCCTTTCCTCAGCCCTCAGTGCAAGTTCTCCTGGTCTTCCGAACTAGAGGAAGCCTTCCAGACATCCAAGCAGGCCATAGTTGAGGCCATCAGTGAGGGTGTGGAGATCTGCGACATGCAGAGACGCACTTGCCTCCGCCCCGACTGGTCGAGGCCCTGAATTGGTTACTTCCTTCTCCAACAGCATTGCGGCTGCAGCTCTGGCATACCAGACTGCTGCCTAGGTGGATGGAGTATCACCCTCGCCGGGTCGCGTTTCCTGTCCTCAGCAGAGCAACGCTATGCAGCCATCGAAGGGGAGGCCCTAGCGCCTGGGCCCTTGAGCAGACGAAATACTTCACCCAAGGATGTGACAACCTCATTGTGGTTACCGATCACAAGCCTCTGGTGAAGATTTTCGGCGGCCGCACACTCGATGAGAATACGACCTCTCGCCTGTTCAGACTCAAGCAACGCACTCTCCCGTGGCGTTTCGACATTGTGCACCTGCCTGGTGTGAGCAATCATGCCGCTGACGCAACCTCAAGACATCCTTCTCCCTCAGGCTCAGCAAACGGGCTCTTGCTGGGCTCACAGAGTGTGGCTGAGAACACGGAGTCAGCACTCATGGCCTCCATCCGTAAAGATAAACAGGACCTTGGTGCCATCTCATGGCCCCTCCTTGCTCAAGAGACAGCGGCAGACACGTGCCTCGCCCACCTCCTTTACCTCATCGAGCATGAGGGGAAGATTGACGTGACCGACCCCACTCTAGCTAGCTTCTCATCAGTCTGCGAGCCCTTCTGCGCACAGGATGGGGTCCCGCTATACAACGACCATGTTGTTGTCCCGCCGTCCCTAAGTCGCAGAGTTCCCTTGCATCTCCACGCCGCCCACCAGGGGACTTCAGCGATGGAGCACCGCGCCCGTACCATAGTTTACTGGCAAGAGACATTCTGGCCACCAGGACCAGTTGTGCTGACTGCAACCGCAATGCCCCATCACGAGCAGCCTCAGCTGGTCTGGTTTGCCACTTCTGTTCATTCTTTGCGACCTTTAGTGTGCTGGGGGACCTCTCAAGCGATGGCGGCATGGAGTTTATGGCCGGTCGCACGGCAGACTTTCTCCGGCTATGGCATGTCAAGTACTGTGTGTCCTCCGTTGGCTTTCCACAGTCGAACAGCAGGGCAGAAGTTGCTGTGAAGTCTGCCAAGCGCCTTCTGGCGTCCAACACTGGCCCGACTGGCAAACCTTGATCATGACCGCTTCCTGCATGCGATGTTACAACTGCGCAACCCACCTGACCCTGACTGCAACCTCTCACCAGCACAGATTATTTTTGGCCGTCCACTCCGTGATTCACTTTCCTTGCCCGGCTCTCACACATCAGTGTCGTCAGATCCTTTCAATTCTGACGCTCTCGGTCCAGACACGCCTACTCCCTGCCGGAGTTTTGAGTAGAGGCGTGTTGTATGGGCCCTCCTACAAAAAGGTCACTCAAGGTCATTTGAAGCAGCTGAATATGTGACACCGTACTTCTCCAGGAGACTCACCTCAGGTCACTTTCACTTTAAAGCTTTGCACGTCCTGTTTATTTTTCAGTGATGTTTGAGATATGTGGAGGCAACATTTAATGCAGTGGATCCCAAAGACGGGATCACGAACCACCAGGAGGGGTCAAAGGTCAATGCTTTAAAAATCCTTTTAAACTGTTTTTGTCACAAAAATGGAAACAAAAACTGACTCAGTTCATGAGACGGCCTCACCGTCAGTGTGTGCAGCTTTTTACATGTCAACAATAAGTTCTGTTTGTCCACTCAGACATTCAGTCACTGCACACCGTCTCACTTTTATTCACCAACATCCTGAGGACTGAAAATCAGAACATCGAGTTTCTATATCTTCTTCTTAGCGACTAAGAGAAACTTCTACCTGAGTGAGGTCGACCCTGGTGCTCGGTGTTACACGTTTTCAGAAGCTGACCCCTCCCAAAAAATAAGTAATTTAAAACAACTTTAAAATATATAAATAAAGATGTATCTCACCCCCTCATGGGGCCCAGGTGTCAGACCCTTTTTAAAAGTGACTCTTTATGTTCATTTATATTTTTTATTGAAGTCAATCAAACTTTAAAGAGACTGAAACAACGAGAGAAAGCCAGGAAGAAAGAGACACATGCAAACAGAGAAACAAGAGAGGAGACGCAAGGCACAGGTCTGTCTGTCCCTCCGTGTCTGTGGGACGTCCAGCCGTGTTCACTCCGGACTGCAGAATCGACCTGCAAAGAGGGTGGTCTTGGTGAGGATGTGTTTGATGAAAAAGAGGAAGGGGTGGTCAGCGGTGAAGGTGAAGGGGATCTCTAAAGAGTATGCCATAAAGATGACACCAGTGGCAGCGGCTGCCTCTGTTCCCTCCTCGTTCACGTCCACATACGACTTGTGGACGACCTTGGACACGACCAGGTCGTTGGCTGGAGACATGCCTGTCACAGAGGGAGAGGGAGAACCCGCTGGTCAACCACTCAAACTGAATCAGCGTTTTAGTTTTTGTGTTTAAAATACAAAGCCATATCTCACCAGAGAAGTCGCTCATGGACACATCGAAAGCGTCCAACATGCCCATCTTCTTCAGGACCTCGTTCAGGTCGTACGTCTCCTCCAGCTTGAATCGAGGAAGCTTCACCTCCACCGACCCCTTAATCATCATGTCCGGACGAGACCAATCCACAAACTTCTGATGGGTCAGCTCCGACTCCAGCTGAGGAGGAAACAACGTCAACCATCAGGGTGTGTTTTACATATGTTCAGTGTGTGTGTTCAGTGTGTGTGTGTGTGTGTGTGTGTGTGGTCCTGTACCTTCTCCAGGCCTGTGCTGTCGTCCTCGATATCATTGGGCAGGAAGATGATCATACTGAGGTCCTCACCTACGTAGGGCATCTGTATAACCTGCAAAAACAACAAAAATTAAAACACTCAATCATCTTCCAATCAGAAGCTCTCCTTTCCACCAACCGTGTCAAACATACTTCATTAAGATGTGTTCATAAAATATTTAAATATCACTTTGCATGGTGGAAAAAAACACGCACCTTGATGTTGATCTCAGGAATGTCCCTGTATAAGAATTTGCTCTTCTGTTGCATCATCTTCACCGGCTTGGTGTCGTTCTGTACGACAACAAAGAGACAAATCAAAGTGTTCAAGCACAAAAGTTGAATAATGGACAAAATAAAGAACGGGGAGGATGAAGCACCAGAAGCTACTCCACTTAGCATGTAATGGGGAAACTGAAGTAGTTAAACCGTTTCTGATAGAGTCCTATACACGCACCTCAAGAAAGCCAAACTACATAAAACACAACAAAAATGGCAGATAGTATGAGAATTAAAAAAAGAAAAAAGCAAGTGTGCCAGCAGCAGTAGAACAATATCAAGCCTACATGAATGTCAGGGTCCCTTGATAAATGAGATGTAATCCCCCCACTTAGCTCCAAATCTCTCAACCTGGTTCAGTAATCTAAAAGAGAGACGCTCATAAACTGCCACAATACCCAACTGTGAGAACCACACCCTGACTGGTGCTAATGTTGTCGTCTTCCATTCTGTGACTATAAGACAGAAGCAGTTTGAAGAAGGGGATAAGGCAGGAAGAATGCTTGCGAGATATATAAAACAGAGAGAGGCTATGAATGCTATTCCAGCAATCAGGAATAGTGAGGGGGGCCTGGTGACTAATTCTTCAGATATTAATGCAGAGTTTAGGCATTTTTACTCCGGTTTGTTTGCTTCTGAACTACAGGCAAGCACTGAAGAAGTTAGATCTTTCCTTACTGGGTTAAACCTCCCCACTCTAAGTGAAGAACAACAAGATATGCTAAATGCACCCATTACTATTGAGGCGATTGTGGCGGTTATTAGGAGGTTATCTTCTGGCAAGGCCCCTGGTCTGCACGACTTCACAGCCGAGTTTTACAAGTGTTACGCTATAGAGCTGGCACCATTGCTTCTGGACGTCTATACGGAGGCGTTTGATACTGGGTCCCTCCCCCCATCCATGATGGAGGCAGTTATTACTGTTATCCTAAAGAGTGGTAAGAATCCAACAGATTGCAAAAGCTACAAGCCCCCCTCACTATTCCTGATTTTCACTGTTGGGCTTCAATGAGAAGATCCTGTTGAAGATTCTGTCCAATAGACTTACCAACGTTATCCACACCTTAATCCACCCCGACCAGGTGGGTTTCATCCCTAAACGTAGCTATATCAGATATATCATGTGGGCCACCCTTAACAATAGCTCCCCTGCGGCTGTTATTTCCCTGGACGCAGAAAAGGCTTTCGACAGGGTTGAGTGGCTTTATTTATTTACTACTCTGGAGTCATATGGCTTTACTAATACATTTATCAAATTGAAAAAACTTCTGTATACCCATCCTAAGGCTGCAGTGTTAACTAATGGTCTGATCTCACCCTGGTTTGACCTGGGTAGGGGGACGAGGCAAGGCGATGGAATCTCCCCAGGGCTTTTCGCACTGGCCTTGGAACCTCTGGCAACAGCTATCCGATTGGACCCCTTGATTTCAGGTGTAAAAATTGAACAATCAATCCACAAGCTTTCGTTATATGCGGATGATATCCTTGTGTTTGTCTCTGAACCAGAGCACTCCCTTCCTGCACTACTTAAAATGATAGATACATTCTCTCGCCTTACAGGCTATAAAGTTAACTGGTCAAGATCAGAAGCTCTCCCTTTAACATCAGACTGCCCTAGGAACATCTTTTTGGGCGGAAATTTTTCCTGGCCTAGCCATGGCATTAAATATCTGGGTATCATTATTCCCCCTAGACTAGTGGACCTAGCTAAAGTCAACACGGACCCCCTGCTAAACCAACTCAAAGCAGATATTGTAAGATGGGTCCCTTTATTCCTATCATTATGGGGGAAAGCTAATGTACTGAAAATGACTTGTGCACCCAAGATTTACTACCTTCTCCAGGCACTTCCAATCAGAATCCCCCAAAAATATTTCAAGCAGCTAGATGTGCTTTTTAATAGATTCCTCTGGAATAGTAAGCGCCCAAGGCTTCATTTATCGAAATTACAAAAACCGGTTGTAGAGGGAGGTTTGGGCATCCCGAATTTACTATTGTACTATTGTGCCTTTGGCCCTGGACACCTTGCACACTGGTGCCTTCCCCCAGAATGTGCCCCTCCCTGGTTTCACATTGTAAAGGACCTTTGTCATCCACTGCCACCCATCCACCTCATCACAGCTTCACTGCCTGGGGAGGTTCGAGCCCACACAATTCTGGTATCTCAGCAGAGATATTCTTGTTATCTCTGCTGGATCAATAAACCGTTTCCAGCAAGTCCATCAGCAACCGTAGTAAGCCAGATAGAAGGTTGAGTCTGGAGCTTAAAGTGAGAATTCTGGATGGTGATTTGGCTCGCGTCGTCTCAGCGTTCCAAGTGAATATAAACAAAAATAAATTCTTTTGAAAGTCTTTGAACGTCCAATTTCCTCCTTAGATTAATCTCATGTCCATCTCGATTTTAATCCAGATCTTGAAAATGTCCAAACATGTGGTGAGCCAAAGAAAAGCTTGAAAAGGCCTTGCTTGTGCAAAAGAAGATTAGAATCCAAAGATTTACGCGTGAAAAGTTGCAATTAAAATTAATTCAGTAGGAATCGTTCCTACGGCAAAAATCTTAAAAATAAAGTAAACTTTGCCTTGAAGGAAAAGTTGAAAATGAGATGAAGACAAGACGAGTTCGTCTTCCAGAAAAATTGCAGCAGGAGTTCTAACTGCTGGGCCTGGCTGGACTCGATGGAGCAGAGTCAGCCCCTTAAAGAGTTCAAAAACTCAACAAGCAACAAGCCAAAAACACAGCACCAGCCAAAGCACCAAGCACCAACAAAACCCAAACTACCCAAAAACCTAAAGTATGACTTCTGTAAAGGGATTTTATCAGGGCAAGAAAAGGGGGAGTTTCAGGACCTCCTCCTGAATGTATAGGCGTTGTCTTAACTGAAAAAGTTTTCGATTCCTCACTAAGTTTAAGAATAAGACTAAACATATGTAAATCACCATAGATTCACATCAATGTAGGTTGCATCATATATTTTAGGCTAATATATCAGGTTTAAAGGAGTGGTTATCATCGGTCAATACATTTCATCCTGATGTTTGGAAAAATAATATTTATATAAGAAAACCTTTAACAACGCAGATTAATCACATGTGAAGACTTAGTGTCTTTAAATAACGTCTTCTGTAACTAAGTAACACAATCTATAATTATGAGAGTACAACTACCATTAGACAGCTTACACATCCCAGATGGTTTTGGTCCACTTGATGGCAATGTTGTTCCACGTCCAATTCCTATTAAAATTTAATTACGCGTAATTCCTTTATTACACATCGGATTTCGACCTAAAAAAGAATCATTTTAATGTCTTTTAAATGACATTTTCGAATATCTATATGAAAAGATGCATCTGCGTTTCGTTAATACAGATTTCAACATTGGAGTTTTTCAACTGGACAGTGACTGTAGTACTCTTAATTGCTCCTAGATGGTCAGTCTAGTTTTATGGCTTTACGACAGAGCATAAAATCAGTTGGAGGGGAAAAAAAGTTCAATTTTAAACACTTAAACAAACAACAGGCATGGTTTAAATCTTCAACCTGAACATATACATTTATCATATAGACAGATAATGGTTTAACTATTCTGTTTTCCGGGAAGTCCTGAAGACATCAACAGGTTTAAGTGAACTCAAACTCCTGACTGAGAAAGACAGAGACAGTCAGTCTGCTGGACCAAAGCGTATCTGGTTGTCTTTTTGAGGATTGATAGAGGTTGTCCAAAGTTTGGACTGTGGAAAACTTTCAAAGCATAAATATCTTGGTTTGGTCTTTGACTGAAAGTAGGAAAGCTTGTTAATCAACATCCTGTTGTTATGACTTTCTCCCAAGTCCTTGGGAGCTCTCTGACATTGTTTTTTCCACTAAAAAGTTTGAGTTAATGCTTTTCAACATTAACTGGAAAATACTGTAAATTATGGTATTCCTGAGGATGCAGAATATCACAACAGCAGTATTTTAAAGAATTGTAAGAAAACATTGCGAGAACTTAGAACTAGACTGGTACAATTCAAAATACTAAACAGGATGTACTGGTCGCCCTCTAGGCTTCATGGGGTGAAATTGAGGTATAGCTCGGATTGTTGGAGGTGTGGGAGGAGTATTGGTACACTCCTCCATATGTTGTGGTCCTGTCCACTGGTACAAACATTTTGGTCAGCTATTCATGAAAACATTAAACTGATCCTCAAGGTAAATATTCCTTTCTGCCCGAGCCTGTTCATCCTAGGCGATCCTTTCCCTCTAAAAGCCCTCCCTTCAGCACAAGCAGAGTGGGAACAAACAGCCCTCATGCTGGTTAGGGAAGGTAGATTAGCAGGTGTCATATTTTGAGGGTTAGGGTTAGGGTTAGGACTGTGGAGGATACAAGACAGTCAGAAACAAAGAAGTAGTCTATCCCAGAGAGAGAGCCATGAGGCGGCGAGTAATATGTATATTCCCTGGATATTGGATTATGAAGATGCCAGAGATCCACCAGGCCCTCACACATATCCTTAAGTATATTAACTGATCTACGTAGCCGAGATACTGAAGGCTGCCTGTCTAACACCGGGTCCCACACCTGATTAACATCTCCGCCCAATATGACTGGGTAACTGCCCATCACATTGAGGTTATACTCCAACAGTCCAATAAAAGCCCTCAACATTAGGAGCATACACGTTAGCTAAGATAACCGTGATGCCTTGTATCTCAGCTAAGACTACCAAAATCCTCCCCGAATCGTCCTTGGCCTCTTTGATGCATTTATATTTGTTAACAGTGTGCTCTCATTGTATATTATGTTTGTTATTGTTTTAATGATTTGATATTTTGACTTTAAGATGATTGAGTTGATTAACCTGGCATGCGATGAGTAATGTGGGTGCGTACATTTCTGTTCATTGGTTGTTTAATAAAATCACATTAAGTGAGCACAGCTGTGGCTCTGCTACTGCTGTGTGTGTGCAAATCAGTCACGTCGTTGCGTCTACTCTGTGAACAGGTTATGGGCCCAGTTTGAGTAAAGTCAAGAAGTCATGAGTGCGCCTAGAAAAACGGAACTTGGCGGTCGCTGGTCGCGACTTTTATTTGACGGCGATGAAAAGAATTATGAACTTTGGGAGGTGAAGTTTTTGGGACACCTCCGGCTGCAAGGCCTGAAAAAGATTATTACCACGGAGCCCGAGGGTGTGGAGACACCAGAAGAAGCTGCCTCAAATGCTGAGGCCTATGCAGAATTGATCCAGTTCTTGGACGATAAAAGTTTGTCGCTTGTAATGCGAGAAGCAGCTGACGATGGGCGCGCAGCGCTAAAGATTTTGAGAGACTATTATGCAGGTAAAGGAAAGCCGAGAATAATAAGTCTTTATACTGAGCTGACTTCACTTCAAAAATCAAGCAGCGAGAATGTGACTGAATATGTTATCCGTGCAGAAACTGCTATCACAGCATTACGGAGTTCTGGAGAGACTTTGAGTGACGGGCTGTTGGTGGCTATGGTTCTAAAGGGGCTTCCTGAAACTTTCAAACAGTTTGCCATCCATATTACACAATCGGATGACCGGATAACGTTTGCAGAATTCAAAACCAAGCTTCGAAGCTACGAGGACATTGAAAAGATGCGTGCTCCAGCAGCAGAGGACAATGTAATGGCTGTGCGTACAAGACAGAGGCCTACGAGACCCGACAGTGCAGGCTCAACTGAACGGGGAGCTGAACGGGCTGCAGCGGACGTGGTGTGCTACAGGTGCGGACAGAAGGGACACATTGCTCGCGCCTGCCAGCGCAAACTGTGGTGCAGCCAATGCAAAAGCAACACTCATCGCGATGTAACCTGCAAGAGGAGAAGACGTCAGGATGCAACATGGAGAGCCACCGATGAAGGGACCGACGAATACGTATTCCTGGTGACCGATGGGGCGGCAGGATTCCAGCCAAACAGCCAGGGTGTCGACGCAAGGGGCCTGATGGTTGACTGTGGGGCAACCTCGCATATTGTCACCGACATCTCCAGGTTCAAGATGTTCGAGGATGACGAGTTCCAGGCCGGGACTCATTGTATGGAGCTGGCTGACGGCACAAGGTGCAGGGGAGTAGCAGAGCGCAGAGGAGATGCTGAGATCTGCTTGGTGGACAGTCGTGGACGTCACCTCAAAACAACGCTGAGACGGGCGGTTTACATCCCCTCCTACCCACAGGATATATTCTCGGTGCAAGCAGCGGCTTCCAGCGGGGCATGCATGACTTTCAAGAAAGGCGAGAACATTCTGGTGCACAATGACGGTACAAAATTTCCCATTCACGTACATGATAGACTATATTACTTGCATACAGTACCTAATGAATGTGATGACAGATTGAATGCCTGTTATGATTTAAAGCACTGGCATGAGATATTAGGGCACTGTAATTTTGATGATGTGCAGAGGTTAGAAGGGGTAGTTGATGGCATGAAAATTAAAGGTCCAGTAAACAAACATCAAACTTGTGAAGTGTGCGTCCAAGGCAAGTTTACGCAAAGCCGAAACCGAAAGCCTGATTTGCAGGCCAAAATACCTCTAGAGCTAGTCCACACAGATTTGGCCGGTCCAATTCACCCAGAGTCCAGAGAGGGGTACAAATATGTTTTGTCATTCACTGATGATTTTTCCAGTGCCGTGTTTGTATATTGTCTTAAGCGTAAAAGTGATACACTACAAGCAACGGAGAAGTTTCTTGCCGATACGGCGCCATATGGTAAAATTCAGCGTCTTCGATCTGACAATGGCACGTGCTCTCATTGAATATTATGTTTGTTGTTGTTTTAATGATTTGATATTTTGACTTTAAGATGATTGAGTTGATTAACCTGGCATGCGATGAGTAATGTGGGTGTGTACATTTCTGTTCATTGGTTGTTTAATAAAATCACATTAAGTGAGCACAGCTGTGGCTCTGCTACTGCTGTGTGTGTGTGCAAATCAGTCACGTCGTTGCGTCTACTCTGTGAACAATATTGTAGATGTTTTTTTATCAGAATGGCTACACCCCTGCTAGAGCTAGAACCACATGCAGCAGATACATGTCCAACCCACCCTGTGTGTAGTTTACTTGCCTCCTGGTCGAGTAAGTGTGTTTCCTGGATAAAGCCCACATCACAGTGCTTTGACTTAAAATACGCCAAAACTTTTTTTCTTTTGATGGTGAATGCAGACCCTTTACATTCAGGCTCAAATAACACAATCCGTTGTTGCTAAGTGGATGCATGTAGTGGATAGGCACCCATATATTCCATACTGCCATCTGCCAAAAACTGAAAAAGACGCCACATACAACAAACACAAAAATGACAGTAAAGATAACAACCATAGAACGAGAACTGAACCGAGAAACTCTTAAACGCGAAATAAGATCACGCTGAGCTCAAACTAAAAGTTCCATGGTCCGTGACTCATAGAAAAAGGCTGTCCCCAGAAACCAAAAACCAAACCGTTGCGGCTGAAATAAGATTACTAGGACAGCGGCGCTTAATAACTCACCAGAGCCCATCCTGAGATTGTTTATGATAAGATAGTCCTATATAAGCACAGAATTCGAAAACCAAAACAGACAATATTTATAAAGATTCCGCTTTTAGCGCCTTGTCGCTGCTTTCCAGAAACTCCAGGCGACTCTCTACGTCGGACAGGTGTAGGGCAGTAGAGTTAAGTTTTGACTCCATTGACGCAGTGGCTCGGTGGATTTCATCTAGCTTGTTGTTTTGACCACCCGAAATTTCTGAGAGAATATTGTATATTTTGTCCGTGGCCGCTGTGCCTGTTTCGCTGTCTTTAGCTGTAGCCGGAGTTGGTTTAGGGCAGCCGGCATGCTTGGAGGCGGTATCACGAGCTGTGTCGGCCACTGTTTGCCACGCCGTCAGATTAGCGCTACTAGCACAGTCAGGAGCGGTGTTGTTAGCCAGAGCCAATGTTAGCTTGATGCTGCTAGCCCGTTCTGAGGCAGACGCGGTTGTAGTCCTTGCCGTCAAACTTTTCCCTGTAATATTTTTACCGCCTGGCATTTTGTCAGAATCAGGTCTGTTGTAGACTCTGAGTAAATGAACTTTATGCCGCTCAAACACTGTTTATGTACAAAATTTAATGCCACGACGGTCGGAGCCGATCTCGAGGCAACCATTCTCAGTCCCTGTGTCACGTGACTCCAGGATTGGTCATTTTAAAAACTAGCACGATTTTGAAAGTAGCATTCCCTCATTGCTCCGTCTGCAACCTCCCCTCTGTGCTCCCTCTAAAGCCACGCCCCCTCCCTTGATTTCATCAGAGAGCAGGGAGACAGGGAGGCTGTGATTGGTTCATCAGAGAGCAGGGAGACAGGGAGGCCTGTGATTGGTTCATTAGAGAGCAGGTAGACAGGGAGGCTGTGATTGGTTCATCAGAGAGCAGGGAGACAAAGAGGCGTGTGATTGGTTCATCAGAGAACAGGGAGACAGGGAGGCTGTGATTGGTTCATCAGATTGGTACCTCGTGGCAGACATTGGTTGAAGTTTTTACAGACTTACAAACTGATACAGATGATGGATTTACTTTGTTCCTTTTTCAGAGAACCTGAGTTTTTAATTTCTATCAAGACCTAAAGACAGTTTCAACTAGAATCTAAAAAAGTGGATCTGGAGGAAATGACCGACCCTGACTTTAACAGCCTCTGTAAACACTATGATTCTTGCATTGGATGTATTGAATCTGTCTCTAACAAATAATTAAATAAACTACAAACAAGATGCAACATGATAGAAAGAGAAAATGTAAATACAGAGTAAGTGAGCGAAAGAAAGCAGCTCTTCGGCCTGTGTTACCTTATTTACTCTAAACTGATACTCCACAGTGTCCTCCTCCTTGAACTGATGGTTCCATTTTCCCTTGAAGTAGACGGCGTTGATCAGCGCCAACCGGGTCGAGTCATCCACCGAACCCTCAGCCAGCAGGTCCTTGATTTTACCTGGAGAGCAGCGACGCTGTTTAGTGTGAGGCTGGGTGTAGATACATCAGAACAGAGGAAGGCACTGCTGTTGTAGTCTAGACCACACTAACCGAGCCCAGAGCAATCAGAAGTCCGCCCGAGGCGAGACCTCAAAAAAGACTTTCTGGGCTGGTCTTGAGACCAGGAGTGATTCTGAGAACTACAACACTTGAAGGTACCTCATTTCTATTCAGGCTCTCATTGGCTAATAAAGGCTGTGAACCCAGAGTGGGAGGTCCTAATTTGGCCAAACGAAGTGTCAATCAAAAGGTCAGAGTACGGCCTCCTTTTGGATGTATTGCAATTAAGAGGAAATCTATCATGAAACCCCTTCTCATGAACTCCCACCTTGTGTGTTCTTCTCCACCCAGTCGTTGATGTTGACCCGGGCTTCCTCTGCCTTATGTTTGAAGTCCACAGACTCCAGCTCGGCGCTGTAGTGCTTCTTTGTGTCTGCGATGAAATCCTGAAATGAGAAAAGTCTCGTTTGAATATAACATCACAGAGAGAGGAAACCAGGGACTCCGAGCAGGAAGATGTAACATGGGACTTCACTGTTGAAAACATAAATTAAAATAAAGGTCATTTAAATAATTTCCTCCCTCGTTGCTTGATTTCTTTTTGCTTCCTGGTAGTTAAACCGAGCACACACCGTATTAAATCTGTAGGACTTCTCTCCGTACAGCCTGTTGGCCACACTCAGCGCGTACGCAGCGTCCTCCTTGTTCAGCTTTTTCAGCAGCTCTCCAAACTCAGCGTGGACTTCATCACCACTCTGTTTGAGGCACTGCAAAGAGCCAGAGGAGAGCTGTGTGTTAGCGTCAAACACTGAGACAGACAGAGGCACGAGCACAGCTTGTGGACCCTTTGTTGAGCTCCCCGTTAAATGATGAGAAAAGACTTCAAACATCATCAAGAGCTGATGATTTAAACCTGAAACCTCACTGAAGACAGTTAGAATAAATACAACAAATCCATGGGAGAGGTTTGAAATAATTAACACACCTTCAAGTTGTTTGATATTTTATCAAAGTTATGATATGACACAGTAATTTCCCTAAGCTGAAATGATCTGCTTGTTTTATGCTTCCAAAGTTACTCTTTGCAAATCCAAAGTCTCTCATTAAAGTTTTTGCAGATGATTGGAAACATCGTCACTTTGCATTTCTTTCGTTCAGTTTTTTGTTTTTTTTAATACAACCTGGCACAGGTACGCTGGCAGCATGCTTTGCATCTGCGACCGGATCGGGAACTGCATACTCGTTCTCATCTGAGTCTGCTCCATCATCGGCTGGTCTCCCTCCTCCGTCTTTGGTTGGTCTCCCTCCTCGGTCTTTGGTTGGTCTCCCTCCTCCATCTTTGGTTGGTCTCCCTCCTCCGTCTTTGGTTGGTCTCCCTCCTCTGTCTTTGGTTGGTCCCCCTCACAGAATCCCAGGACCTAAAGGGGGCAGGAAGTCTGTCTTATCATGCGGATCATTAAATTCAACATGTTTCGTTTTGGGTGTGTTTGGCTTCGCAGAATGATGCAAAGCGTAAAGGAAATACAGAATGCTCCCCCTGACAGAGGATGTCAGAGGACAGTAGGGCCCTTGCACTCGGCCTTCTCTCCACCTGTACTTTCACAGGAATGTCCCATCATGGTAAAAAATGATCGCTAACTTCATTTGAACCAAATTGACCAATCGTCCTGTTTTACCCACACACACAGACATCTTCCCTTCTCTGCAGTTTTTTAGAGCATGGAGACGGCTCTGCAGAAGAAGAGCTCGCAGAAGAGCCTTCAAGATGCAGATAGAGGAAGATCTAACGTGCTCTGCAAGAGCAATGAATCCTGGTATATGTAATCGCTGACGACAGTACCCTGCAAGGAGGACGACTCTCTCTGTCAGCATGAACACACTCTGCAGTTCTCTAATGGCTCATACAAAACTGTCTGCACACACACACACACACACACACACACACAGCCAGGCATGCATGAACACACAGGAGTTCCTCTCCCTAACTGATGACTCTCAGGCAGGATTACTGGATTTCGTTACCCTGGAGACTCTGAGTCACAGTCAGGTCGCTCTCAGTCCTGAAACTGTTGCTGCGTTGATCAACATCACATCTGTTGCACCACCAACATCATCATGTTGTGACTTTGGAAGCTCCCTTTCCTCTTCTCCTGCTCGATCTGCACTAGTGAAAGCTGAATCTTTACGTCCGTATCGTAATGTGTCGTTTATCACAGCAGAAACTGTGTTGAAGCTTCTCTGACAACAACGCAGCAGCCAGCATGTCCTCCTTCTAACTTTAGATTCTGCTCCAGCAGCAGAAAGCTGCTCAAACTAGGATCAATGTTGGAGATGCTTTTGAAACATGGAGAGAGGTTAGAACACAGAAAGCTTTACAGACCCATGCAGAGCTGGCTAAACACTGAAGCTACAGTGTCCACCACATGCAGAGCTGGCTAAACACTGAAGCTACAGTGTCCACCACATGCAGAGCTGCCTAAACACTGAAGCTACAGTGTCTACCACATGCAGAGCTGGCTAAACACTGAAGCTACAGTGTCCACCACATGCAGAGCTGCCTAAACACTGAAGCTACAGTGTCCACCACATGCTGACCTGTGTGAGAGGAGGGGGGGAGACAGCTCTCTGTGATGATTAGAGTTTAGACTGCAGTACTCATTTTAAACACTAGGGGGCAGAGTGACAGACTGCTCCTTTAACTTGTGTGTTGGGAATCTTCATGTAAAAACTGAACCTTCTATCGAATAAAATTAAAACAACATTTAGATTTCAAAATGTGTGAATCTGAGGAATAATGTAGAAGATAATTTAAATATCTCCTATGGTGGTGCGTCACTGCTTTACTGTACTGATATTTTTTGTCTTTGGTTGACAGCTCGTAGAGAAATCTGAACTCTTCCTCCGAGCCGGAGCAGAAGGAGCCCCACCACGGCACGGAGTGAGGAATGACAGAACTCCAGTTAGTCCAGAATGCTGCTGCTCGCCTCCTAACCGGAGTACGAAAGAGGGAGCACATTACTCCCATTCTGGCCTCCCTCCACTGGCTGCCTGTGCACTTTAGAGTTCATTTTAAGATTCTTTTATTTGTTTTTAAATCTTTAAATGATCTCGCCCCACCTTACCTCTCTGAGCTGCTCCATCCCTACACCAAACTATGGAACGACCTCCCACTGCACATAAGACACGCCCCCTCACTGTCCATTTTTAAAACTCATCTTAAAACACATTTTTATTCTTTGGCTTTCAACCCAGCATGAGACTCTGTTCTTGTTTTAGTGTTTTATTGTTTTTATTGTTTTAACCCTGTTAGTGTATGTTTTATGTTTGTGCTCTTCATGGATGTATAGCACTTTGTCACAGCTACGGCTGTTTAAAGTGCTTTATAAATAAAGTTAAGTTGAGTCGTAACTCTCTGTGCCACACCTCGTCTCCCACATAGAAAAAATAAAAAAAACCTGCAGTGACCAAAACTTGTCCTCCCGTACACGTAAGTATCTATGTGCACATGACACGATTTGAAAGTCCAGCCCCACACCTTTTCTTTTTGTCTTTTCCTGCAGTAATGAGGTGGCTTCATTCCAGCAGCACGGTGAACCAGACCCCCTGACTTTATGACATTTGAATGTCTGATTCTGCTCCAGATGGGTGTGTTAACATGCTAACTGTGACTTTTCCCTCTTTATTATCAAACCCTGTTTAGGCCAATGTGTGTGTGTGTGTGTGTGTGTGTGTGTTCTGTACCTGTGACATCTCTACAGCCGTGTTGCTTCTGGCGCCCAGCAGCACCATGGCGAGAGCTGAGGAGATGCTGAGGGGAGAGTAGAAGATATTGGCCGTCTTGTCGTCTTTGCTCAGCTCTTTGAACAAATCCAGAGAGAAGGTGTTGTTGGCCTTGGCCAGAGAGAGAGGTGGTGATGTTGAAGCCATGGCGTCCAGTAAAAAGAGGAGACTTTTAGCATCCACTGGTATCTCACTGCCCTGTATGAAGAAGATAAAACGTTTCAGACACAAGTGAAGGTGAGGAAGTTTCTCCTTCTGCGAGAAGAAGCTGAACGATCATTTGAGTTTTTGGCTCATATCCATCTTATTCAAACCTAAAGAGAACTCTGCAACGACTTGTTTTTATTTTGCAACCTCCTCCACTTTCTAAACATGTGCAGACAACATTCTCCAAAGCTAACCACACTCAGTAAAACCCCATTACTGGCTAACCAGGAGCTCAGTCCTGCTCTCTCTTCTAAAAATCCGATCTCACAGAGACGTCGTCCTGTACTCACCTTCAGACTGAAGTGATCCAGTGAAAGAAAGTAAGACTTGTTCTGGCTCTGTGGGGTTTTTCTCTCTCTCTGCGACACACCCAGGATCAGGCAGGTACATCCATCAACGAGAGTCACACCCAGACGTGTTCACGGCCGTGCCGACGGGTGTGCTCTGCAGGAGGTGGCACACACACACACACACACGCTTTATGAAACGCCATAGTGTCAGTTATTAGTTTGATTTAAGTGGAGGATTTATCACCAAACTGTCGACAGCCCCGGACAGCGGCGTGACACCATGTTGTCGCTCCATGGTGTATGGGAGTAGCTCAGTCCGCACCATGTACCAACATGAGTCACTACTCAGCCTCGGCGTCTTGCCTAGAAACTTTCCATCAACAGATGGCAGAAGAGGGCCTGGAGATGGGAACTGCCCGAACATCCTCAGCACACCTACACCCTTGTCTGTCAACGCTACTCGCTCCACTGGCAGTAGTGGCAGGGGCCTTGATAGTCCAGAGGATGTCCAGTGCTCATGTCCCCAGCATATGGCGCCACCACGGCCTATGGCACTGCCATTTCCATGCACAACAGCCGTATGAGGAAATGGTTGCTCGACAGGTACGCCTCGTCTACGTTCAACACCTGCCCCCATTGGGCCTTGCCTTGTATGGAGGGGCCACCTATTGAAATTCATGTAGACCCAGCAGCCACGCCTAAAGCATGCCACACCCCAGCCAACGTGCCCCTGCACTGGCAGCAGAGTCCACGATGACCTCCTCCGTGACGAGGCCCTTGGTGTTATTGAACGCGTGCCTTATGGTGAACCTGTGACATGGTGCCATCGCATGGTGGTCACTCGGAAGCATGACGGCTCCCCCCGCAGGACTGTGGACCTCTCACCCCTCAACAGGTTCTGTCAACGTGAGACGTTTGCCACTGAATCCCCATTCCATCTCGCCTGGCGCATCCCAAAGGACACTTGGAAAACGGTCACTGACGCTCGGAATGGCTATCATAGTGTGCCTTTGCATGAGTCTGATCGTCACCTGACGACCTTCATCACGCCCTTTAGCCGCTGGCGCTACACCAGGTTACCTCAGGGCTTCCTGTCTTCAGGGGATGGCTACAATCGCAATGTTGATGCCGTCCTCTCTGACTACGAACGCAAGGAACGGTAAGTTGATGAGACCATTCACTATGACACTGACCTTGAACTACACTGGTGGAGGACGATTGACTTTTGAACCCAGACAAGTTCCAGTTCGCAAAGAAGGATGTTGACTTTGCTGGTTTCAGGGTCTCGGACACCACCATCGAGCCACTCCCGAAATACCTGGACGCAATCTGGGATTTCCCCACTCCAGACTTCACGACAGATATCAGGAGCTGGCTTGGCCTAGTGAACCAGGTAGCCAACTATGCCCAGCTACGTGACACTATGGTGCCGTTCAATCCTTTCCTCAGCCCTCAGTGCAAGTTCTCCTGGTCTTCCAAACTAGAGGACGCCTTCCAGGCATCCAAGCAGGCCATAGTTGAGGCCATCAGTGAGGGTGTGGAGAAATGCGACATGCAGAGACGCACTTGCCTCCGCCCCGACTGGTCGAGGCGCGGAATTGGTTACTTCCTTCCCCAACAGCATTGCGGCTGCACCTCTGGCATACCAGACTGCTACCTAGGAGGATGGAGGATCAACCTCGCCGGGTCGCGTTTCCTGTCCTCAGCAGAGCAACGCTATGCACCCATCGAAGGGGAGGCCCTAGCGCCTGGGGCCTTGAGCAGACGAAATACTTCACCCAAGGATGTGACAACCTCGTTGTGGTTACCGATCACAAGCCTCTGGTGAAGATTTTCGGCGGCCGCACACTCGATGAGAATACGACCTCTCGCCTGTTCAGACTCAAGCAACGCACTCTCCCGTGGCGTTTTGACATTGTGCACCTGCCTGGTGTGAGCAATCATGCTGCTGACGCAACCTCAAGACATCCTTCTCCCTTAGGCTCAGCAAACGGGCTCTTGCTGGGCTCACAGAGTGTGGCTGATAACACAGAGTCAGCACTCATGGCCTCCATCCGTGAAGATTCACAGGACCTTGGTGCCATCTCATGGCCCCTCCTTGCTCAAGAGACAGCGGCAGATGCGTGCCTCGTCCACCTCCTTTACCTCATCGAGCATGAGGGGAAGATTGACGTGACCGACCCCACTCTAGCTAGCTTCTCATCAGTCTGCGAGTCTATCTACGCACAGGATGGGGTCCCGCTATACAACAACCATGTTGTTGTCCCGCCGTCCCTAAGTCGCAGAGTTCTCTAGCATCTCCACACCGCCCACCAGGGGACTTCAGCGATGGAGCACCGCGCCTGTACCATAGTTTACTGGCCCGGAATGGCAAGAGACATTCTGGCCACCAGGACCGGTTGTGCTGACTGCAACCGCATTGCCCCATCACGAGCAGCCACGCCCCCCCTGCCATCCTCGCCTCCATCCACCCCATTCCAGGCGGTGTTTGCTGACTTCTTTGACTACGCGGGTCACAACTACTTGGTCATGGGAGACCGACTCTCAGGCTGGGTGGAGGTCCTGAGCTCCTCAGCAGGCACCGACACCAGAGGCTCAGCTGGTCTGGTTCGCCACCTCCATTCATTCTTTGTGACCTTTAGTTTGCCGGGGGACCTCTCAAGCGATGGCGGCACGGAGTTTATGGCTGGTGGTCATTATGGTCGCAGACTTTCTCTGGCTATGGCATGTCAAGCACTGTGTGTCCTCCGTTAGCTTTCCACAGTCGAACGGCAGGGCAGAAGTTGCTGTGAAGTCTGCCAAGCGCCTTCTGGCGTCCAACACTGGCCCGACTGGTCGCCTTGATCATGACCGCTTCCTGCATGCGATGTTGCAACTGCGCAACCCACCTGACCCTGACTGCAACCTCTCACCAGCACAGATTATTTTTGGCCGTCCACTCCGGGATTCACTTTCCTTCGTCAATAGACTGGAAAAGTTCTCAAACCTGCATGTCCGGCCGCTTTGGCGCCAGGCGTGGGCGGCAAAGGAAGATGCTCTATGGACTCAGATGTCAACCACCACTGAGTCTCTGAGGGCTCACACTAGGCCTCTCCGCCCGTTGAAACTTGGTGAGACAGTATTCCTCCAGAATCAGCTGGGCCTGAGCCCACGCAAGTGGGACAGGTCAGGGGTGGTGGTGGAGTCGCTGGGTCACGATCAATACCGAATAAGGGTTGATGGGTCAGGTCGTCTGACTTTGCGCAATCTGCAATTCCTCCGTGCCTATACTCTGGCCTCCCCCTACACCCAACAGTGGCCACCTGCGCCGCCAATGCCCTCAGTGCCGGGGGGTGAGACCTCACCTGTCAATCTGTGCCCTGCAACGCCCTAGGAATTGGCTCTGCTACCAGAGGATGGACCCCAGGGCACAGTGTGGGCTCCAGCCTAAGTTAGGTGGGGGGCATTGAGACTGCTCTGGGGGGCACAGTTTGCGCGCGTTTGCATGCACGCGCCTGCGCGGACACCTTTGTGGATGTAGCCCAGGGGTCGGCAACCCTAGGCACGCTTGCCACGCTAAACTCTTCTTCTATTGTGTTGTTACCATGACAACTTATAAATAAATCATTCTCCTGGCTGGTGCAAGTTGAAATGCAACAGATATAGCCTTCGTTTTCTCCTTCATTAACTTTTTATATTTAATACAGTGCGTAAAAATATGTGATTTTAAAATGCAATCATCACTAAATGAATAGGATTTGTTTTACACCAAACACATTATGGAACTTGGAGGGGCATAGTGGCTCGGAGTATCAGTGTTTCCACTGTAGGCCTATGCCTAAGCCCCATATAATGACACACGATTCATAGGCTAGCCTACTGATAGGTTTAATGTGCATTTCCACCTCCTTGGACCTTCAACTTCATGTTGCTCTTCATCAACTACGCTATTGTGCACCTCTAGCCTGTGGACTGGCGCTAGCTAGTGATTGGCACCTGTAATTGGTGGACGTTTGATGACATCAGAAACCAAACCAGAATTGATGGAGAAAAAATCAATCTCTTAAGCGCTAGGGGGGGGGCACGGCCCGCAAATGCCCCTCCCATAGCGCAGACACTGCCAGGGCATGGTCCCAGTTGCGGACCCGCCCCCTGACTTTGAGCCTCATGGTGACCCTGCCTCTATGGTTGTCGCACAGGCCGTGCCGTGACAGGCGTCACTGCCCGCACCCCCATCACCCCAGCTCTCACGTCCGAGCCGAGCAAGGAAGCCCCCCAGGCACTATGAGCCTGAGACTGGCCATTGGATATAACTCTGAGTCCGTTAACCTATCCTATAGCTTTCCGGACTGGGGGGATGGAGGATTTATCACTGGCCACTAGGGGGCAATGTAGGATATTGCTATGACCGGCTCAGTTAGGAAGCGGCCATATTTGTTGATATGCACATGTTCATGTCAGGGTGGTTTGATTGTGCTGTTCAGCCTAATTCATGTAAGTTGTATGTTTAATGTTTTAGATCTAAATGAATACAACAGTTGCATAATATGTGTAATGCTGTAATATGTAATGATCCATGTTATATTGTATGTTCACATTTAAAAGTTATTACTATTTGTTTATACTGCAATTGTTTGTATCATTGTAGGGCTCCTTCATCTCTGTCATTACAGAAATAATTCAACATTGAGGAGTGTTTCTTCATTAAGGATTTTCAAAGAGAACTGAGAACTGAAAATCAGAACATCGAGTTTCTGTATCTAGCGCATAGGACTCCTGAGGCAGCTGACGGGTACAGGCCAGGCGTTCCGCAGCCCGGGCGGTCGTGGAGGCAAAAACTCGGGCCTGGGAGGAGTTCGGGGAGGCCATGGAGGAGGACTTTCGGTCGGCCTCGAGGAAATTCTGGCAAACCGTCCGTTGCCTCAGGAGGGGGAAGTAGTGCTTCACCAACACTGTTTACAGTGGAGGTGGGGAGCTGCTGACCTCAACTGGGGATGTAGTCATGTCTTCCACTGAGGAAGCAGAGGCTGAGTGCTCAGAGGTGGATTCGTATATCACCCATGATGAAGTCACTGGTCTTGTTGGCTCCATCGAACCCGGACCTTCAGCGCGCACTGGGGCGGTTTGCTACCGAGTGTGAGGCGGCTGGGATGAGGATCAGCACCTCTAAATCTGAGGCCATGGTTCTCGACCGGAAAAAGATGGCTTACCCGCTTTGGGTCGGTGGGGAGTCCTTGCCCCAGGTGGAGGAGTTTAAGTATCTCGGGGTCTTGTTCACGAGTGGGGGTAAGATAGAGCG
Source organism: Symphodus melops (assembly GCF_947650265.1). NCBI lineage: Eukaryota > Metazoa > Chordata > Actinopteri > Labriformes > Labridae > Symphodus > Symphodus melops. The sequence continues at coordinate 1,997,282 of NC_136704.1, read as the reverse complement.
TGAGATCGACAGACGGATCGGTGCGATGTCTGCAGTCATGCGGTCGCTGTATCGGTCCGTCGTGGTGAAGAAGGAGCTAAGCCGAAGGGCGAAGCTCTCGATTTACCGGTCAATCTGCGTTCCTACCCTCACCTATGGTCATGAGCTCTGGGTCATGACCGAAAGAACGAGATCTCGGATACAAGCGGCCGAAATGGGCTTCCTCCGTAGGGTGGCTGGGCGCACCCTTAGCGATAGGGTGAGGAGCTTGGTCACCAGGAAGGAGCTCGGAGTAGAGCCGTTACTCCACATCGAGAGGAGTCAGTTGAGGTGGTTCGGGCATCTGGTCCGGATGCCCCTTGGACGCCTCCCTAGGGAGGTGTTCCGGGCATGTCCCTCCGGGAGGAGGCCTCGGGGTAGACCCAGGACACGCTGGAGAGACTATGTCTCTCGGCTGGCTTGGGAACGCCTCGGGGTCCCACCGGAAGAGCTGGAGTAGGTGTCTGGGTTGAGGGAAGTCTGGGTGTCTCTGCTTAGACTGCTGCCCCCGCGACCCGGCCCCGGATAAGCGGTAGAAAATGGATGGATGGATGGAGTTTCTGTATCTTCTTCTTAGCGACAAAGAGAAACTTTGACCTGAGTGAGGTCGACCCTGGTGCTCGGTGTTACACGTTTTCAGAAGCTGACCCCCCCAAAAAAATAATTAATTTAAAACAACTTTAAAATAAATCACAAGCCAACTTGTGAGCAGATGACTAACGTACGTCTCTAACGTTTCTGTTTTCTCCTCAGCTTGAGAAAGTCTTCTTCAGTTTGACATGCAAAAGATTTAAAACAGGATTCAACCTGACTGATTCATCACTCTTGTCAAATCAAGCACCATAGTTTCCATTCAAAGGCCTCTGAACATATCAGGGTCCTAAAACACAGGAGGACTACAGAGGGGGCTCCAGGATTATCCTCTCAGCTACAGGAGATGTATCTCACCCCCTCATGGGCCCCAGGTGTCAGACCCTTTTTAAAAGTGACTCTTTATGTTCATTTATATTTTTTATTGAAGTCAATCAAACTTTAAAGAGGCTGAAACAACGAGACAAAGCCAGGAAGAAAGAGACACATGCAAACAGAGAAACAAGAGAGGAGACGCAAGGCACAGGTCTGTCTGTCCCTCCGTGTCTGTGGGACGTCCAGCCGTGTTCACTCCGGACTGCAGAATCGACCTGCAAAGAGGGTGGTCTTGGTGAGGATGTGTTTGATGAAAAAGAGGAAGGGGTGGTCAGCGATGAAGGTGAAGGGGATCTCTACAGAGCGTATCCCAATGACAACACCAGTGGCAGCGGCCGCCTCTGTTCCCTCCTCATTCACGTCCACATACGCCTTGTGGACGACCTTGGACAAGACCAGGTCGTTGGCTGGAGACATGCCTGTCACAGAGGGAGAGGGAGAACCCGCTGGTCAACCACTCAAACTGAATCAGCGTTTTAGTTTTTGTGTTTAAAATACAAAGCCATGTCTCACCAGAGAAGTCGCTCATGGACACATCGAAAGCGTCCAACATGCCCATCTTCTTCAGGACCTCGTTCAGGTCGTACGTCTCCTCCAGCTTGAATCGAGGAAGCTTCACCTCCACCGACCCCTGATTCATCATGTCCGGACGAGACCAATCCACAAACTTCTGATGGGTCAGCTCCGACTCCAGCTGGGGAGGAAACAACGTCAACCATCAGGGTGTGTTTTACATATGTTCAGTGTGTGTGTTCAGTGTGTGTGTGTGTGGTCCTGTACCTTCTCCAGGCCTGTGCTGTCGTCCTCGATATCATTGGGCAGGAAGATGATCATACTGAGGTCCTCACCTACGTAGGGCATCTGTATAACCTGCAAAAACAACAAAATAAAAACATTCAATCATCTTCCAATCAGAAGCTCTCCTTTCCACCAAACGTGTCAAACATATTTCATTAAGATGTGTTCATAAAATATTTAAATATCACTTTGCATGGTGGAAAAAAACACAGACGCACCTTGATGTTGATCTCAGGAATGTCCCTGTGTAAGAATTTGCTCTTCTGTTGCATCATCTTCACCGGCTTGGTGTCGTTCTGTAAGACAACAAAGAGACAAATCAAAGTGTTCAAGTACAAAAGTTGAGTAATGGACAAAATAAAGAACGGGGAGGATGAAGTCCGCGCACCAGAAGCTACTCCACTTAGCATGTAATGGGGAAACTGAAGGAGTGAAACCGTTTCTGATAGAGTCGGCTGTTTTTGAGCACGTTTCATTTGGACACACCTCTCCTGACGCTGCGACGCTCTGAAGCCATGCACACCTTTTACACCTGTTTCATTTTGTGAAATATCTTTTGGTCCAGCATTTTTCTTTGTAAGGAGCACGCTATCTTTCTGCAGGCGTCACCACTTTCACAGGGTTAGTCCAGCAACAAACTCATACTTCTAATTTGTTTCCGCTTTGTCTCTGCTAAACGTCTTAATGTATCCTGCTGAACCCTGTTAACCCTTTCTTTTCCTTTTTTAACTGTTTGCTTCCTTTATTCATACGCAAGACCTTCGAGGGACAGCTGTTGCAAATTAAAGGCAGGATTTGTCCTTTTAAAAAAATAGCACGATTTTGAAAGTAGCATTCCCTCATTGCTCCGTCTGCAACCTCCCCTCTGTGCTCCCTCTAAAGCCACGCCCCCTCCCTTGATTTCATCAGAGAGCAGGGAGACAGGGAGGCTGTGATTGGTTCATCAGAGAGCAGGGAGACAGGGAGGCTGTGATTGGTTCATCAGAGAGCAGGGAGACAGGGAGACTGTGATTGGTTCATCAGAGAGCAGGGAGACAGGGAGGCTGTGATTGGTTCATCAGAGAGCAGGGAGACAGGGAGGCTGTGATTGGTTCATCAGATTGGTACCTCGTGGCAGACATTGGTTGAAGTTTTTACAGACTTACAAACTGATACAGACGATGGATTTACGTTGTTCCTTTTTCAGAGAATCTGAGTTATTAATTTCTGTCAGGAACTAAAGACTGGAGTCTAAAAAAGTGTTTCTGGAGGAAATGACCGACCTTGACTTTAACAGCCTCTGTAAACACCATCATTCTTGCATTGAATGTATTGAATCTGTCTCTAACAAATAATTAAATAAACTACAAACAAGATGCAACATGATGTAAATACAGAGTAACTGAGCGAAAGAAAGCAGCTGTAAAGGCCAATAATTTGACTCCTTTTAGTTTTCGTCTATGGTGGAGTTTTGGGGCTTTTATTTTGAAGGCTTCCGTTAACCGGAAGTGTGGTACAACGGTAGTTTTGGCAACGAAGAAGAGTAAAAGACGTTGATAGAGAGTAAGAAGTTAAACAGTAGAGAAACATTGAAGAAAACAGTGTTTTGGCATCAGTCAATTGGGGAACAATTACATAAAGAATATTTCAGTTATGTAAATGTTTATTGCAAATGTATGACTTTCTATAAAGTTAAGGAAGGAAATTAATGAGCTGCTCAGTTAAAACACGTTTGTAATTATTGTTTGTTTTTTGCTCAGCTCTTACGTTGATGAATGACACCGACGGACATTAAAGGCATTTATCACCAGTTCTGGCCTTCTTTATATTGACTGGATGCTACAGCAGCTATTCGGCCTGTGTTACCTTATTTACTCTAAACTGATACTCCACAGTGTCCTCCTCCTTGAACTGATGGTTCCATTTTCCCTTGAAGTAGACGGCGTTGATCAGCGCCAACCGGGTCGAGTCATTCACCGAACCCTCAGCCAGCAGGTCCTTGATTTTACCTGGAGAGCAGCGACACTGTTTAGTGTGAGGCTGGGTGTAGATACAGATACAGATACAGAACAGAGGAAGGCACTGCTGTTGTAGTCTAGACCACACTAACCGAGCCCAGAGCAATCAGAAGTCCGCCCGAGGCGAGACCTCGAAAAAGACTTTCTGGGCTGGTCTTGAGACCAGGAGTGATTCTGAGAACTACAACACTTGAAGGTACCTCATTTCTATTCAGGCTCTCATTGGCTAATAAAGGCTGTGAACCCAGAGTGGGAGGTCCTAATTTGGCCAAATGAAGTGTCAATCAAAAGGTCAGAGTACGGCCTCCTTTTGGATGTATTGCAATTAAGAGGAAATCTATAATGAAAATGGATTATAAGAGAAGCTAGAGTGAGAAATCTGGATCAGCCAGTGGACGTGATCATGGAGACTCTTCAGTGCAGCAGAAAGGTTTTTATTGGAATATGGTGATCGGGGAGTTTAGAAAACCTTCACTTGGCGAATCAAAAACTGTAAAAATCATTGTTTATCGGGGGTCTGACAGATGTGTAGATTGTGGCTGCTGTGGTGTTTGGATCTTGAAATGATTCACATCAAAATCACACAAATCCAAGCTTTCTATCGACACACGACAGCAGTGATCAACAGTGACATCACGTCTGACACTGTGGTCAGCAGCACTGGAGCCCCCCAGGGCACAGTGCTGGCCCCTGTTCTCTTCACCCTGTACACCTCGGACTTCTGCTACAACTCTGAGCTGTGTCACATACAGAAGTACGCTGACGACACAGCCATTGTCGGGTGTATCAGGGATGGCAGGGAGGAGGAGTACTGGACACTGGTGGGGGACTTTGCTGCATGGTGCCACACGAACCAGCTACAGCTCAACACCTCTAAGACCAAGGAGCTGGTCATTGACTTTGGGAGGTCCAGACAGAGGATGCAACCTCTTCTGTTAGAGGGAGCTGAAGTGGAGGCTGTGGACTCCTACAAATACCTCGGGCTGTGTCTAGACAATAAACTGGACTGGACAACACACACCAACCACCTGTACGGGAAGACACAAAGCAGGATGTACTTCCTAAGGAGACTGCGGTCCTTTAACATCTGCAGCAAGTTGCTGGGGATGTTTTACCAGTCCGTGGTTTCCAGCGTGCTTTTTTACACCGTGGTATGCTGGGGGGGCAGCATATCCAAACAGCACACATCCAGACTGGACAAACTGATCAGGCGGGCCGGCTCTGTGGTCGGCATGAAGCTGGACTCTCTGGTGACGGTGGCAGAGAAGAGGACACTGGACAAACTGCTGGTTATTATGGACAATGCCAGCCGCCCTCTGCACACTGTCATCAGCAACCAGAGGAGCCGGTTCAGTGAGAGACTGCTCCTTCCCAAGTGCAGAACCAACAGACTCAAGAACTCCTTTGTCCATCAGGCCATCACGCTCTACAACTCCTCACTTGGGGGGAGGAGGACTAGAGCACACGGGACAGAGGGGTAGGAGTCGGAGCGTCTTTCTTTCTTTCTTTCCTTCTACCCTCACTGTGCAATAACACATGGACACTTTCACTCGTATGTGCAATAATAATATCAACCTAGTGCAATAATCGCAACAATAATCAATCATTGCCTTTTTTGTATATTTTGCTTCTTCTATGCATATTTCTGGTATTTTCCTTCCAACGGAAGAATGTTCTATTATTTATGCTATATTATTCTTTATATTGTTACTTACAATACCTTTTTGTATTTTGTGTTACATTTTTATCTTTATTTTTTACTCTTATTGTATATGCTGCTGGAACCTAAATTTCCTGAGGGAGTCATCCCAAAGGATCAATAAAGTTCAGTCTCAGTCTAAGTCTAAGTCTAAGTCTAAGTCTGATATTTACACGTGTGTGAATCACCGTGAGAATGAGAAACCCCTTCTCATGAACTCCCACCTTGTGTGTTCTTCTCCACCCAGTCGTTGATGTTGACCCGGGCTTCCTCTGCCTTATGTTTGAAGTCCACAGACTCCAGCTCGGCGCTGTAGTGCTTCTTTGTGTCTGCGATGAAATCCTGAAATGAGAAAAGTCTCATTTGAATATAACATCACAGAGAGAGGAAACCAGGGACTCCGAGCAGGAAGATGTAACATGGGACTTCACTGTTGAAAACATATGTTAAAATAAAGGTCATTTAAATCATTTCCTCCCTCGTTGCTTGATTTCTTTTTGCTTCCTGGTAGTTAAACCGAGCACACACCTTATTAAATCTGTAGGACTTCTCTCCGTACAGCCTGTTGGCCACACTCAGCGCGTACGCAGCGTCCTCCTTGTTCAGCTTTTTCAGCAGCTCTCCAAACTTAACGTGGACTTCATCACCACTCTGTTTGAGGCACTGCAAAGAGCCAGAGGAGAGCTGTGTGTTAGCGTCAAACACTGAGACAGACAGAGGCACGAGCACAGCTTGTGGACCCTTTGTTGAGCTCCCTGTTAAATGATGAGAAAAGACCCCAAACATCATCAAGAGCTGATGATTCAAACCTGAAACCTCACTGAAGACAGTTAGAATAAATACAACAAATCCATGGGAGAGGTTTGAAATAATTAACACACCTTCAAGTTGTTTGATATTTTATCAAAGTTATGATATGACACAGTAATTTCCCTAAGCTGAAATGATCTGCTTGTTTTATGCTTCCAAAGTTACTCTTTGCAAATCCAAATTCTGTCATCAAAGTTTTTGCAGATGATTGAAAACATCGTCACTTTGCATTTCTTTCGTTCAGTTTTTTGTTTTTTTTAATACAACCTGGCACAGGTACGCTGGCAGCATGCTTTGCATCTGCGACCGGATCGGGAACTGCATACTCGTTCTCATCTGAGTCTGCTCCATCATCGGCTGGTCTCCCTCCTCGGTCTTTGGTTGGTCTCCCTCCTCCGTCTTTGGTTGGTCTCCCTCCTCCGTCTTTGGTTGGTCCCCCTCACAGAATCCCAGGACCTAAAGGGGGCAGGAAGTCTGTCTTATCATGCGGATCATTAAATTCAACATCTTTCGTTTTGGGTGTGTTTGGCTTCGCAGAATGATGCAAAGCGTAAAGGAAATACAGAATGCTCCCCCTGACAGAGGATGTCAGAGGACAGTAGGGCCCTTGCACTCGGCCTTCTCTCCACCTGTACTTTCACAGGAATGTCCCATCATGGTAAAAAATGATCGCTAACTTGATTGGAATCTAATTAATTAATCGTCCTGTTTTACCCACACACACTGACATCTTCCCTTCTCTGCAGTTTTTTAGAGCATGGAGACGGCTCTACAGAAGAAGAGCTCGCAGAAGAGCCTTCAAGATGCAGCTTGATGAAGATTTAACATGTTCTGCACGACGGCCACCGCAATGCATCCTGGTATATGTAGTCGCTCACGACAGTACCCTGCAAGGAGAACGACTCTCAGCATGAACACACTCTGCAGTTCTCTAATGGCTCATACAAAACTGTCTGCACACGCACACACACACACACACACACACACACACACACACACACACACACACAGCCAGGCATGCATGAACACACAGGAGTTCCTGTATCCCTGTATCGTAATGTGTCCTTTATCACAGAAGCAGAAACTGTGTTGAAGCTTCTCTGACAACAATGGAGCAGCCAGCATGTCGTCTTTCTAACTTTAGATTCTGCTCCAGCAGCAGAAAGCTGCTCAAACTAGGATCAATGTTGAAGATGCTTTTGAAACATGTTAGAAAGCTTTACAGACTCATGCAGAGCTGGCTAAACACTGAAGCTACAGTGTCTCTACATGCAGAGCTGGCAAAACACTGAAGCTACAGTGTCCACCACATGCAGAGCTGGCTAAACACTGAAGCTACAGTGTCCACCACATGCAGAGCTGGCTAAACACGGAAGCTACAGTGTCCACCACATGCAGAGCTGGCTAAACACTGAAGCTACAGTGTCCACCACATGCAGAGCTGGCTAAACACGGAAGCTACAGTGTCCACCACATGCAGAGCTGGCTAAACACTGAAGCTACAATGTCCACCACATGCAGAGCTGGCTAAACACTGAAGCTACAGTGTCCACCACATGCAGAGCTGGCTAAACACTGAAGCTACAGTGTCCACTACATGCAGAGCTGGCTAAACACTGAAGCTACAATGTCCACTACATGCAGAGCTGGCTAAACACTGAAGCTACAGTGTCCACCACATGCAGAGCTAGCTAAACACTGAAGCTAGTGTCCACCACATGCAGAGCTGGCTAAACACTGAAGCTACAGCGTCCACCACATGCTGACCTGTGTGAGAGGAGGGGGGAGACAGCTCCCTGTGATGATTAGAGTTTAGACTGCAGTACTCATTTTAAACACCAGGGGGAGTGACAGACTGCTCATTTCACTTGTGTGTTGGGAATCTTCACGTGAAAACTGAACCTTCTATCGAATACAATTAAAACAACATTTAGATTTCAAAATGTGTGAATATGAGGAATAATGTAGAAGATAATTTAAATAACTCTGTACTGATATTTTTTGTCTTTGGTTGACAGCTCGTAGAGAAATCTGAACTCTTCCTCCAAGCCGGAGCAGAAAGCACCACGGCACGGAGTGAGGAATGACAGGACTCGTAACTCTGTGTGCCACACCTCGTCTCCCACACAGAAAAAAAAACCAAACCTGCAGTGACCAAAACTTGTCCTCCCGTCTCCTCTAACACACTGCGGCACTCTGCGGTGACCAGAAACTTCTTACTGCTTAACTCAGACATGACTGAAGTTATAGTGATTGGACCTAAGAACCTTAGAGAGACTTTCTCTGATGATATGACGGCCCTTAGTAGTATTAGTGTAGCCTCTAGTACCACTGTCAGGAACCTAGGAGTTCTGTTTTATCAGGATATGTCCTTTGATTCATACATTAAACAAATTTCAAGGACAGCTTATTTTCACCTTCGTAATATCTCTAAGATCAGACAGATCCTGTCACAAAATGATGCTGAAAAATTAGTTCATGCATTTGTTACCTCCAGGTTGGATTACTGTAATTCTATTTTAGCAGGGTGCTATGGTAAATCTCTAAAGACCCTTCAACTCGTCCAAAACGCTGCAGCTCGTGTTCTGACTAGAACTAGGAAAAGGGACCACATGACTCCTGTATTGGCTTCTCTCCACTGGCTCCCTATAAAATCTAGAATAGAATTTAAAATCCTTCTGCTCACTTACAAAGCTCTAAACGGTCAGGCACCATCGTATCTTAAAGAGTTAATTGTACCGTACTATCCATCAAGAACATTACGTTCCCAGAATGCAGGCCTGCTTGTGGTGCCTATAGTCTCTAAAAGTACTATGGGAGGTAGAGCCTTTAGTTATCAGGCACCGCTCCTTTGGAATCGTCTACCAGTCGGGGTCCGGGAGGCAGACACACTAGGTACTTTTAAGAATAGACTTAAAAATTTTCTTTTTGATAAATCTTATAGTTAGGGCTGGTTTAGGACCAGCTCATAGTTATGCTGCTATAGGCCTAGACTACCGGGGGAACTGGCACCAGGATCTCTTATCTCTCTCTCCCTCTTTCTCTTCCAGCTTTCATATCTTATTACTGCTTGTCACTATCTCTATATTCTAATCTCTCATTTTTTTGGGGAGCTCCTGAGCTCTCTGAGCTCTCTGAGAAGATTTCTGCCTGTTAAAAGGAAGTTTTTTCTTACCACGCTATGACGGATTAAGCTGGGCTCTTGCAATATAGCCATCAGTAAGGTCCTTTACCTGCTTTTTGTAAACATAACAATGAGCATGGTCTCGTTACCTGCTCTTTTGTTAATGTTAACAGACAAACAGTAAGGTCCTTTACCTGCTTTTGTAAAGTGTCTCGAGATAACGCCTGTTATGAATTGACGCTATATAAATAAAGATTGATTGATTGATTGATTGACTGCGAGAACATGTAACTATCTATGTGCACATGACACGACTTGAAAGTCCAGCCCCACCCCTTTCTTCTTTGTCTTTTCCTGCAGTAATGAGGTGGCTTCATTCCAGCAGCACGGTGAACCAGACTGACTTCATGACATTTGAATGTCTGATTCTGCTCCAGATGGGTGTGTTAACATGCTACCTGTGACTTTTCCCTCTGTATTATCACACCCTGTTTAGGCCAATGTGTGTGTGTGTTTGTGTGTGTGTTTGTGTGTGTGTTCTGTACCTCTGACATCTGTGCAGCCGTGTTGCCTCTGGCGCCCAGCATCACCATGGCGAGAGCTGACGAGATGCTGAGGGGAGAGTAGAAGATATTGGCCGTCTTGTCGTCTTCGCTCAGCTTTTTGAACAAATCCAGAGAGAAGGTGTTGTTGGCCTTGGCCAGAGAGAGAGGTGGTGATGTTGAAGCCATGGCGTACAGTAAAAAGAGGAGACTTTTAGCATCCATTGGTATCTCACTGCCCTGTATGAAGAAGATAAAACGTTTCAGACACAAGTGAAGGTGAGGAAGTTTCTCCTTCTGCGAGAAGAAGCTGAACGATCATTTGAGTCTTTGGCTTCAGGGGAGGAAAAGGTGCCTGAAGCAGCTCCAAAAGGGGCCTCGCATTGACCATTTCTTCCTTAGAGGTAGGTCAAATCAGTCGATTGAATTATGTGGCCTAAATCCTGCCAGAAAAAAGAGTGGGAAAACACAGATATAGACCTTGTCCATCTTCTAGAAGGTCTCAAAGGTGGTGTCGAAAGAAAGCTGGACAAGATGGGAGAGATCATCTATACCTATGGCGCAGAGAGATTTGGGGTTAAAAGCAGCACACAGAAAGAACCCTCAGCCAAGCCCATGTCCAGAAGACAGTAAGAAATTGAGCGGCTGGTGAATGAAAGAAGATGCCTAAGGAAGCAGTGGAAGAAGGCCACAGGAACCGAAAGGAATGGGCTGGAGGAGTTACAGGCAGACATCAAGCAACGCCTTGCAACACTGAGGAGAGCAGAATGCCTGAGAAGGCAACGCAAGAAGAAGGAGCGAATGAGGACTGCCTTCTATAGAGATCCCTACAGGTTCGTCAAGGACATCTTTGCCAAGGAGAAAACCGGGACCCTCAAAGTCCCTGTTTGGGAATTAGAGGAGCACCTGAAGAAGATCTATTCTGACAACCAGAGGCATGAACCTGTCATAATTCCTGATGATGTGCCACCAATCCAACCACCTATGCACCAGATGGATTCAAGGCCTCCTACATGGAGCAAGGTTGAGAGTGCAATAAAGCGGGCAAGAACATCATCAGCCCCCGGGCCCAACGGTGTCCCATATAGGCTTTATAAGAACACGCCAGGCATCAGGAAGTACCTCTGGAAGCTAATGAAAGTGGCATGGGAAAAATGTATCATACCTAAGGCTTGGCGAAGGGCAGGAGGGACCCTAATTCCAAAAGAGAAGAACTCCTCAACGATAGACCAATTCCGTCAGATCAATCTTCTCAATGTGGAGGGAAAGATATTCTTTAGTGTTGTGGCGAAAAGACTTTCAGTATTCCTGCAATGTAACAACTTTGTGGACACTGCAGTGCAGAAGGCAGGCATAGGTGGCTTCTCAGGATGTCTGGAGCATGCCAACACCAACTGGCACCAGGTACAAACAGCCAAGAAGGAGAAAAAAGATCTACATGTGGTCTTTTTAGACCTCGCAAATGCCTTCGGGTCAGTGCCTCACGAGGTGCTGTGGGCAGCGTTTGACTTCTTCCAAATCCCAGAGGATATCACAAGACTGGTCAGAACCTATTTCCAGGACCTCCAGTTCTGTGTTACAGCACAGTCTGTTACAACAACCTGCCAGCGCCTGGAAGTAGGGATAATGGCAGGCTGCACAATTTCTCCACTTGCTTTCACAATGGCCATGGAGCTCATTATTCGAGCATCTCGATGGGTGGTAGGAGGAGAACGTCTGAAGAGTGGGCTGCGACTTCCTCCAATCAGGGCGTATATGGATGACATGACGACCATAACAACAACAAAGGCATGCACCAGACGACTACTGGACAAACTCCAGACAAACATCAGATGGGCACGAATGGAGATTAAACCCAGTAAGTCCCGCAGTATCTCTTTGATCAAAGGCCAACTGTCCAATGAGAGGTTCCACATCAATGATGAGCCGATACCAATGATACAGGAGAAGTCCATCAAAAGCCTTGGCCGCTGGTATAACGCAAATCTCAAAGATACCAACCAAGTGGAACAACTCAAGCAGGACACCATCTGTGGCCTCAAGCAAATCAACAACACTGCTCTCCCAGGCAAGTTGAAGCTGTGGTGTTTCCAGTTTGGACTGCTGCCTCGTCTCGTGGCCTTTATCTATGTACGAGATCACCCTTTCTCATGTGAATCGGTTGGAACAATTGGTGAACGCACAAGTGAGGAAATGGCTGGGACTACCCAAATGCCTCAGCACCATAGGCCTGTATGGTAATGGAGCCCTCTCACTGCCAATTTCAAGCTTGGTAGAGGAGTACAAATGTGCTAAAACAAGGCTTGAGATGACGCTCACAGATTCCAGGGATCCTTTTGTCAGAGGTGCCGCTATCACCCTGGCAACAGGTAGGAAATGGAGGCCTGTGACAGCAGTGGCACAGGCGAAGGCAGCTCTAAGACACCGAGACATAGTGGGGAAAGTCCAACAAGGAAGACAGGGCCTAGGACTAGGAACAACAACACCCACATGGCAGAAGGCAACACCATCTGAACGTCGGCAGCTGGTGGTTGAGGAGGTGCGCCACCAGGAAGAAGCAGCCAGGCGTGCAACTGCAGTCTCTCAAGTCAAGCAGGGCCGCTGGATGAAATGGGAAGGTGTGGAAAGGAGGAAAATCACCTGGAGCGAAATGTGGAGCATGGAGGCCAACAGGGTTAGTTTCATCATAAGAGCAACATATGACATCCTACCCTCTCCAACTAATTTACATCTCTGGTTTGGGGAGGACCCAGCCTGTCCCCAGTGTGCTGCACCAGCAACCCTTAAACACATCCTGGTAGGTTGCAAGACCAGCCTCAACCAAGGCAGATATACCTGGCGCCACAATCAGGTGCTGAAATGCCTGGCGGCCGAGCTTGAAAAGAAGAGGGTAACCACCAACACCATGCCCCTGAAATATCTTCCCCTGACTACCTTCTCTAAAACTGCTTTTGTTCAGGAGGGAGAGAGGCAGTTGATCAAGTCTCTGAACCACTCAAGCCCACTGGATGCAGCCCGGAATTGGGAAATGAGTGTTGACCTAGGCCAGAGGCTCACTTTCCCACCGGAAATTGCAGTGACCAACCTGCGCCCAGACTTGGTCCTCTGGTCCATATCCTGTCGACGAGTCTTCATCATCGAATTGACAGTAACGTGGGAGGAGGCCATCGATGAAGCTTACGAAAGGAAGAGCCTGCGGTATGCCAACTTAGCAGCTAATGCAGAGGATCGGGGCTGGAGCGTTAAGGTGCGACCAGTAGAGGTTGGCTGTAGGGGATTTGTAGCCAGTTCCACCACAAGGCTCCTGAAGGAGGTCAGCATCAGAGGGCAGACTCAACGGAAGGCCATCAAGGAGCTAGCCAGTGTTGCTGAAAGGAGCAGTCATTGGTTGTGGATGAAGAGAAAGGAGACAGTTTGGGCTGCCAAATGGCCGCAGGGTGCCCCCAGTGTGACACACGCACAGGTCTGATCAGCCTGTGGCGGGCCAGCCACAGAGGAGGGCGTCTTGTGAGAAAAGGCCGAAACGCCCTAAGACTCTGTGGTACACAACTGATGATGTGTTGGACTGGTGGCACCAGGCGGTCAAGTCCCAAATCTCTTAATCCAACCCCACTCGGAGAACACCTCCTTCATCATTATGACTGAGCTGATCATCATGGGATTGTAACACCTAGTCCTAGCAAGAATCCTGGCACATATCGATCTTATTCAAACCTAAAGAGAACTCTGCAATGACTTGTTTTTGTTTTGCAACCTCCTCCACTTTCTAAATGTGTGCAGACAACATTCTCCAAAGCTAACCACACTCAGTAAAACCCCATTACTGGCTAGCCAGGAGCTCAGTCCTGCTCTCTCTTCTAAAAATCCGATCTCACAGAGGCGTCGTCCTGTACTCACCTTCAGACTGAAGTGATCCAGTGAAAGAAAGTAAGACTTGTTCTGGCTCTGTGGGGTTTTTCTTTCTCTTTGCGACCAGGATCAGGCAGGTCCTGCCACAGCTTGAGGAAGTTTCAAATCACACCCATCAACGAGAGTCACACCCAGACGTGTTCACGGCCGTGCCAACGGGTGTGTGCTCTGCAGGAGGTGGCGCACGCACACACACACCCTCGCTTTATGAAACACCATAGTGTCAGTTATTGATTGGGTGATTTCATGTTGCTCAATGGTGTATGGGAGTAGCTCATTCCACACCATGTACCTCTCCTATGAGTCACTACTCAGCCTCGGCCTCTTGCCTAGAAACTTTCCGTCAACAGATGGCAGAAGAGGGCCTGGAGATGGGAACTGCCCGGACATCCTCAGCACACCTACACCCTTGTCTGTCAACGCTACTCGCTCCACTGGCAGTAGTGGCAGGGGCCTTGATAGTCCAGAGGATGTCCAGTGCTCATGTCCCCAGCGTATGGCGCCACCACCACGGCCTACGGCACTGCCATTTCCAGGCACAACAGCCGTATGAGGAAATGGCTGCTCGACAGGTACGCCTCGTCTACATTCAACACCTGCCCCCATCGGGCCTTGCCTTGTATGGAGGGGCCACCTATTGAAATTCATGTAGACCCAGCAGCCACGCCTAAAGCATGCCACACCCCAGCCAACGTGCCCCTGCACTGGCAGCAGACAGTCCATGATGACCTCCTCCGTGATGAGGCCCTTGGTGTTATTGAACGCGTGCCTTATGGTGAACCTGTGACATGGTGCCATCACATGGTGGTCACTCGGAAGCATGACGGCTCCCCCCGCAGGACTGTGGACCTCTCACCCCTCAACAGGTTCTGTCAACGTGAGACGTTTGCCACTGAATCCCCATTCCATCTCGCCTGTTGCATCCCGAAGGACACTGGAATGGCTATCATAGTGTGCATTTGCGTGAGTCTGATCATCACCTGACCACCTTCATCACGCCCTTTGGCCTAGTGAACCAGGTGGCCAACTACGCCCAGCTACGTGACAATATGGTGACGTTCAAACGTTTCCTCAGCCCTCGGTGCAAGTTCTCCTGGTCTTCCGAACTAAAGGAAGCCTTTCAGGCATCCAAGCAGGCCATAGTTGAGGCCATCCGTGAGGGTGTGGAGATCTACGACATGCAGAGACGCACTTGCCTCCGCCCCGACTGGTCGAGGCCCTGAATTGGTTACTTCCTTCTCCAACAGTATTGCGGCTGCACCTCTGGCATACCAGACTGCTGCCTAGGTGGATGGAGGATCACCCTCGCCGGGTCGCGTTTCCTGTCCTCAGCAGAGCAATGCTACGCAGCCATCGAAGGGGAGGCCCTAGCGCCTGGGGCCTTGAGCAGACGAAATACTTCACCCAAGGATGTGACAACCTCGTTGTGGTTACCAATCACAAGCCTCTGGTGAAGATTTTCGGCGACCGCACACTCGATAAGATTACGACCTCTCGCCTGTTCAGACTCAAGCAACGCACTCTCCCGTGGCGTTTCGACATTGTGCACCTGCCTGGTGTGAGCAATCATGCCGCTGACGCAACCTCAAGACATCCTTCTCCCTCAGGCTCATCAAACGGGCTCTTGCTGGGCTCACAGAGTGTGGCTGAGAACACGGAGTCAGCACTCATGGCCTCCATCCGTGAAGATGCACAGGACCTTGGTGCCATCTCATGGCCCCTCCTTGCTCAAGAGACAGCGGCAGATGCGTGCCTCGCCCCCCTCCTTTACCTCATTAAGCATGAGGGGAAGATTGACGTGACCGACCCCACTCTAGCTAGCTTCTCATCAGTCTGCGAGCCTTTCTATGCACAGGATGGGGTCCCGCTATACAACAACCATGTTGTTGTCCCTCCGTCCCTAAGTCGCAGAGTTCTCTAGCATCTCCACGCCGTCCTCCAGAGGACTTCAGCGATGGAGCACCGCACCCGTGCCATAGTTTACTGGCAAGAGACATTCTGGCCACCAGGACCAGTTGTGCTGACTGCAACCGCAATGCCCCGTCATGAGCAGCCACACCCCCCCTGCCATCCTCGCCTCCATCCACC
Organism: Symphodus melops; assembly: GCF_947650265.1. Taxonomy (NCBI): domain Eukaryota; kingdom Metazoa; phylum Chordata; class Actinopteri; order Labriformes; family Labridae; genus Symphodus; species Symphodus melops. The sequence continues at coordinate 1,981,331 of NC_136704.1, read as the reverse complement.
CCATTCAAGGCGGTGTTTGCTGACTTCTTTGACTACGGGGGTCACAACTACTTGGTCATGGGAGACCGACTCTCAGGCTGGGTGGAGGTCCTGAGCTCCTCAGCAGGCACCGACACCGGAGGCTCAGCTGGTCTTGTTCGCTACCTCCGCTCATTCTTTGCGACCTTTAGTGTGCCGGGGGACCTCTCAAGCGATGGCGGCACAGAGTTTATGGCCGGTCGCACGGCAGACTTTCTCCGGCTATGGCATGTCAAGCACTGTGTGTCCTCCGTTGGCTTTCCACAGTCGAACGGCAGGGCAGAAGTTGCTGTGAAGTCTGCCAAGCGCCTTCTGGCACTGGCCCAACTGGCAGCCTTGATCATGACCGCTTCCTGCATGCGATGTTGCAGCTGCGCAACACACCTGACCCTGACTGCAACCTCTCACCAGCACAGATGATTGTCGGCTGTCCGCTCCGGGATTCACTTTCCTTTGTCAATAGACTGGAAAAGTTCTCGAACCTGCATATCCGGCCGCTTTGGCGCCAGGCGTGGGCGGCAAAGGAAGATGCTCTACGGACCCGGATGTCACACACCACTGAGTCTCTTTGACTTTGACTTTTTTATTTATTGTCCCCAAGGGGAAATTCTTTTCCACAGAGTATACAGTTTTAAGGGCAGCACGTCGACAGAGGGTGAACACAGGCACAGGGAGATACATGTGAGACAACAGGACATACATGTGGGGCGACAGACAGTGATAGGGCATACAGTGACAGGACATACAGTGCATATGGTTATGGGGGGACCGGGGATCGGGACTGAGGTGGATTTTTATTTAGGGCTGTAATGACTGCAGGCACCAGGCTTCTGCCGTATCGCGCCCTCCTGCACAGCAGGGACCTGTACCTGCGTCCGGAGGGCATGATGGTGAGGTGGCAGTTGAGAGGGTGGGTGGTGTCCAGTGCAATTGTGTGTGCGATGCGTGTGATGGCCTTTGAGTTGAGTTCTGACAGGGTGGGAGTGGGGAGACCGATTAATTTGGCTGCAATGTTTGTGACCCGGGTGAGTTTGGTTCGGTTTTTGACAGTGAGCATGTTGAAGAAGCAGGAGGAACAGTAGAGCAGGATGGGCTGGACGATGCTTTGATACGGCAGGAGGAGGAGATGGGGGGCGACATATAGTCCTTTAAGTTTCCGGATGGCGTGCAGTCTTTGGTGGCTCCTTTTTTGAATGTCCGTTGTGTGCTGGTCGAAGGTGAGATTGTTGTCTAATGTGAGTCCGAGGTATCTGAAGCTGTCAACAGTTTCAACTGTGTCGTTGTTAATGAGGGTGGGGGGCTGGGGTGATGGGGTGCCTATTATTATTTCTTTTGTTTTGTTTACGTTGAGATGGAGGAAGTTAAGCTTACACCAGTGTGAGAAGTGAGTGACAGTGTTGTGGTAGTCTGTGGTGGAGTTACTGTCTGATAAGAGGGCGAGGATGGCAGTGTCGTCAGAGTATTTGAGGTAGGTGGTGGTGGGAGAGGGGCTGGTGCAGTCGTTGGTGTACAGGGTGTAGAGGAAGGGGCTTAGCACACAGCCCTGGGGGGCGCCGTTGTTGGTGATGAGTGGGGGTGATGTGGATGTGCCTACCCGAACAGCTTGCCGTCTGTCGCTGAGGAAGTTGTGCAGGAGGTGGATCAGAATGGGTGGAGTGTTGAGTTTATGTAGCTTCTGGATGAGCAGGTGCCTTTGGATGGTATTGAATGTGGAACTGAAGTCCACAAAGAGGATCCTCGCGAAGGTGCCTCGGGAGTCTAGGTGCTGGAGGATATGTTGTAGCAGGCAGGCAACAGCGTCCTCTGTGCCCCTTTTTTCCCTGTAGGCGAATTGGAGAGGGTCCAGATGAGGTTTCACAGATGGGAGGATGACCTTCAGCAGCAGTTTTTCCAGGCACTTCATTAATATGGGAGTGAGGGCGATGGGGCGGTAGTGATTGAGGTCGGAGGGTCGTGGTTTCTTGGGTACCGGGATTATTGTTGCGCTTTTCCAGAGGAGGGGTATTGTGGCAGTCAGATATGACTCACAGAAGAGGGAGTGGGCAATAGGAGCCAGTTCTGTGGCACAGGTCTTCAGCACCCTTGCTGGGATGCCGTCGGGTCCTGGGGCCTTGGATGGGTTACACCGGCTTAGCTGGTGGCGCACTTCCTCGACTGTGAAGGGGGCAGGCTCATTGGGATCAACTGGGGGGAGAGCCTTGAGAGCTTCCCTGCACTCTTTGGAAAAGTCCTGTGTGTCGAAGCGGTTGAAAAAGGAGTTCAGTTCAGTGGGGGGGTGGGTGGCGTGAGATTTTGTTTTGTTGTGGGTGGGTTCGTATCCGGTGAGGGATTTTACCATTTGAAAGGCTTCTTTTGTATTCATGTGGCTAAACTTATGCTCGAGTTTGTTTTTGAAATGGATTTTAGCCATGAAGATTTTATTCTTGATGTCTCTATTTGCTGATCTGAGACCAGTAGTGTCTTTGAGCCTGAAGGCTCTGTGTTTTTCTCTGAGGCTATTCTTGATGTCGGGGGTGATCCAGGGTTTTGAGTTGGGGTACTTCTTTATGATTTTTACTGGAATGGTGGTATGAATGCAGAAGTTGATGTAGTCAGATATGGCAGTGACTTTGCTGTTCAGATCTCCGTCGAAGATGTCCCAGTCGGTGCATGCCAGGGACCCTTGGAGTTGTGCGATGGAGTCCTCCGACCATTGGGGGGCGCAGTGGGACTGTGGGAGGAGACGTTTGAGTACTTGTTTGTACAGCGGAAGTAAACAGATGACGTTGTGGTCTGCGAGTCCGAGCGGTGGATACGAGCTGGTCCTGAAGGCGTCGGGGATGTTTCCATAGCAGAGGTCTAAAGTGTTGTTTTTTCTGGTGGGAATGTCGACATACTGCTGGAATGTCGGGAGCGTGGAGTCGAGTCTGCAGGCATTGAAGTCTCCCAGGATGAGTATCGGAGCTCCGGGGTACCTAGCTGCCATGGCGTTAGCATCCTCGGCTACCAGTTCTGATGCTACTTTGATGTTGGCGCTGGGAGCGATGTACACACAGCTGACCACCACAGTTGGAAATTCCCGAGGAAGGTAGTAGGGGCGAAGAGACACGGTGAGCAACTCCACGTTGGGCAGGCAGACCCTCCGGTGGGTTTTGATGTTGCTACACCATCTGTCGTTGATGTATAGACAGACCCCACCGCCTCTTGTTTTCCCCGAGTTCCTGGTTCTGTCTTACCTGATGATGGTGAAGTTGTCGAGGCTAACCTCGTCGTCGGATACTGACTCGTCCAGCCAGGTCTCAGTCAGGGCGATGATGCAGGTGTCCCTGAAGGCCCTTTCCATTCTGCACCGGGCATGGAGCAGGTCCATTTTGTTCTGGAGGGAGCGGACATTTGAGAGGATAGTGGAGGGGAGAGGGGGCTTGAAGGGCCGTCTCCTCAGTCTGCTTCGGATACCTCCGCGGAATAGCTGCCGCCGGCTTGATGTTACATAGCGGTGAGTTACGGTGGAGCAGGAGTTCGTCGCGGCCATAGGTGAGTAACCCATTGATGGTGCTGGGTTCCGTCACAGTAACGATGAGTGGTTCACTGAGGGAATTGTTTCTGATCATGATAGTTACCCGATCCCGATAACAGACATACACTGGTGGACATTAACACTGCTGAACATACACTGGTGGACATTAACACTGCTGAACATACAACAAGACGAGGACAGGTGTGACGCGCAGCCGAGCACAGGTACACTGGTGTTGTCGCAGCAGAGCATGCACCAATACTGGTTGTGAGATAGCTCACACTAGGCCTCTCCGCCCGTTGAAACTTGGTGAGACAGTATTCCTCCAGAATCAGCTGGGCCCGAGCCCACGCAAGTGGGACAGGTCAGGGGTGGTAGTGGAGTCGCTGGGTCACGATCAATACCGAATAAGGGTTGATGGGTCAGGTCGTCTGACTTTGCGCAATCTGCAATTCCTCCGTGCCTATACTCTGGCCTCCCCTACACCCAACAGTGGCCACCTGCGCCGCCAATGCCCTCAGTGCCGGGGGGTGAGACCTCACCTGTCAATCTGTGCCCTGCAACGCCCCAGGAATTGGCTCTGCTACCAGAGGATGGACCCCAGGGCCCAGTGTGGGCTCCAGCCTAAGTTAGGTGGGGGGCATTGAGACTATCTCTGGGGGGCACAGTTTGCGTGCGTTTGCATGCACGCGCCTGCGCGGACACCTTTGTGGATGTAGCCCAGGGGTCGGCAACCCTAGGCACGCTTGCCACGCTAAACTCTTCTTCTATTGTGTTGTTACCATGACAACTTATAAATAAATCCTTCTCCTGGCTGGTGCAAGTTGAAATGCAACAAATATAGCCTTCATTTTCTCCTTCATTAACTTTTTATATTTAATACAGTGCGTAAAAATATATGATTTTAAAATGCAATCATCACTAAATGAATAGGATTTGTTTTACACCAAACACATTATGGAACTTGGAGGGGCACAGTGGCTTGGAGTGTCAGTGTTTCCACTGTAGGCCTATGCCTAACCCCCCATATAATAACACACGATTCATAGGCTAGCCTACTGATAGGTTTAATGTGCATTTCCACCTCCTTGGACCTTCAACTTCACATTGCTCTTCATCAACTACGCTATTGTGCACCTCTAGCCTGTGGACTGGTGCTAGCTAGTGATTGGCACCTGTAATTGGTGGACGTTTGATGACATCAGAAACCAAACCAGAATTGATGGAGAAAATATCAATCTCTTTCGTAAAATTGGTGTCAATTTTGAGTGAATAATGAGCGAGTCATGCAAAACGCAATCTGATGCAATATTTGACAGCTGTGAATGAACAAAAAATCATTTTGATTTTTTTGTTATTTTTACACGCCATGATTGAGAAGACAATGTCAAGGTAGGGACTCTATATACTGCCTTGGATACTTGGAGATAAATTAACTATCGGGGGTTCCCTAGCGTAAAACAAGTTCACAAATCATGGGGTGACATGTTTGGGGGGGCCTGGGTAACCGCTGGGGGGGGGGGGCACAGCCCGCAAATGCCCCCCCATAGCGCAGACACCGTCAGGGCATGGTCCCAGTTGCGGCCCCGCCCCCTGACCTTGAGCCTCATGGTGACCCTCTATGTCGCACCGGCCATGTCGTCACAGGCGGCCATATTTGTTGATATGCACATGTTCATGTCAGGGTGGTTTGATTGTGCTGTTCAGCCTAATTCATGTAAGTCGAATGTTTAATGTTTTAGTACTAAATGAATACAACAGTTGCATAATGTGTAATTCTGTAATATGTGATGATCCATGTTATATTGTATGTTCACATTTAAAAGTTATTACTATTTGTTTATACTGCAATTGTTTGTATCATTGTAGGGCTCCTTCATCTCTGTCATTAAAGAAATAATTCGACATTGAGGAGTGTTTCTTCATTAAGGATTTTCAAAGTCTCCTATTAATAAATATAACACACCCAGTGTTGGAGCCAAACTATGTGTTGCATATTTTCTTTGTTTATATATGCAGTCCCTTTACTGGGCACTAGGGGGAGCCTGGGGAAGTGTTTTTTAAAGAGGGCTCCAGGTGAGGTGGACAGGTGTGTGAATGAGAGCAAAGCCTGAGAAGAGAAGGAGAAAGTGGATTTGTGGGTTTATTTAATTCCAATTGACGTAGTGGTTCGTCTTTTTTGTTTTGTTTGGTTTGATCATTTTTACAAGTTGAACAATAAATGGATGAATATATCCAAAAGTACATCAACAGCTTTCTTATGTTTTTTAAGAGCTGAGCACGCGTTTGACAAAAAGCGTCCACATTCAACACCAAAGTGGCCTTTCTTAACATAATAGGATTTGTTAAAATTGGTCACTACGCCCAGTTTAACACTCAGTTGATTCTCTGAGTTGTTGCCACAGATTCATGGCAACAGTTGCCGTCACGTTGTCGTTTTTGAGGCCGCTGCTGTGTTCCGGGTTTGGGATTGTTGCAGGTGTGAGTGAAGAGGGGCCCTACCCGGCTCTCGCACATCAGTGTCGTCAGATCCTTTCAATTCTGACGCTCTCGGTCCAGACACCCCTACTCCCTGCCTGAGTTTTGAGTAGAGGCGTGTTGTATGGGTCCTCCTCCTACAAAAAGGTCACTCAAGGTCATTGGAAGCGGCTGAATATGTGACACCGTACTTCTCCAGGAGACTCACCTCAGGTCACTTTCACTTTAAAGCTTTGCACGTCTTGTTTCTTTTTCAGTGATGTTTGAGATATGTGGAGGCAACATTTAATGCAGTGGATCCCAAAGACAGGATCACGAACCACCAGGAGGGGTCAAAGGTCAACGCTTTAAATATCCTTCCAAAAAATGAAAAGAATTCAGTTCATGAGACGGCCTCACTGCCAGTGTGCAGCTTTTTACACGTCAACATTAAGTTCTGTTTGTCCACTCAGACACTCCGTCTCACTTTTATTCACCAACATCCTGAGGACTGAAAATCAAGTTTCTGTACCTTCTTTGCAAATAAGAGAAACTTTGACCTGAGTGAGGTCGACCCTGGTGCTCGGGTTTACGTTTTCAGAAGCTGACCCCCCCAAAAAGTGTTTTATAACTTTGAAATAAATCACAAGCCAACCTGTGAGCAGATGACTAACATTTCTGTTTTCTCCTCAGCTTGAGTCTTCTTCAGTTTGACACCCGAGTCCTTTGAAGGGGCCGAGAGGAACTTTCATCTGGACTTAAAGGGAAATGAGGAGTTGACTCTTTGTATGATGAATCACACTGGAAACCTTTTTACTTTTTAAGAAGTCTGATGTAAGAACACATCTGAACTGCCTGGACCCTCCTCCCTGACTGACTGAAAGCACTTCCTGTTTGCTGCTCTGACAACATGCTTCACTTATCGCCAAGCTTTCTGGAGTCCATATATCAGTTTCTCTTACTCTCACCTCGTTTTACTATTTAATGAGCACGTTACTGTTCCACACAGAAACCACACAGTGAACACTTCAGTTTCGTTTCTTTATTCAATCGACATCGTCTTTATGCGTCTGCGATGGTGACCTCGACCTCTACGCCGGGCTCGATGCTGATGGAGGTGATCTGCTTCACGATCTCAGACGGGCTGTGCAGATCGATCAGGCGTTTGTGGATCCTCATCTGGAAGCGATCCCAGGTTTTGGATCCTTCACCACAGGGGGTCTTCCTGGTGGTGATGCGCAGAGTCTGGAGGAGAAACCAGAGAAGATTCATTAGACAGGAAGGACGACGAGAGTCCCTTTGGATCATCACTGCGTGGGTGGTTGTTTGTGTCAAGTTATTTAACCCAAATTCATGACGTGAGCCACGTCTAATGAGCACGCCACGATTCATCGGACTCAATGTTTATTTCGGCGCCGCGTTCTGATCTAAACTCCTCCCACTCTGCATGCAGCTCGGTTTGTTAAAAGTTATTAAAACAAATGTTTTTATAAATTCAAACTGATCAAAGTTCATGCTCCTCTCGTCCACCTGAGAGCGGTCGAGTCAAACTCCCCTCTGCACTCGGGAAATTAGTTTGAACCACAATGCATCATGGTACATATCAGATAGTGACCGTAGGTTGTACTTTTCTTTTCACAGTGCATTGTGGGATACGTCGAGTGGACTTTACAGGTATAACAATGCATGAATAAGGAGCGTCACGGAGGGGCCGTGGTTAAAGGATGCAGTGATCGACTTCCGAGGGAGTCACGGAGGTGAGATGGCGGGGAAGCATAGTGTGCATGTCGGTTTCTGTGGCACGCCGCTTCGCCATGCTCATCGAAACACCAATCAACAGTTGGGTGCCGCAATTTCACAATTCAACGCAGCTGCTGAAATAACATGTAGAACGGCGAGAAGATGGCTGAGTGTAGTTAGATCACTTTTACAAAATCAGCAGCCGTCACCTGTGCTCAGGTTTTCTTCCAGCTAATTCATCTTTATTCTCTTTAATAGAAACGTGTTGCACTAAGAAGCTCCTGTACCTTGGTTGGCATGCGGACGGGTCCCTTCACCTTCAGGCTCTTCTCCTTGGCCCCGCGGATCAAGTCTGCGCACACTGAGGGGCAGAAAAGAGAAAACGTAAACACCACAGATTATCAGAACAGATTTCACATCTCGCTGAAAACCTCGGCTCAGAATAGCGTATACAGTCGTCAGCGTTCATCAGGCTTGAATTATATCCTCATGGCTCGGGCGGGTTTTCATCTGGACCTGGACTATTTATGGGTTCACTCACCCTTCTCCAGAGACTTGACGTTGCGGCTGGTGAGGGTGATGCGGATGCGATGGATGGCGACCTCGGTCTCAACAGGTGCCTTACCGGTGTCCTTGAAAGCCTGCAGGTGTAGAAAAAAAACGACAGGGATGAAAACACTAACTTGACCTGTTCACTGACATAACACCACCTCCTCCATTAAAGCTAATGTAATTAATTAATTCAAGCTCATATTATTAAGCCATTAAAGCTAATATTCCAGTCAAGCTAATATAAAATCACTTTAATTGTAGTAAACTTAATTTGCAGCACAGAACATGTTCACCTGTCCTCAAACTGAGGATCCTTTCATAATACTTTCCTCTTTGCGTCCATCATTCACTTCAGTTATATTTCATTGACCATATACCAACAGGTCAAACCATTTAGTCACAAGACATAGTTATCTTTTTACTTCTATAATTATTTCTTTTTACTATGCAATATATTTTATATTGTCACAATAACCATTAATAATTGATGATGCTGCTACCTGTAAACAAGTCCTATCAAACAATGCAGAATAATGTTTATAGAAACTAATTTTAACTTTAATAATGTGACATGTGCTTAATTAAAGAAGCAGCAGCCTCATAAGAGTCCGGCTACATTTAATTACCGGTAATTGAGCTTCTTTTAATTACTTCTAAACCACTTTTTGAGAAGGCCGAACTGTGTAAATGTTTTAAATATATATAAATAATGTTCTCTTGATGAATTAAACCCTCATTAACCAGTGCTACAGCCTGTTTCTGTTACTAAAAAGGACAGAAAATGAACGCGATCTGGCGGGAGACGAGCTAACCGCGCTAACCAATCAGACTCCGTCATTTTTAACGGTTAAATTAAAATTCTCTCTGATGTCAAGGGTGTAAAAACACGAGCGTGATATAAAACAGAGATTAAACGCACAGTTTACGTACCATTGTGACTGTTCCTGACCGACTTATTCGGAGAGATTCAGACGAACAGCGGTGAGTCAGGTACGTGCGCTAACAACGTGGTCAGCCGCTCACAGAAAGAACGAGACAAGGCCAGTTTCCAGTATAAGTACTGAACATCCGGGTCTCTCATTCTTCTTCTTCTCCTGTTTTCGCCACACATACATACACTTTTGCCAACAGCGACACCAAGTGGCGACACCGGACTGTTCAGTGTTGTAGTTACCGACCATCACCACTAGGTGGAAGCATACCTGATACTTACCGACAGGCAACTCCAGCGCCAGCGGTGTTTGGTCAAGTTACACATGACGTCAAAGGTAAACATCCGGTTACTCTTTACAAAATAAAGCAAATATTGACTCCGCTGAGATTACTTAACTTCAACATGAGAGAAAAATAACTTTTTTGATATCCAGACTGTAAAGTGGAAGTTTGTGGTCCTTAGTACGAGACCAAAGAACGCTGAAACACTGCAGGTCCTGCAGGTCCCGCCGTCACATTCACACACTGATGGTAGAGGCTGCTGCAGAGTCCATCAGTATTAACTCATCCATTCATACACATTCACACACTGATGGTAGAGGCTGCTGCAGAGTAAAGAGTCCATCAGTATTAACTCATCCATTCATACACATTCACACACTGATGGTAGAGGCTGCTGCAGAGTAAAGAGTCCATCAGTATTAACTCATCCATTCATACACATTCACACACTGATGGTAGAGGCTGCTGCAGAGTAAAGAGTCCATCAGTATTAACTCATCCATTCATACACATTCACACACTGATGGTAGAGGCTGCTGCAGAGTAAAGAGTCCATCAGTATGAACTCATCCAGTATTTAAAAACAGCATTCTTCGGTATTTAAACTAACTTTAATCTTAGGTGAAAGGTAAAGGTGGACACTGACAAATTTAGGGTTGAGCCGTCCAAGAAGTCATTTAAAATATTTTGAAATGTTAAAAACGATAAAGTCCGTCCTTTCATTATCACCCTCACCGTAAAAAAAGAACAAACAATAAAGACAAAAAAAACCAGGTTAATTGTTCTTCCAATAACTCTTACAGTTAAGGAAATCCAACACAAGGCCGTTAAATACATGCATACGAATATTTTAGAAAACATTTTGGCGGTAAACATCTGATATTTATCAAACTGCCTTTCAGACCACTGACATTGGGACGTAAATGTCCTAAATAGCTCGGCTCTGGCTCGAGCTAATGGAGAATTTTTTCTTCTTCAGTCGCATAGTTCGCTGGGCTTTTATTCTGAAAGATGAAAGCGGAAGGTGTGTGTTGATGCGCGTGAGCTTTCCAAAATAAGTAACGGAACCGGGACAGCGGCGGCCGGTGGCCAGAAAGTTGTTGTGTCGAAACTGTGAAGAAATAAAAGTAGTTTATCAGGAAAGTAAAGACGATAGTTCGAGTTCTCTGGTCGAGAAGAAGAAGATTTGTCATGACGTCATGACGTATCAACACGAGCCGTTAGCGAGCGACGCAGGAAACGTTTGGACCGTTACCGTCCGTTAAAGTTAATAAACATGAATGGAGACAGGCTTTAACCGAAGACATGAACCTCGGCATCCCCGCCAACTCGCTGCTGCTCTTCCGAGCCTGTGACGAGGGGGACTATGACACGGCCCGGGGGATCCTGGAGCCCGGAGCCCCCAAGGAGTCCAGGCTGCGGTCCGAGGCCGGTTCGGAATGTAACACCGCGGCGGACATGATGTTGTCTCTGGTTCCGGTAGACTGCACCGACGAGGAGGGGAACACCGGCCTGCAGTTCGCCTCCGCCAGCGGCCATGAGAACCTGGTCCGGTTCCTGCTCCGGAGGGGGGCCTCGGTGGACAGCCGGAACAACTACGGCTGGACCCCGCTGATGCAGGCTGCGAGGTTCACACACACACACACACACACACACACACACACACACACACACATACACACACACACACACACACACACACACACACACATACACACACACACACACACACACACACACACACACACACACATACACACGCACACACACACACATACACACACACACACACACACACACACATACACACGCACACATACACACACGTACACACACACACACACACACACACATACACACACATACACACATACACACACACACATACACACTCACTCACACACACATACACACACACACACATACACACGCACACACACACATACACACATACACACACACACATACACACATACACACACACACACACACACACACATACACACATACACACACACACACAGACTTTTACATGTTCACTCACTTCACTGTGATAAATAAATACCCCGTATGTTGTGTTTATAAATAAATACCCCGTATGTTGTGTTTATAAATAAATACCCCGTATGTTGTGTTTATAAATAAATACCCCGTATGTTGTGTTTATAAATAAATACCCCGTATGTTGTGTTTATAAATAAATACCCCGTATGTTGTGTTTATAAATAAATACCCCGTATGTGACAGCCTGACCGGCACTCTGGCCCAGGGGCCACTCTGGAGTCTTTTGGGTCAAACTTGTGGGGCCCTCCGACTATGTTTCTTTAATGTCTCCTACAGTTAGATAACTCATCCTCTTTGTCTTTGTTGTCTTCTATTGAAGAACTTAATAATAATAATAATAATAATATAAATAATAAGATTGAGCACGGTTTGCACATTTTGGTCTCTGGTTTTGGTTTAAGGTTTGTCTGTCCTCAGTGGACCCATCTGGTCTGGGGCCCTGAGCCTGGTCTGGGGCCCCGAGCAGTGTCTGCACCTCTGAGCTCGGCGATGTATAACTGGCTTAAGTTACTATAAAGTACAATACAAGTTAGTAGTTATGACTTTTTAAGTGTTTTAAACTCTTGTTTCATCCTCTCGTTGTCAAGGTTTTGATTATTTTTCTTTTCTTCATGGTATCAGAAAAAGACACAATGATGAGGATACTTCCTGTGTCGTGAGTTCCTTTGAGAATTTATTACTGAGAAATTAAACTTTTATGTGTTCTTGCTGTTGAGGACAGTGAAAATGTTCCTGAACATATAATTAAAATTAAAGCATAAAAAAGTGTGGGACGTAGATGAAAGAGGAGCCGACACCTTCGTCCTCTAATTACAAATCACTGGTTTGGAAAAATCGAATCGAATGAGCCGATACTGACAGTCACATGATGTGTTCTTATTGGCTGATATAATGAGCCGATACTGACAGTCACATGATGTGTTATTATTGGCTGATATAATGAGCCGATACTGACAGTCACATGATGTGTTCTTATTGGCTGATATAATGAGCCGGCTGATTAATCGGTCTCATCCTGGCTCGTTCTTCTCTGTCCAGGTTCGGTCACATCACTGTCGCTCACATCCTGCTGGAGAACGGGGCGGAGATTAACGGGCGTAACCGTCTGGGAGCGAGTGTCCTGACGATGGCGGCCCGCGGGGGACACACCCACGTAGTGAAGCTTCTTCTGGAGAGCGGCGCCTTCGTCGATGACTACGATCATCTGGCCGTGAGCGCAGACGCAGTCTCTAACGGAAACAACAACAACAGCTGCAGGTTAGCGGCCGAGCTTTAAGCTCAACCTCTGAAAACGTCTGTAAGCGTGTTTTTAATCCTGGTCTGGGGCGTGTCTGTGGTCAGCGGGGGCGGTTACGGAGCTGCTGAAGGCTGTCCAGGAGGAGACGGCAGAGAGTTCATGGACATCATCGCTCTGATGGTGGCAGCTCAGCACGGACACGAGGCCACCGTACGCCTGCTGCTGGAGTGGGGCTCCGACGTCAACTTCTCCCAGAAGACCACGGGCTGGGGACCTCTGATGGTGGCCACGCTCAGCGGGAAGGTGAGACTTTATTTTAGAGCTGCAGCATGAACACACTTCACATCTTCAGTACTGTTCGAGTAAAAATCCAACTTTATTGATTCTTGTTGGACTCTACCTGTCTTATTTGTTTATTTCCTGTTTTCAGTCTAAACTAAACTAAACAAAGTGATGTCATACATGTAGTTATTCAAAGATTTGTTTGTTTGAAGGTGGCCGTAACTCAGCAGCTCGTGGAGCGAGGAGCTGACCCTGACCGAGTCAACGTCCTGTCCAAGACGCCGTTCGAGCTCGCCATGCAGCTGAAACAGAGAGACATCAAGGCGTACCTGGACTCCATCACCACCGTCAGACCACAGACAGGTGAGGCAGGTGAGAGAGGTGAGACAGGTGAGGCTCACCTCTCTGAGTCAAACTCAGTTTTATTCAATCTTAATGATGAAATACTTTTTTTTTTTTTTTTTTTGGAGGCTCAAACATGTTGTGAGTTCTCCTGATTCTATCCGGCTGCGTTCTCACGTTTATCAGCTGAGTCCTGACTGAATACTGCAGGTGTGAAAGCGCTGTGTGTGTGTGTGTGTGTGTGTGTGTGTGTGTGTGTGTGTGTGTGTGGGTGTGTCTTCACGACAGTTAACACTGACCTGAGAGTGAAACCAAGCGTGCCCGTTCTCGGCCTCTCTCATGTCTGTGTGTTCTCTTCATGGTGACTCTTCAGAGTTGGACGGTAGTTGTTACTGTGAGCGTAAAGCAGGAAGCTGAAGCAGCTTTACAGAAGGCCTGAAAGAAAACATGTGCACACAAAGCTTGTGGGCTGACCGAGGTCCAGGATCTAAATGAAGGACGACACACTGAAATAAAGTATTCATGAATTTACAAACCTGGCCAAGTGCAAATTTGTTTTTATCTGGGAATATCTGACAATAATACAACGAAGCTTACTCCTTTTCCTCCAACATCCTTCAGTGTTATTAACTTAACGCAGCGTACTGTTTGAGAAAAATCCCCTTCTCTCTTTCTCCACGCTTCTTCAGTTTCAGCTCTGTGCTCTGTCTGCACTCGGGTTATTTACGTAACCTCTCCACACTAACAGACGATAGCGAGCTGCAGTATGTGGAGCGACTCCAAGAGAACATCAGAGCTCTTCTCACTCCTTCTCTTTTCTCCACAGACGACGACAGGAGGAGACCGGACGTCTTCAGCGCCCTCAAGCTGGGTGAGTCACTTCAAACATTTAACATCCACAGGTTTGATTAAAAAATCACCACGTATTTTCATGTATCATAAAAATGTGTTTGATGTTTCAGGGAATTCCCAGCTAGTCAAAGAGATTTTGGAGGAAGATCCGACTCAGGTGAATTCGTCCAATCAGGAGGGAGCGTCTCCACTCATGATCGCTGCGGTGAGCGGTCAGTTAGAGGTGGTGCAGCTGATGGTGGAGAAGAAAGCCGACATCGACAAACAAGACGGTGTCCACGGGTGGACGGCTTTAATGCAGGCCACTTATCACGGGTGAGAAGGCGCTGCGGGGGAGACTTCAGAGAGCTGGAGCGTCGCTGACTTTCCTCTCTTTGTGTTTTCCAGGAATAAAGACATCGTGAAGTATCTGTTAGGTCAGGGGGCGGACGTGAACCTCCGAGCGAAGAACGGATACACCGCCTTCGATTTAGTCATGCTGCTGAATGACCCAGGTACCTCACTGTCCAGTCAGTCTTTGTTAATGACGAGCAGGCTCCTGATTGGCTGTGCCTGCTCCAGTTACAGGACAAATGAAAACGCGGCTTGATGCCGGTGTAGGTAACACATCTGCTCCTGCGTCCTGCGTCTGCTGGTGGCGTTACACGATATGATCAAATCACAGCGTGGACGAGTCAAGCGTGTGTTACCAGCAGACGTCGTTACAAACTTTGAATATTGGCGTGCTGAGGCTCTGTAAAGATGTCCTCATGTGAGTGCAGATCTGTCATGATCTGTCGTCATGTCTGGACTCTCACATGATTTCATCTTTTCGTGTGTACCGGGTCGAAGTGACCCGTCTGAGCGTCAGCTTGTTTGAAGTCTTGATAGTTTGTCTTTGTGCATGTCTGGATTTGTTTCACAGACACTGAGCTGGTGCGCCTGCTCGCGTCCGTTTGTATGCAAGTGGACAAAGACAAGTCGAAACACCGCGGCCGAGCCTTAATGACGCGATCAAAAAGCAGACAGTCGCTCAACAACGTCCCCGTGCCGCCTGATGACAAGGGAGGCCTGAAGGTAAACTGTTACGATCCGCACCGTGAAGTATGATTTAATAATGTCGCCTAATAAAGTCAGTTTGTCTGTGATTTAATAAGAATTAATAAAAAATAAGCAGATTTATGAACTGCTTCCTCTAATCAAGACTTGTGTGTTTGGCTCCTCCCCCTTTTAGTCCTGGTGGAGTCGGATGTCAAATCGGTTCCGTCGGCTGAAGTTGACTCACACCCTGAGACACGGCCTCTCATCCAACCGCCTTGCTCCGTTTCCTGACGATGCTGAAACGTCATTGGATGCCACGATGAAGGCGGAGAGGAAACCAGCGGCTGGGTCCAACGGGGCGCTCGCACCGAGTCCAGCTCTGGGAGGGAGTGACCTCAGCAGCGCCTGGGCTGTGAAGAGCAAAGATGCTGGTGAGACACAGTCAGTGTTGTTACTGCAGGCTGCACATGTTTTGAGTAAAGGACCAATCAGAGAGCTGCTCTCTTCCTGTGTGATCATGAAGGAAACCTGCAGCAGCCAGTATGTCCTCCTTCTAACTTTAGATTCTGCTCCTGAATGCTCTGGATTTGATTGGACCAGAGAAGGTAGGCGGGGCTTTGAAGGTCGTTTTGGACGCCCCTGGGTTTGCCAGATATGAGAGCAGTTATCAGGTGAACAGGTGTTGCAGCGATGGAAGCGGGCAGTGGAACTGCTTCAGATAGAAGTGATTGTACCCGAGCTAAAAAGCCTCTGCATGTTTCTAATAAGCTCCAGCAGCAGAAAGCTGCTCAAACTAGGATCAATGTTGGAGATGAAACATGGAGAGAGGTTAGAACGCAGAAAGCTTTACAGACCCATGCAGAGCTGGCTAAACACTGAAGCTACAGTGTCCTCCACATGCAGAGCTGGCTAAACACTGAAGCTACAGTGTCCTCCACATGCAGAGCTGGCTAAACACTGAAGCTACAGCGTCCACCACATGCAGAGCTGGCTAAACACTGAAGCTACAGTGTCCACCACATGCAGAGCTGTGTGAGAGGAGGGGGCGGAGCCAGCTCTCTGTGATGATTAGAGTTCAGACTGCAGTACTCATTTTAAACACTAGGGGGCAGAGCTACCGACTGCTCCTTTAAAGTGGAGCTGGACTGGTCTTACACCTGAATGAGGGTTTTTAGTGAAGACAGATTTTAGTAACGCTCCTCTTTGATTGGTGACTAGCTTTGTTTGCTTGAGCTAAATGTCTTTAATCCCATTTAAATAAATCCCATTGGGGATTTTAACTGAATTAAGACATGTGATCATGACAGCAGCTTCCTGAGAGTCTGTTTTTTTGGCTCATCAGTGAGTCAGTAAAGTTTTTTCTCTGGAGTGAGATCCAGTTCAAGCAGAACTGAGCGCCCTGCTGTGTGTTTATTCTCCAGACTGACCCTCCTGTGCTGCTCTCTCCCTCGCTCAGAGTTCCTCTCTCCAATCTGTGACTTTGTTTTATTTGAACTTTTTCCCACTTTTTTCCTCTGGTCTTCCTTATGAAGCTGCAAGCTCAGCAGTACATATTCACCCTTAAATCAGTAAACAGGAAGAGCTCAAGTGTGCCGGACCTTCAGACATGCTAAGTGTGCATGATGGCTCAGTGGTTACTGCCCTGTGTACGGAGGCTGTTCCTTTTAAGCCAGCGGCTTCGGGAAGAATTCTTCCTGAATGATCCGGATCAGATCAGATTGGTTCATCTTTCACATCGGGACATTTGACTGAAAGACTTGGGTCTTAAATTGTAACTTTTAGGGTCAAACGTTGTGATTTTTTAAATTCTTTAATATGAGTTTAGAAGTTGTGTTAAAACGCTGAGTGATCAGACGTTGTTGTTTTTTCAGGTCTTTGCAGAGCGACCTCAGAAAAGGAAGACTTTCTGATAACTACCATGGTAGGAGGATTTCAAAGTATCGGCCAGTGTAATGATGTAATGATGTCTGTATGTGTTTTAACCTGTGTTGTATGAATCGGGCTTTTCCGGCTCTTGTAGCTCAGGAGTGGCGCTCCTTTGACCCGACTGCCCAACGACAAGCTGAAAGCGGTGATCCCTCCGTTCCTGCCTCCGTCCAACTTTGAACCGTGGAACTCAGACCGCTCACGCCTCCTCAGGGAGGGAAAGAGCGAAGCCCCCCGCCTGCCAATGCCCCCCCAGAGGAAACTGAACAGCAGCGGAAACTCCGATATTGTGAGTTGGAGGGAGAGAACGTTTTTATTCAGGGTCAAATTTTGTCATCATTCAAACATCTTTTCATCTCGTCTGTCTCCTTCCTGTCAGACGTCCATCAGTCGTGTGGGCAGCAGGTCCATTAAGTTTCCGAGCATCTCTAAGGGGCCCTCGTCCTCCTCGCCATCCAACTCTGGACATTACCACTCCCCCCACTCCTCGGGAGGCTCCAACGGAGTCGCTGGGATCAACCGGGACTCCCACAACAGATCAGGTTTTTACAAACAGAGAAATGCAAACAAGACCTGAGAAACAAGGTCAACAAAGACTCTGACCTCTAACCTCGCTCTTCCACCAGGGGGCAGTGCAGACAGCGTGCTCTCACAGATCGCAGCTCAAAGGAAGCGAGCAGCCGGTCTTATAGACGTGAAGACTCAAACTGCAGAGAAGCAGCAGAGTCAGACACAGAACACACCGTCCATCCCGTCCTCAGCCTCCGGCCTGCCGCTGCCCGACATCAGCCTCCCTGACATCCACTCCCACCCCAGCCTGGTGACCTCCGACCTCCACTCCAGAAGGGTCCTTGTCTCCTTTCCTAGCATGGCTCTTGTAACTGGAAATGTTTCATTCCGTGTCACTAAACTGGGGCTTCCTTTTTATTCCTCTGCAGAAGATGGAGCTGAAGAAGAGACCTCAGTCAGGAAACTCTTCCACCTCCAAGAGCACGTCGCCCACTCTCACTCCGTCTCCGTCCCCGACGCCGAAACCTCCCACTGGGCCGGGAGACTCTCTGTCCTCAGCCTCTTCACATCCTCGCTCCAAGAGCAGCGGGGGCTCCAGCAGTGGGACCATTACTGATGAAGGTGACATTTACACAGCTCGTTTATCCAGGAAACAACTTAGATCATAGACGAAGCTCCAGGTAGAGTCCTCCGTAACATGTTGGTTGTCATGGTGATCAGTTAGAAAGCTTGGAAACGTAGATGACGGGGAGGAGCATTGATTGAATTAATCATAAATGTTTGATGATGTTCTGCTTACTATGAGTCGGGATAATTTACCGTCCCAATAATAGAAGACTGTGAAGTTAAAGATTTGACCACTAGATGTCACTGTTGGTATCGGACGCTCGCTGTAGATGAGGGCTGAAGGTTGTAGTCCTCGTTAGAGCGCCACTGAAGTCTGTTCAGAGACACACGAGGAAACAAACGAGCTGCTCACAGATTATAAACTCTTTAGTAATCCCTGAGGGTAAATTCTGGTTCTCACTCTGTTAATGAAGAGAAACACACAGGCCTGGATCTCTCACACACACACACACACACACACACACACACACACACACACACACAAGCAGGACCTGTGGACATGCACAAATGGAGAGATGTCAGAGTGCGGCGGCTGCCCCCACTGGAACCCCCTTCCTGAGCTGTGGGGGTTCAGTGCCTTGCTTAAGGGCACCTCGGCAGTGCTCGATAAGCAACCTGGCACCTCTTCAGCTACCAGACCATCTTCCATATTTTGGTCCACAACAGGACTTGAGACTGAAGACAAATAATAACTGAAAGATTCCTTATCGTGAAAACACCGATGCACCTCTCGCGATTTGTTTTTCAGAGTACGGACGTGAACCTCGACACCTCTGAATCGATTTTTGACCACGATGAATCTTTACATCCCTGATTATTAATTGACTGACTGTTCTCGTGTTTTTCCAGACGAGCTTTCTGGTATCTTGAAGAAACTGTCATTGGAGAAATACCAGCCGATCTTTGAGGAGCAGGAGGTAATCTTTGAGAGTCATTATAAAATCTGTGTTTAATGTCGAGGAGGAGTTTCCTCATTGTGAAAGAAGCTGCATCACTGTGTCGTTTGTTCCTCTGCTCCAAATACAACGTGTGTAGTTTGATTCTGTTTTCTCCTCCTTCAGGTCGACATGGAGGCTTTTCTGACTCTGACAGACGGAGACCTGAAGGAGCTCGGCATCAAAACAGACGGACCCAGACAACAGATCCTCGCTGCCATATCCGAGCTCAACGCTGGGAAGGTGTGAATCGATTTAACTCCTGCATGACACGTAGCATGGCTTTGGTGTGTTTCCAGGGAATGTGGGGCTTGAAAGCAGGGTCGGTCATTTCCTCCAGATTTACTCTTTAACGTTCTGGTTGAAACTGTCTTTAGGTCCTGACAGACATGAATAACTCAGGTTCTCTGAAAAAGGAAAAAAGTAAATCCATCATCTGTATCAGTTTGTAAGTCTGCAAAAACTTCAACCAATGTCTGCCACGAGGTACCAATCTGATGGACCAATCACAGGCCTCCCTGTCTCCCTGCTCTCTGATGAACCAATCACAGGCCTCCCTGCTCTCTGATGAACCAATCACAGCCTCCCTGTCTCCCTGCTCTCTAAAGAACCAATCACAGTCTCCCTGTCTCCCTGCTCTCTAAAGAACCAATCACAGCCTCCCTGTCTCCCTGCTCTCTGATGAACCAATCACAGCCTCCCTGTCTCCCTGCTCTCTGATGAACCAATCACAGCCTCCCTGTCTCCCTGCTCACACTCAAAGCTCGTCACTGATGACGGAGTTTATACTGAGAGTTTACTGACCGCTGAATGAGACAAGAGACGACGTCGTTTCTACACGATGAAGAGATGAGCTGAGGTCACCTTCTGGAGGAACGGCGCGGCAGTATGTAAGTGAGGGGGCGTGGCTTTAGAGGGAGCACAGCGAGTAGGGGGCGTGGCTTTCTAAATCATGCTAGTTTTACAAAATGACCAACCCTGCCTTTAAGTTCTGTAAACTGACTTCACGGTTGCCGACCTGTTTATCTCCAAACGATGTAAACATTGTGAGCCATCAGAGTAAATATCAGAATAAACTGAGACTACAATCAGAGCGTCTTCTGAAAACATGACGGGTTTATGATCGTTTGCTTTCATCAGGGACGAGAGCGGCAAATCCTCCAGGAGACCATCCATAACTTCCAGTCTTCCTTTGGCAGCAGCGCCAGTAACCCACGGCAACCAGGTGAACCACGCTGTGAGTATCAAAGTTTAAAACTCAGCAGCAGCTCACACAACATCCCCGTCTTTATCTGACCGTCTCTCCTCATGTCTTCCTCAGCACCAACAGGTTGGATGAGACACGATCAGGTGCGATCAGCCAACAAACGCTAGACCCGATTAAAAAAACCAGGAAGTCCACCAAAGGTACCTAGAATAAGAATAAAGTGCAGGTGACCACTCGTCAAGGCACCGATGACATGGAGTCGTATGGACGCGTCCTCTCGCACTAACTCGGTCAGCTGGGACGCTGCAGCAAAACGACCACCAGACCCAGAAACCCGACTTAAAGGACCTTCCAGGACTGACTCGTGTTACCGTAAAGCAGAGTCCAGTGACGTGTGACACTTCAGATTTGTTGGCGTGGTGATCGGGTTCACGTGGGTGACACACAGACTGGAAAGAGAACGTGAAGTTATTTATCTGGACAGAAGTTTACAGGAAGTATCTTATTCTGTGTTGCACAAATACTCAGTTTAATCTGAATTTATAAATCAAAACACCATTTTATGAAATAAAACAAACTAAATTAGAGTTTGAGGGAGCGACTTTCAAACGATAAAATTAATGTTTCTGTCGGTGGCGTCTTAAAGACTTTATTATTAAACTTTAATCTGAGCCATGTGGAGCCTGTACGTGGATCAGAGGTGAAAACTCGAGCACTTTATTCATGAACTGTGTTGAAGAAAGAATCTGGATGAAGAACAAATTAAAAAAAACTGAAGAAGCGGGGCGTCGGGCTGTGGTCCACCGGACTGATGGGATGGGTTCGAATCTGACCTGTGGTTTGTTTTACTCTTTCCCCTCCCTCTCTCTCCTCCCTCACATAAATAATTTAATAAAATAAAAATGATTTAAAAAAGTCAAATTGGTGCTCAGGTTTAATAGTCAGGCTCAGCTTTATCATGTCCAAGACCAAAACCAGAACTCTCTGAGAAAATCATTATCTTCTGTACAGGGGGGCGTGTCCCTCACTTAGACTCTAACACCGTAACTATGAATTAATTTAATTTATTTGTTGTTTTAGAAAAACTGATTTCAAGTACTTCAACACTTCCGCTTTGTCTCGTGGGTGTTGAAGATTGTTTTTGTAATTCGTCCTTCTGGGGCTCTTCAGAGCGCGGATCCAAGAATGAAAAGATAAAACCTGTTTCAGCCTTTAGAGCTTCATCAGCGCTCGTTACACCCGACACATCTCATCTGATGTCATGCCACCTTCTCTCCACAAGAGGGCGATGAACTTCTCTGGATGAGTATGCTGCTGCTGTCGGAGAACAGACAGACTCAGCTGGTCTGCTGCTAAGGGGGGCTATAGTGAGTTAAAGTTAAAAAAAAAAAAATCATCGTTTCAGAACTTCAGTTTCTAGAGCTGCTTTAACATCTTCACTCCTGAAAATATCCAGATCCTTCCAGGAAGACTGCCCCTGAAATCTGTTCACATCAGCACCTCACAGCAGGACCTGAGGCTATACGATGCTATATGCTATACATAGCATTGATGTTAGGAGGAACAACATCCTGATGAACAACTGGAGCAGGTTCATTAGTGCACACTCACATCAGTGATAAAATACTCCGGGTCTGTCAGGAGAAAGTCTGCTGTTTGCGTTCACACAGTCTTTCAGTGTTAAAACTCAGTAAATAAGTTTGATGACCTCTGAACTTTTTGGCAGTTCTTGGAAAGACGCTGTGGAATAGTTCTTGAGAAAATGTGGGACAAAGTGAGGGAATAATATTTAAACAAAGGTCACTTATTGTCCTCATAAAGAAAGAGAAAATGTTTTCTCTCATGAACAGGACGGCTGGTTCATCCTTCTGAGCAGTCTGAACACACGGCAGGACGACCTTATAAGGTTCATTTAACACGTCTGCCGTGTGAACCAGCCGTCACACAACTTCTTTAACAGACATGTTGGGGATTCCTCTCACTGAAGTGTCTGATCACACGTTACACACACACACACACACACACACACACACACACACAGACCCCCACCACACACTTCATGTGTGGTATACAAATCTGATCTTAGAGAAAACACATCTACAGACTGACAGAAGTGCCGTCTGACAACGTAAAGAAACATTCGCTCGTTACACGTTGGTGTTCGGCCTTCTTCTAAATGTTAACGTGAGATTTGGGGCGTCAGTAGTTCAGTCTGTAGGGACTTGGGTTGGGAACTGGAGGGTCGCCAGTTCAAGTCCCGGCACAGACCAAGTCCGGAAATCGGTTTGGTAGCTGGAGAGGTGCCAGTCCACTTTCTGAGCACTGCCGAGGTGCCCCTGAGCAACGAATCCCAAAACTGCTCTGGAGCGCTCGCTGTGGGCAGTACCCTCACTCTGAGAGTGTATCTCGGCCTGTGTTCATTACACAGAGTGTAAACTGAATTTCCCCCCGGTGGGATTAATAAAGTATAAATTATTATTTATGGTGATCCTCGGGAAGCGTGTCTCCCTCCAGCGGTGGCCACAGAGCGCCTTCATCAGTCTGCACAGTGAAGCTCAAACGTGCACAGTGAAGCTCCGTGTTTACACCACCGTCCTCGACGGCTCCATGTGAGCGAGATGAGCTGAAAAAGTGCGTTTGTTAAAAATGACATTTTTTCAACCCTTCGCAGCAAAAGTTCAGAAACACAGACCCTCCCCCAAACACGACCAAATAGCAACACGGCACGGCGTGGTGGAAGACGTTATTGATGACCTGGATGAGGAGCGGGGCCGACAGGCCGGCGACAGGGTTCCTGTAGAGTTTAATGAAAAGCATCACTCAGTGCTCTGCAGACTCAGATTTTAGAAAACGCAGGAGAGATGAAGACATTTGGAATATATTATCATCGCTGTGGCATGTGGGCAGCACATGGAGTGAGTCATTGGATTTCCTCCTCATTGATTTCCCTCACAGAAGGTTTTGATGGATTGAATAGTAATGATGCTGTTTGTTTCTGTCAACACGGTAGTCCTGTTGTAGTAAGAAACCTCAGAGTGACTCAGATAATGAAGAAACGATTGTCTCAAAGTCCACGCAGTCCTGCAGCAGTGAACGCTCTCTGCTCAGAAAAACACGCCAGGTGGACACGGGGCCTTCAAACTGCAAGAATTACACACCGACCACTTTTACTGTCGTGTTTGGCCACGAAACAAAAATCACCAATGTGTGCACGCGGCACTTCCTCCTCTCTCATGTCACGCCGGAGTTTGTCCAACATAAACGTCTTCTCAATGCGTCTGAGCTGATCAGTGGACAAATACATCGGTGCATCGTTCTGGAGATTCAGTGTTTGTAATAATTAACAGACGTTAACCCCGTTATTCTGGGGTTAGGCTGTATTATAGTTCCACACGTTTAATCTGACACACGGGTTTCAGTAAAATGAAAGGTGTGACTTGAACGAGGTGATATCACATGTTTCAGGTGAGCTGTGCACGCTGACTTCCTGCTCAGTGAACAGAGTCTGCAGCTGTTTTTTAACATTTCTAGAAATTTCAGCGAAGTCCACCTCTGAATGTTTCCAAAGTTGTTCCTCACACTCGTCCCCACAGCGGGAAGCGAAGCAGAGTCTGACGCTTTCATATCAGTGTTGATTGAACTTTATTGTCAGATATGGTCTGAAATGTGTAACCTTGTGTAACCTTGTGAAAACGGACCCTGTATGTACGGTTCATCGTCTGTGTTCAGAGCGTGGTCAGGACCCGAGGCGATGCAGGGAGCCAGCCTTGACATCATTCTTATCGTAGACTGATTCTGAGTCTTTGCATCGGTTGGACTACAATCTAAACTATCCTCTGTTTTCTTTGCGTTGATCTCCAGAGCGTGTTTATCACTGCATGGAGCCATTTTGCTCGCAGCACGTTGGTGGAGTCGTGAGCGTTAACAGAAATCTGAGCGGTGTCGTCAGAGTGCTTCAGAGTGTTTCAGACCGACAGTCATCGGTGAAAGAAGTGAACAGCACAGGAGTCATGACACAACACGATCAACGCCGTGAAACCTTTAACACTGAAATGTAAATGTGCTGCAAAGTATCGGCGGGTCGGTCTCTCGAGATCATCATGAAACGTTCAAAAAGATCCCTGAACATGAACGCATCCGAGAATCATCCCAAATGATTTTAGGATTTAAGCTCTGAACTTGACTGGAGTAGTTAACCGTGTTTTTTATGCTGCTGTTTTCTGTCAGGTGTGTGTGTGTGTGTGTGTGTGTGTGTGTGTGAGTGTGACTAGATTTAAAGTTGCAGTGTGTCAGCTGTGAGCTTTTTCTCTCAGATTTTCGGGTTTCTTCTCTGAAAGCTCGGGCGCTGTTACCATGAAATTCACTTTGTGGCCATCGGCCTCTGGCTGTACAAGCTGGCGCGGTTTCCACATGTACATAACCTAGGGCAATGGCTTTACTGCAGTGTGTGTGTGTGTGTGTGTGTGTGTGTGTGTGTGTGTTGTGATGCCTTGTAACGCTCAGACTCAGTGATTTAGTGGGGAGCAGGGATTGCAGAGTTGAGCCCTCTGGAGCTTTTCTCTGCGAGCACACAGACCGCATGTTTAACTCTAACCCACCCTGCCTCTCTCACTGCAGACCCCTCGTCCATCAAACTGTGTGAGCTTTAAACTGCTGTTCATTAAACACTAAGCAGCCTGTCCAACTATCATAGCCTTGTGTATTGTTTGTGCAAACGATGTCCAAACAAGCAGTCGCTGCCTGATCACTGTGCACATTCATCCTCGCTCAAGTGACTCAGTCGCTCTTTTCCCAGCATCCTCAGGGTTACACAACACTGTGTCCCATTCGCTGCCTCTCCGTCCCCCTCTCTTTCTCAACATAACCACAGCAGTTTACAGAGAGGAGGACAAACTCCACCTGACCTGTGAGTAAACCCAAATCCAAATGTCAACAAAAGATAATCCCAGCAGAGTCCTGAAACACTCCTCTCCATCTCCAAGTTGTTGATGCAGCAACATGTGACATGAAAACATGAGCTTGAGGTATTTGTTGTTGTTGCATTTGGTAAAACTAACGTCTGTGTGATTCATGTCACATTAAACAGAGCATGCACACTTTGTAAATACTGAAAGGAGAGAAGAAAAAGTGTGTTGTTTTTTAAACATAGTTTGGGGTCTTTGCGTTCACACATGCAGCTCACTGTGAAGGTTCTGTTTCCCAGCACAGTTCAGCAGACGGCTGTTCTGCCATGAGCCGGGTCTGTGGAAGATTTCTGAAGCTTTTTCTTCTGTGACAGATAAAACTGGGCCGGTGTAATATAGCAATAAGTAAAGTGTTTTTATAAACACAACGATGAGCACGGTCTTTGACCTGCTCTTTGTTAATGCTAACAGACAAACGGTAAGCTCCTCTACCTGCTCTTTGTAAAGTGTAAAGAGAAAACAGCTGTTATGAATTGACACCATACAAATAAAGATTGATTGATATTTGTGTAACACAAGACTTTGAATCAGGCACAGAGGATGACATGAGCATATGATCCAGAGTGACATCAGTTGTAAACACTAGCAGATCACTTTGTCTCATAGTGATCATTTTCTGTTTGCTAACTGTTTGTCTCTGCAGGCTTTAAAGCTCCAAATTTCATCATCTCATTTGTTCCTGGACTGCAGAGCAATCAATAAAACGATCCCTACGACTGGTGGGTCACTTTGACCGTGTTCGCTCCAGCACTGGTGAAAGTGGATGAACTGCATGAACGGTTGCACCACTGTTTGCACTACTGACATGACTGAACATGTGTACGTGAACATGCACGGTCACAGTACTTCCTGCCTGACCTCACACGACCTACTGAACTGGTGTTGTCCATTAAGATCTCTGTGCTGGAATGGATTACGCTCCACAAATCCTGACATCATCATTCCTGCTTAATGACCACAGCAGTTAAGACGATGACCTCTCCTCCTGCCCCGTGTGTCACTGCTGTCACCTCTGTTGACTTTCAAAATTCACCATTTCTTCTCTCATATTCGTTTGTGGTCTATCTGTGCAGAAAGAGACGGCTGTTAGCTGAGCGATGAAGCCGTCTCTCCATCAATCGACCTCCCCATCAATAATAAATGACCATTAGAATCAGACGTGTCACGCCTCTGCACACTGACTTCTTAATCAATGAAAACCACATCAGTGCACCTGGCAGATGGCTGTCGGTAAGTCCTACCCATTATTATGAAATGCGTATTAGGCTTCCCGCACACACACACACACGTGCAGTTTACACACATACACAAGTGGACCAGAGCATGCACTCACTCACTCACACATACATGGTTGCGTGCGAAGGTCTGCCCCTGCAGAGTTAGCACTGCTTTAAGCCGGGGCTAATCTGGACGGCAGCTTGAATGGGGTTTCTGGTGGATTTGCATCGATACCAAAGCTCCCCGCGGCTTTAATGGCAGCCACTGACGGTGTTAACGGGACCCCGGGACCTTTGCAGATCCTCAACTCCACCTGTCACAACAAACAAAACATCACCCCTGATGGAGGCTTTTAGACTTGTACTTAATCTGACTGGTGCACTTAATTTAAGGTGGTGGAGCCACACTGCAGCTCCACATGTTGTCCCTCCATGCTGTCTTTATGAGAATTACAAGATATTAACTGAATGTGACAACTTAGTCAAAGCCATTTATAATCAACCAGGTTTAATCTATAATTAGATAAATTACATAAGTGGATATGTTCAGACCTGGATGAGAATTAAAATAGTCTTTAGTCAGCTGTAGTAGACCTGTACGTTGGGTTCATTTTATACATCCTAACTACATTTATATAGTGAGTAAAACATACTGATGTTTTGATCACTCAAAGCTCCTTTCTTCCATCTGTAGGTGTACGTGTGTGCCATAACGTGTAACACATCACCACCACCCGGGGATCCTCTACCATGTCATCTTTATTTAAAGAAGTGGATCCCAGCCATAAGCAGGCATCACTAAGTACACATAAATACACAATAAGCATGTGTGCACGCCGGGGGAACACTTGCTTGTAGTGTGTGGATTTGAACAGTAGGGTGCAGTGCAGCAAACTACTACACTGTCAAACTGTGCAGATAATATTCTCACTATTTCTGTTGACGCAATGGAAAGACACTGTGTAGGGAAGTGGTTTACTTTATTAGAGTTTAACAACAGACAACTTATAAACAAAAAATATATTCACACCACTTACTGATTAAAAACACTATTAATCATAATTTATTCACGCCGTATAACACATACCTTGCATTTTTTATTTAAACATTGTGCACATTCAGTAAGATCATGTGAGCCAGGTGATAATGGTTCTTATGCTCAGTCACTTTTTAATTATTTTTACAGCAGCAGAGGTTTTTATTAATGCAAAGATAACTCAGAGGGGAGATCTTACATTTTGCAGCAACTGGTCTCTTCATGATAGACTTAAATATCCCAACATTAAACAGCCTCAGTGTGAGGAAACATTACAGCACATACATTAGTAAAAACAGCACATACAGTCACACGGCACATTTTAAGTCACTGTTATCTTTAAGTATATAAATGTTGCACTGTAAATAAGCAGCTACTTTATATCTCAACAACCAGACTGTTCAGGGTTTAATGTGATGACAGAAGAACCTAATTCTCAAAAATAGAATTTAATTCGGACATGTGGAGATTTCACTTTAAATAAAATCCAACCCTCAAAATCAACGACACTCCTTTTCTACAGACTGTAAAAACGGATGAAAAAAATACAAATATAAATTAATCTTTTAAGAATTAAATTAGGTTTTTTAATATTTTTTAAAAACCATATTGCGCCTCGCTTCCGGTTCTCAAATTCAAAATAAAGCCTAGAACTGGACTATCAAGCTGTTGAAATTGATTAAATTAAAAATAAACACAAATTAAACTATGTTTGAATAATTTTCAATGAACAGAAAAGTATGTTTTATGCACATTCATTTCAAAATAAAATATTAAGGTCGCAGATACAAATTATTTTTACGCGGTTCTTCAGAAAAGTATATTACTAGTTACTAGTACTAGTATATTTACTAGTCCAGCCACACTCACAGCAGCTTTAACATTTATTCCAGACACTGAGGAATCCTAACACGTTATATTAAATCCAAGAATTATTCATGTTTTGTTTTGGAGGAATTATATTTTTGCAGTTTGTGCGGCGCGTGGCGAAGTTTCTAAATATTCTTCCGCACGAGCCAGCTTGGTTTCCATGGTTTCATCCACTGAGTTCATTTAAAAGAAGCAAACTCCCGTCCGCGCGCGCTGTTAGTTTTTCGGTTAACGGCTGGTTATAAGGAGCCGTTCCGGTCCGCGAGCCCCTCCGGTCCCTCCGGTCCGCGAGCTCCGTCGGACGCGGGCAGCCTCGATGTGTGAACGCAGAGATCTGAGCCTCAGCTGCCCCTCGCGTGTGATCCCTCCCCTCGCGCTGCTCACATAATGTGCGTGTGTTTGTGTATGTGTGTGTGCGCGTGCGTGCTCCAGGCTCGGGCTAGGCTACTGCTGCGTTCACGTACGCCTCGTAAATACCACAATTAATCACTCGATTATTAAAGCAAAAATAATCAAAAGCCGTTTTTTAAAAATAGCTCTTACAGGTTAGGGACGCTAAGACAATAAATACTTATTTTAATTTGTATTTATATAATTGTATTTTTTATTGATTGTTGTTTATTGATTTTATGATTGGACGTTTCTAAAATGAATACCGAAGTGGCAGCGTCAGAGCTTATCAATTTACGCAAAAAAATAAACCATAAAAATCATTGTGCTGTTATATTGTTTACAATAATGTCAATATTGCATGTAAAATTATTACACATATATAACACATGCAGTCCTGTATAAAAGTAAAAACCGTTATATGAATAAACAGAAAGGCCTTGAAAGCAGCATAGACTGAGCCTCTTGCGTGTGTGTGTGTGTGTGTGTGTGTGTGTGCGCTCCGCTGTTTGTGAGGCACAGAGTTGCGTGCGAAGAGCTCGACATGTCATTCAGAGGAATCCGCCACCTGAAACGCGAGGAAGTGAAGGCGACTCAATTGGGTATAAAGCATCAGCCAACATCTGCCCCGAGCAAAGCTGATGAAAACATCAGCTCGGAGCTCGCGCAGGACCTCCGCGCTTTATTTGATTCTCTCTCCTCTTGGATTTATCATTGTGCTTCACCGAGCCGGTGCACCGGGAAGACGCATCTCTTTTAGTGAACTTCACAGAGTGACTCCACACACAGCACTATACTGGAATTAACTCGCACCCACCGAGATTTCGGGTCAGTGTTTTTTATTATGTTCATGTTGTGGAATTAATGGCATTATTAATATTTACAGGAATGTAAAATATGGATCAGAGAAGTTGCATCATGCATCCTTGGAACTTTTCTTATCATTTTGAGGCTTTTTGTCTGATCTAAATATTCTTCAAATCACTGTGTTAACTTGTTTGCATTCATCCTAATCAGGGTTATTTCACCTCAGTGTGTGTGGTGACAGCGTGCAGCGACCCGTGTGGACATGTTTTTGGTGTAAAGTTTTCTGTCTTTTAAAGTGTGTGTGTGTGTGTGTGTGTGTGTGTCTCCCTCGCAGGAGCGCACCTGTTACCTCCACGGAGAGCAGGATCATGATCCCTCCAGGAGACTGCATGTATGCGGGCAGGAAGAGGAGGAAACCCATCCAGAAACAGTTAAGAAGCTGCTTGTTATGTTTGTGAAATCAGTGCATGTTGATTCAGAGTTTGCACCTCAAATTATAATTTAAACTCACAGAAGGTTCTGATGGTTTAAAATAAAGCCCAGTTTAAACCTAAATAAATAAATACATGTTGCTTTATGTAAATTCATATTTTCACTTGCATGATTTGTTTCCATAATTAAAACTATTACCAGCATTTATAATCATGGAGTTGATCCGGCCTCACGTGAATGCAGTGAGTTTATAATCAGCACAAAGTTGTTGCTGTTTACTGTTTTTACTTTTCATGTGTGTGTGTGTTTACAGTCAGAGATTACGGGTGTGTGTGTGTGTGTGTGTGTGTGTTTTCCGCTGTTTAAGGCGTCTCTGCTTGAAGTTTCAGTGGGTGACTTTCTGTTTTTTGGACAGTGTTGTCAGCTGATGTGATGAATAATAAATGCTGGAGGTTATATAAGATTTGGGGAGGTGGTTCTTATTTAACGAGCTCTTATAAAGTTTTCATGTTTGTA
>NC_136704.1:1935619-1945619 GCF_947650265.1 Symphodus melops | reverse complement strand
TGTTAACTTGTTTCACCCTGGATGCTCGGTTAGCTTAGCCATCACGCAGAGTCACAGGTGCTAATCGGACTTGTTAAAGGTGCCTTTCCTGGATAAGGGATCACGCAGAGATAAACTCTGCAACCGCTGTGTCGATGAAGACTGATGCTGTGAGGGCTCGGCGCCAAGCGAGCGCCGTAACACTCGTCCATGTTGGAAAGAAGGCGCTTTAGTCCCTAAACGTGCGTATCAGGCTGTGTGGAAAGAGGGACGTGATGCTGCTCTGACAGCACTAATAGCTCCCACAGGGACAGGATGTGTTCAGGCACTTGTTTAGGATATTCTTCTGCGAACGCTTTACTTAATGCCAAAGCCCTATATTTGTCTGCTCCACCTCTGCTGGACTCCTGCTTATCAGTGGCAGTAGTGACCAGCTTAACTGCCCTTTGATGCTCTGCTAATGAGATTAATCAGAGTGGAACATGAGGGATGTTGGCATGTGCAGTCTGTCCTCCCTCCCTGCCTCTCTGCTCAGCACACTGAAGCCACACGCTTGCACTTTTCAGCTCATATTTAAACACGCAGTGCGGCCCGAGCCTCACTAAATCTAACCCGAGCAGAAGCACATTTCCACATCCGTCCTGTGGTTTGTCACAACAGTGATACTTGTCCTCTTATTTTTTTTAAACCGTGACTCACTCGCTGAGAACATGCTATGAAACCACAAAACCTGCAGCCTGAAGTTTCGTCTGTGTGCAGGAAGAATGAAGATTATTTTAGATCTTCTGACGCAGTTCTCCTTTTTGTCCACTAGGGGGACTGTGTGAAGTTCTTTTGTCGACCTAAAGTCCACTTCAGTTATGACACACAGGGTTTGGCGTCTTTTGTTTGTTTGGTAAAAGGCAGACTCACTGAGTGTTTGGCTCCATGATAAGACGTTAATCTCCTGCAGCGTGCAGCAGGTGTTGTCAGAGACTCTACCTGTTGTCTATGTTGCGTGACTGCTGAAGGGTGGAGCGCTGTGAACAGTGTGTACCTATGAACTGTATGCAAATATCCCCCCAGGCTGTGTGTCTCTGCCTCTGTGAGTGTGTGTGTGTGTGTGTGTGTGTGTGTGTGTGTAAATAAAATAGCAGCATCAGAGACAGAGATTCACTCCAGCTGGTTTCCCTTATTCATCATTTTCCTCGGGAGTCAGTTGTGATGTGTTCACGGGGAGATGTACGGCGTGCCCTGAGCGGACTCCATGTTTGACCTGACTCTGATCCAGACTCTGAAGCAGAACAGGAATGAAGCTGCTAATTCTCCAGGATGCACTTTAATTGGTTGTATTTATCGTCCTAAAGGAATTCATTCTGCCTGCAGGCTGCAGATATCCACTGAAGACTTTAATCCTGTTTCAGGTTCTTACATGTCAACGTTAAAATGACTCGTCCATTATTTGGATTCATTCACCAACACAAGAAACATAGGAGCTCAAGTCCATGCTATCATTTTAAATATGAGCACGGCTCAGGTAAATCAGGCCAAGCGAGCACACAGAGGTCCAGAGCCTCGAAAAACTCTGAAACACAAATCATCAGTTTGTAGCCGGCAGCCTGCGTCAAGCTTTTTGTCCCCTGTTTTATTTTAGGTCAGGAGATCCATATTTCAGCGTAAAGAGCCACTTAAGCCACTGTGTGTGTGTGTGTGTGTGTGTGTGTGTGTGTGTGTGTGTGTGTGTGTGTGTGTGTGTGTGTGTGCTCTGTCCATAATTGCTGAGCTTGTTAAATATTTACCCTCAGGATTAACTTTACCTCCTCCTTTGTCTTTCTGCCCTGATTGTCTTCATTTCTCCTCCGGTGTGTTCTTCTGTTTTTTTGGAGTCAGTTTGTGAACGAGTGTGTTTCACGTTTGTTTTAGTTCTCCGTCTCATTATGTAGAATCTTTGTACGTCTGTAATTCAGAGCGTTCAGGTTCAGAGGAGGTCAGGTGATGAGAGGCGACGCTTCAGGACGATCTCTCCTCGTTAATGACTTTGTGTTTTTGCTGCTGATGTGCTGACAGGAGTTTAATATCGTCCCTCATTAATCCTCCTGAGCTCCTGGACCAATGAATGAACTGTTGCAGTGTCTGTCAGGGTTTTATCATGTTATATTATGATGACGAAAAGGCCTCTAAACATGAGTTTGTCCCGAAATGTCCCGAAGCAAAACCTTTAAAGGAAGAATGTGCACCTCCAAACCTTCTGCTCACAACGTACCATCCTGTGTATGTGTGCTGCATCCTTGTGTTAGCATGCTAATGTTAGCGCTCTTTAGTTAGCTGCTAGCTTCAATCACCTGTCCTGCATTGTTGTGTTAGCATGCTAATGTTAGCTCTCTTTAGCTAGCTGGTAGTAAACTGACACAGAATGATCCAGATAATCAGTGAGTATGTTCTTCTTCTTCTTGACTCAAACAGCTTTTATACACAAGGGGAGGAGCCATGTAAACACAGCTCTGACAACAACACAGCCAGCAGGACTCCAGCTTCTCCCTCACTGTACACAGTCAGGACTCACACACACACACAGACTGGAGTTATGCTTTATGGATGAGGAACATGTCGATCATTCTTGATTTAAATTGAGACAGTTCTTCCCTCACATGCTGAAAAAGTATCTTCCTGTGCTGTTTTTTCAAACGTCCCCACAGCGGCAGGTTTTCCCTGTTTGAAAGGAGGCAGAGGACTTCATCATCGCTGTGGGAAAAAGCTTCAGTATGGCGCTCTTTGGCGCCCACTGAAGGTATCTTACTGTCACTGCACAGTGGTAAAATGCTGCTGTTCCGTGTCCCTGACATGTAGCTGAGCTCAAAGGGTCCTCTGAAATCTTTCATTCAGTATCAGAGTATGAAACACGCTTCCTGTTTTCCAAACACGTCAGAAATCAACCAATCAGATCGACCGATGAGTTCAAATCTTTCTTCTCTCTCTCTCTCTCTCTCGCCTTATCTTCCTCCGTCCTCTTCCTCTCACTCGTCGTATCAAACAGTACAGAGATGAGCTGAGCTGAAGGCCGCTGTGTGAACGAGCGCTGTGAAGACGTTCACCTCGACCTGCTGACGGAGTCACATGGTGCTGAAAACAGGCGGGCGCTGTGTGGACACGAGAGAGACGCCGTCCTCTCTGTTAGAGGTCATTCTGGTGTGTTTGAAGGAGGAGACTAAAGGTCACCTTGTCGTCTTGGTGTAAATGTTTGACGGGTTGAACGTGTGAGCTGTGTGATTGTTTGTCTGCAGAGTGCGTGGAGTATTTTCGTCCTCGCCCTTGCTGCTATTTCAGACCGTCTGTACACTCATTTTTGATGAGGTGCTTATTTTGACGGCGTCTGTCACCGTCTCCGGTCTCGACCCTCGCCGCGATCAGATTTCTCATCACCTCCCTGAGAAAAAGACGAGGCGTGGGCCCGATGCCACATTTATTTCTTATTGCCCGTATCCACTTCATCCCTCCAGCTCCAGATTAAACCCTGAGCACTGACTGAAAGGAATCTTTAGACCACGCCCCCCTCGTTATTCAGTTTAGATCCATTAGTACATTTTGATTGGACAGGCTGTTAGAGACTTTAAATACCTGGATCCTCTGAAGGTCTTTGCTAACAACAGATTGAGTTTGTCAGGAAACGCTCATCCTGCATGTTTCAGTGTTACTTCACATGTTCGCTGTCGGTGTCTCAAGAGTCTCTTTCAGGACAGCAGAGACGATCTGTCTTCACCTCAGGGAGACACTTTTATTTATTTATGTGTCAAACATCATTTATCTTTTAACAGCAGAGAAAAAGATGATTTGAGTTTTGGTCAGTGCACATGTTTGTTTTTGTTTCCTGCGTGTTTGTTTCCATAGCACGTTACCGTCTGCATCACAACAACAACAACAACAACAACAACAACAACAACAACAAGCTGAAAATCATCAGCACATCTTGTCCTCCTTGTTTTCTGTCAGTAAAATCATCAGAGCCTTGAAGCTACCACCTAAACAAACCTCCCGTCCACACACACACTTGTGGTGGAGATGAACCCACATCACTTGGTGCGAGGTGTGTGTGTGTGTGTGTGTGAGCTCTCATTAAAGCCCCACCTTCCCTCATATCTGTCGGGGCGAGATCACACACTGATGTGGTGAGAGGCTCCAGCGTAAGTCTACCCGTCTCTTTCTGCTCCACGCCATCCGTACGACGGCGTTGAAACGAGCCCGATGCGGCCGCGTGCCAGCCGCTCCCGGTGTGTGTGTTGTTGTCTGTGATAAAAGAGGAAGAGAAAGGCCACAGAGCCGCAGACTCACGCCAGGCGTACGCCACTCGTGACGTCAGCCGGTAGACTGGAGACGGTTCTGAAACTAAGCGTCCGTCGTGCAATAGAGGAAGGAGGCAACGAGAGAAAACAAGCAGTCTGCATTATTACTCTCATGTTCAAATCTTTACAGACTGATGTAAGCCCCCTCGCTCCCACTATTTGGGTTAATCCTTTTCATGTCGAGTCTGTATCTAATCGAGTCAATACAAAGTTCAGAGAGAGGGAAGTGCTGCAGCGTGATCGCTCTTTCTGAATGGAGCCTTTGCTGAGGGGTGAAAATGGGTATCAGGTCACATTATAGTCTGACTTTGTGTTTACTAAACTCTCAGTGACCTCGCTCTTTTTCCTTCCCCAAACTCAGCAACCTTCGAGCAGACAAGACGGCAGGCCAGAGGCCGTGAATCAGTCCGTAAGAGAAGGGAAAAGGTTCAGCTGGAGAAAGGTCAACATGTGGTCAAAAACAAGAATCTGAATCGCTGACTGAAACCAACTGTTACTCACATTCCTTCAACACGACTGCAGAAGATGTTATGTGCAGCTTGGCCACCTTCTTCTTAAAGTGCATATTTCCTGCTGTGTTCACACATCGGGATCTGTCCTGGACGAAACAGTCACATTGTGAATCCTCCAACCAAGACGAAGCAGAAAACATCAACATAAAAGCTTAAAGCATTAAAACAGCAGTGACCACACTCACCTTCAGCCGGTCACTCTCCATGTATGGTTTCAAAGAGCCTGGCTGCAGTACTTCCTCCTTTTCTTTCACTGAGACTGTGAATGCATCGTGTTCCCATCACCTAAACAAAACCTCGCCATGACACGGGACGCGGTCTCTTCGTCCGCCTCCCGCAGCGTCGTCTTTCACGGGGGGAAAAGTTCCTGCTGTGGTGTGAGAGGTCAGGTGGTCAGGTTAAGCTAAGCTAACAGGTGCAAACATTTTTCAGGTGTTGGCGTGGAGCCCGGCTCTGCGTCACGGGCGGAAGGTCGGCTCCATTGAAGTCATCATCCACTAACAAACCTGTTTGAACAGTCATGTCGGATGTGTTTGCATGTTTGGACAGAGGGCAGAGCAATAAGACCGACGTTATTCGTTTCTGAGCGTTTTCTTAACAGACCGGTCTTAAAGCACTCAGCGAAGGTTTCTTCTCTCGTCTGTTGAAGCAGACTTTAATCATAATACCTGGAAACATGGTTTCACAGCTTTAACCAGCGTGTGAAACCAGCCTGTGAACCAATGAGCCTGACGTAAACATGAAGAACGACTTTAAAGAGATGAAAAAAAGATGGAGGGCAACGCATCCAAAAGAGACAGAAGGTCAGTGAGGCGTGTTGGTCACGAACCTGCCTTCAAGCCCGGCGTGGAAACAACCAAAACTTTAGTTCATTAAACATCATAACCAACAAACACGATGAGGAGCCAGGCTCAGAGAGGCAGAGAGACGTCTACATGTTGATGAGCGATTAGCCAAACAGGAAGCTGCAAATAAGACGCCAAAAGGCCGCCGTTAAACCGACTGTCAGATGAAGTAACTGATTTTATTTATCACACTTCTTATGAGCACATATTTATTGTAGATATTTCTCTTATTTTGTGAAGGCCTCGTGCAAAGATGTTTAACACCCTGCTGTAAGATCTGCACGTGCCACAGAGACGTGCCCCTTTAAACATGCAAAGAAAACACGCTAACAGCGTGTTTGCAGTCCTCTGTGATCCTCACCATCAGGTTGGAGGATTTGTTTCTCCCCAGCAGGCCGAGCTCCCGACGCTCCTCTCGAGGTTGACCTGTGGCGCTGGTATCATCATAAGATCCCACGTTGTGACATCACACTGAGGGATCGGCTGCACGCCTCATCGACCCGTTTGTTCCGTCTGTCTATACCTTTTTTGAAGTGAACACTCAAACTCGGTGAAGGTCGAAGCCTTTGACCTTCTCCCTCACCCCCGTTGTTTGACTCAATTGCGGCGTTAGAGCGACCAGCAGAGAGGAGTCAGTTAAACTTCTGGGGTAATTAGTCTCAACTTGAAGGGCAGTAAATCAATGCTGGTGTTGATGCCGGACGATTGCATATTTCAGTCCTGCAGCACGCAACGCACCAAAGCCCGAAGGATGCTGGGAGTCCCGCCGCTCATCAGCCCATCGTGTCAGTTAAATGTCACATGTCACAACAAGCCTGCAGACAGATACACACGGACTGACCAGCACTACTGTGCAGTAGGTGGCACGCCATCTCCAGTTCACCCTCAGCTCTGATATTATGACTGACACAGACGCAGGTCTTATTCTTCTTTGACACTTCCTGAGATGATTAGGCCGAGATGATCACCGTCACACGAGGGATATAGAAACACTCATTTCCTCCCTGTGGGGTTCTGCCCTTCTGTTTGTTTCGCTGACCCCTGGAGAAAAAAAAAAAAAGATCACCTCTCATCTCCATGCGCTTCATGAAGAGTGCGTGATCAGGCTAAATGCCAGCGCTCAGGCTTTTCTCCTTCCTCTTTCCTACACATGCGATGTCTGTAAATCCGTGCAGCGAGACCCTGCTCATTTGTTCTCAATGCGCCGCCGTAATGTGGACACTAAGCATGATGTTTGGTTTCATTTCAACAGCTTTAAGTTTGACCAGTTACCTTCATGCTGGATCCAAAACTGGATCACTAACCAGTTATAACTGTTGAAGTTGTAACTCAGTGTTGGAGTTGTTGGAGTTGCTCTTGAAGTGGGTTCTGGGTAACGCTGGTCGAGTGTTGTCTCTAGTTAGTGAGTCTAAGGTGCTTCAGCCTCCTTCAGGTCTGACTCTATTGTAGTTCAGACCTGAAGGAGGCTGACTCTATTGTAGTTCAGACCTGAAGGAGGCTGACTCTATTGTAGTTCAGACCTGAAGGAGGCTGACTCTGTTGTAGTTCAGACCTGAAGGAGGCTGACTCTGTTGTAGTTCAGACCTGAAGGATTCTGACTCTATTGTAGTTCAGACCTGAAGGAGGCTGACTCTGTTGTAGTTCAGACCTGAAGGATTCTGACTCTGTTGTAGTTCAGACCTGAAGGAGGCTGACTCTGTTGTAGTTCAGACCTGAAGGAGGCTGACTCTGTTGTAGTTCAGACCTGAAGGAGGCTGACTCTGTTGTAGTTCAGACCTGAAGGATTCTGACTCTATTGTAGTTCAGACCTGAAGGAGGCTGACTCTGTTGTAGTTCAGACCTGAAGGAGGCTGACTCTATTGTAGTTCAGACCTGAAGGAGGCTGACTCTGTTGTAGTTCAGACCTGAAGGAGGCTGACTCTATTGTAGTTCAGACCTGAAGGAGGCTGACTCTGTTGTAGTTCAGACCTGAAGGAGGCTGACTCTATTGTAGTTCAGACCTGAAGGAGGCTGACTCTGTTGTAGTTCAGACCTGAAGGAGGCTGACTCTATTGTAGTTCAGACCTGAAGGATTCTGACTCTATTGTAGTTCAGACCTGAAGGAGGCTGACTCTGTTGTAGTTCAGACCTGAAGGAGGCTGACTCTATTGTAGTTCAGACCTGAAGGAGGCTGACTCTGTTGTAGTTCAGACCTGAAGGAGGCTGACTCTATTGTAGTTCAGACCTGAAGGAGGCTGACTCTGTTGTAGTTCAGACCTGAAGGAGGCTGACTCTATTGTAGTTCAGACCTGAAGGAGGCTGACTCTGTTGTAGTTCAGACCTGAAGGAGGCTGACTCTATTGTAGTTCAGACCTGAAGGATTCTGACTCTATTGTAGTTCAGACCTGAAGGAGGCTGACTCTATTGTAGTTCAGACCTGAAGGAGGCTGACTCTATTGTAGTTCAGACCTGAAGGAGGCTGACTCTGTTGTAGTTCAGACCTGAAGGAGGCTGACTCTGTTGTAGTTCAGATAAAGCACCCGGCACTCGCTGCTTGTATGTTTGTTATTGACGTTGCAGCCAGTTATTAGCGGCCTAATGATTCATGCTAAATTACACATTAGTTGCATGTCGGCTCACTCTCCCACCCTTTTGCATGTGTGCTGACCCACTCGGTCACACAATAGCTGTTAACTGGTGCAACAGGGCGGCCATGAAAATCCCTTGTATGTGTGGAGAAGCGTGAATGGCAGAGCCGCCTTATGCGTTTAGGATCCTCACAGCTAACTCATTAGTTGCTTGAATCAAAGGCATGACACTGTCTTTGTCCCTGCCTGGCCTCTCGTGCCACAGACACTGAACTCGCTTGAGTGGAGTTGGACTGTGTTGGCCCGGGGGGGGCCCATTGAGCCCCCTGGGATCACAAAAGGCCATAAGTGAATTACTCAAATCATTGCCGAGGGGGGCCCCCCGTTAGACGCTAACTGTAACAGCTAGTGGCGGCCGAGCGGCAACGGGAGGTGTGTTTGTGTGCAAGTGTGTGTGTGAACAGACGGGTAGAGTGTGTGTTTGAGTCTGAGTGAGTGTGAATAGACAGCCAGGGCTCATGCAGAGGGAGCAGAAGCCTTTGTTGGCCCAACACTATTGTTGGAAGCTGT
The DNA here is from genome assembly GCF_947650265.1 of Symphodus melops. Classification (NCBI taxonomy): domain Eukaryota; kingdom Metazoa; phylum Chordata; class Actinopteri; order Labriformes; family Labridae; genus Symphodus; species Symphodus melops. The sequence goes on along the minus strand of NC_136704.1, from coordinate 1,936,830 downwards.
CTTGTGTAATTACCGCCACAGCTACCGCCTAGCGCAGCGCGCTCAGGGACGGGGAGGGGAGCGAGCAGCGCAGCAAAGCCCCCGGAGTTTAACTTGGAAATAATATCATGGAAGCACTTTAAGCATGCATTCAAACACACGGAGTAATCCCAGAAGCTGTTTAACACCATGTTTAATATCACTGAAGTTGGTTAATAAACCTGCAGATAACATGATCTCCATCAGTCATCTCCTCCATGAGATCAGATGATGATCTTGCTCAGCGCTCAAACATTTTAACTCCTCTTTTAGTGTTTCATCACATCGCTGCTTTGACTAACATTTAACTCATTAAATATGAGTTTCATCAATGTAGGAAACTTAAATTAGCAGCAGCTCGGTGTGCAGCCCCCAAAGTCCCAACAAAGGACCTCGCAGAGGCACATTTAGTCATGATTTATTTTTAGGCTTTTTGTTGTGGATAAAGATGGAAATTGGGAGAGAGAGTCGGGAATGACCTGAAAAACAAGCTGCAGGTCGTCCTAGTACCTGGGCTGCACACTTGGAGGACTGAAGGCTTCATGCATGGCGTGAGACCGATCCGCTAGTCCACAGGTGTCAAACTCCAGTCCTGGAGGGCCGGCTTCCTCAGACTGTTAGATGTCTCCTGCTTTAAACCAACGTGTTGTCATCAAGCTCTGCAGAAGCCTGATAACGAGTCACTCATTGGATTCAGCTGCGTCCGAGCAGGGAGACGTCTAACCGGCCCTCCAGGACTGGAGTTTGACACCCCTGCGCTAGTCCATCCCAAAGACACATTTTCCTAAACAGGAACTAATGAATTCTTTGTCTTTACTTTTATAATCTAGCCCTGACTAGTTTTCTTCACTTTCGGAGATGACGAGTCCTCTGCAGAAAATTCAGCACCTTGAACTCCAAAACTAAAAGCTTTGCTAACGTCAGAAGGAGTAGCTCACTTTGCAGCCCCCGCCTCGACACGCTGAGTTCACCTAAAGTGCTAAAAAAAAACACACATAACTGCTGAAGTGTTTTATCTGGTAACAATCACAAGTTCTGTTTGCACGGGGAGGAGGAGAGCTAACACTTAGCTTCTCAGCTAGGAATGAAGCTAACCTCTTTAGCTGCAGCTCAGCGGGCAGCCGCTCACGAAACTTTCTGTACGATACATGAAATGTGATTCAGTGATCCATGAATAAATCCAGAAAAGCATC
>NC_136704.1:1893010-1935419 GCF_947650265.1 Symphodus melops | reverse complement strand
TCTGTCGGGGCGAGATCACACACTGATGTGGTGAGAGGCTCCAGCGTAAGTCTACCCGTCTCTTTCTGCTCCACGCCATCCGTACGACGGCGTTGAAATGAGCCCGATGCGGCCGCGTGCCAGCCGCTCCCGGTGTGTGTGTTGTTGTCTGTGATAAAAGAGGAAGAGAAAGGCCACAGAGCCGCAGACTCACGCCAGGCGTACGCCACTCGTGACGTCAGCCGGTAGAAGCTGGAGACGGTTCTGAAACTAAGCGTCCGTCGTGCAATAGAGGAAGGAGGCAACGAGAGAAAACAAGCAGTCTGCATTATTACTCTCATGTTCAAATCTTTACAGACTGATGTAAGCCCCCTCGCTCCCACTATTTGGGTTAATCCTTTTCATGTCGAGTCTGTATCTAATCGAGTCAATACAAAGTTCAGAGAGAGGGAAGTGCTGCAGCGTGATCGCTCTTTCTGAATGGAGCCTTTGCTGAGGGGTGAAAATGGGTATCAGGTCACATTATAGTCTGACTTTGTGTTTACTAAACTCTCAGTGACCTCGCTCTTTTTCCTTCCCCAAACTCAGCAACCTTCGAGCAGACAAGACGGCAGGCCAGAGGCCGTGAATCAGTCCGTAAGAGAAGGGAAAAGGTTCAGCTGGAGAAAGGTCAACATGTGGTCAAAAACAAGAATCTGAATCGCTGACTGAAACCAACTGTTACTCACATTCCTTCAACACGACTGCAGAAGATGTTCTGTGCAGCTTGGCCACCTTCTTCTTAAAGTGCATATTTCCTGCTGTGTTCACACATCGGGATCTGTCCTGGACGAAACAGTCACAGTGTGAATCCTCCAACCAAGACGAAGCAGAAAACATCAACATAAAAGCTTAAAGCATTAAAACAGCAGTGACCACAGTCACCTTCAGCCGGTCACTCTCCATGTATGGTTTCAAAGAGCCTGGCTGCAGTACTTCCTCCTTTTCTTTCACTGAGACTGTGAATGCATCGTGTTCCCATCACCTAAACAAAACCTCGCCATGACACGGGACGCGGTCTCTTCGTCCGCGTCGTCTTTCACGGGGGAAAAGTTCCTGCTGTGGTGTGAGAGGTCAGGTGGTCAGGTTAAGCTAAGCTAACAGGTGCAAACATTTTTCAGGTGTTGGCGTGGAGCCCGGCTCTGCGTCACGGGCGGAAGGTCGGCTCCATTGAAGTCATCATCCACTAACAAACCTGTTTGAACAGTCATGTCGGATGTGTTTGCATGTTTGGACAGAGGGCAGAGCAATAAGACCGACGTTATTCGTTTCTGAGCGTTTTCTTAACAGACCGGTCTTAAAGCACTCAGCGAAGGTTTCTTCTCTCGTCTGTTGAAGCAGACTTTAATCATAATACCTGGAAACATGGTTTCACAGCTTTAACCAGCGTGTCGGCTGTGAACCAATGAGCCTGACGTAAACATGAAGAACGACTTTAAAGAGATGAAAAAAAGATGGAGGACAACGCATCCAAAAGAGACAGAAGGTCAGTGAGGCGTGTTGGTCACGAACCTGCCTTCAAGCCCGGCGTGGAAACAACCAAAACTTTAGTTCATTAAACATCATAACCAACAAACACGATGAGGAGCCAGGCTCAGAGAGGCAGAGAGACATCTACATGTTGATGAGCGATTAGCCAAACAGGAAGCTGCAAATAAGACGCCAAAAGGCCGCCGTTAAACCGACTGTCAGATGAAGTAACTGATTTTATTTATCACACTTCTTATGAGCACATATTTATTGTAAATATTTCTCTTATTTTGTGAAGGCCTCGTGCAAAGATGTTTAACACCCTGCTGTAAGATCTGCACGTGCCACAGAGACGTGCCCCTTTAAACATGCAAAGAGAACACGCTAACAGCGTGTTTGCAGTCCTCTGTGATCCTCACCATCAGGTTGGAGGATTTGTTTCTCCCCAGCAGGCCGAGCTCCCGACGCTCCTCTCGAGGTTGACCTGTGGCGCTGGTATCATCATAAGATCCCACGTTGTGACATCACACTGAGGGATCGGCTGCACGCCTCATCGACCCGTTTGTTCCGTCTGTCTATACCTTTTTTGAAGTGAACACTCAAACTCAGTGAAGGTCGAAGCCTTTGACCTTCTCCCTCGCCCCCGTTGTTTGACTCAATTGCGGCGTTAGCGCGACCAGCAGAGAGGAGTCAGTTAAACTTCTGGGGTAATTAGTCTCAACTTGGAGGGCAGTAAATCAATGCTGGTGTTGATGCCGGACGATTGCATATTTCAGTCCTGCAGCACGCAACGCACCAAAGCCCGAAGGATGCTGGGAGTCCCGCCGCTCATCAGCCCATCGTGTCAGTTAAATGTCACATGTCACAACAAGCCTGCAGACAGATACACGCGGACTGACCAGCGCTACTGTGCAGTAGGTGGCACGCCATCTCCAGTTCACCCTCAGCTCTGATATTATGACTGACACAGACGCAGGTCTTATTCTTCTTTGACACTTCCTGAGATGATTAAGAGCGCGCAGGCCGAGATGATCACCGTCACACGAGGGATATAGAAACACTCATTTCCTCCCTGTGGGGTTCTGCCCTTCTGTTTGTGTCGCTGACCCCTGGAGAAAAAAAAAAAAAAGATCACCTCTCATCTCCATGTGCTTCATGAAGAGTGCGTGATCAGGCTAAATGCCAGCGCTCAGGCTTTTCTCCTTCCTCTTTCCTACACATGCGATGTCTGTAAATCCGTGCAGCGAGACCCTGCTCATTTGTTCTCAATGCGCCGCCGTAATGTGGACACTAAGCATGATGTTTGGTTTCATTTCAACAGCTTTAAGTTTGACCAGTTACCTTCATGCTGGATCAAAACTGGATCACTAACCAGTTATAACTGTTGAAGTTGTAACTCAGTGTTGGAGTTGTTGGAGTTGCTCTTGAAGTGGGTTCTGGGTAACGCTGGTCGAGTGTTGTCTCTAGTCAGTGACTCTAAGGTGCTTCAGCCTCCTTCAGGTCTGACTCTATTGTAGTTCAGACCTGAAGGAGGCTGACTCTATTGTAGTTCAGACCTGAAGGAGGCTGACTCTGTTGTAGTTCAGACCTGAAGGAGGCTGACTCTATTGTAGTTCAGACCTGAAGGAGGCTGACTCTGTTGTAGTTCAGACCTGAAGGATTCTGACTCTATTGTAGTTCAGACCTGAAGGAGGCTGACTCTATTGTAGTTCAGACCTGAAGGAGGCTGACTCTGTTGTAGTTCAGACCTGAAGGAGGCTGACTCTGTTGTAGTTCAGACCTGAAGGAGGCTGACTCTGTTGTAGTTCAGACCTGAAGGAGGCTGACTCTGTTGTAGTTCAGACCTGAAGGAGGCTGACTCTGTTGTAGTTCAGACCTGAAGGAGGCTGACTCTATTGTAGTTCAGACCTGAAGGAGGCTGACTCTATTGTAGTTCAGACCTGAAGGAGGCTGACTCTATTGTAGTTCAGACCTGAAGGAGGCTGACTCTGTTGTAGTTCAGACCTGAAGGAGGCTGACTCTGTTGTAGTTCAGACCTGAAGGAGGCTGACTCTGTTGTAGTTCAGACCTGAAGGAGGCTGACTCTATTGTAGTTCAGACCTGAAGGAGGCTGACTCTGTTGTAGTTCAGACCTGAAGGAGGCTGACTCTGTTGTAGTTCAGACCTAAAGGAGGCTGACTCTGTTGTAGTTCAGATAAAGCACCCGGCACTCGCTGCTTGTATGTTTGTTATTGACGTTGCAGCCAGTTATTAGCGGCCTAATGATTCATGCTAAATTACACATTAGTTGCATGTCGGCTCACTCTCCCACCCTTTTGCATGTGTGCTGACCCACTCGGTCACACAATAGCTGTTAACTGGTGCAACAGGGCGGCCATGAAAATCCCTTGTATGTGTGGAGAAGCGTGAATGGCAGAGCCGCCTTATGCGTTTAGGATCCTCACAGCTAACTCATTAGTTGCTTGAATCAAAGGCATGACACTGTCTTTGTCCCTGCCTGGCCTCTCGTGCCACAGACACTGAACTCGCTTGAGTGGAGTTGGACTGTGTTGGCCCGGGGGGGGCCCATTGAGCCCCCTGGGATCACAAAAGGCCATAAGTGAATTACTCAAATCATTGCCGAGGGGGGCCCCCCGTTAGACGCTAACTGTAACAGCTAGTGGCGGCCGAGCGGCAACGGGAGGTGTGTTTGTGTGCAAGTGTGTGTGTGAACAGACGGGTAGAGTGTGTGTTTGAGTCTGAGTGAGTGTGAATAGACAGCCAGGGCTCATGCAGAGGGAGCAGAAGCCTTTGTTGGCCCAACACTATTGTTGGAAGCTGTCTTGTGTAATTACCGCCACAGCTACCGCCTAGCGCAGCGCGCTCAGGGACGGGGAGGGGAGCGAGCAGCGCAGCAAAGCCCCCGGAGTTTAACTTGGAAATAATATCATGGAAGCACTTTAAGCATGCATTCAAACACACGGAGTAATCCCAGAAGCTGTTTAACACCATGTTTAATATCACTGAAGTTGGTTAATAAACCTGCAGATAACATGATCTCCATCAGTCATCTCCTCCATGAGATCAGATGATGATCTTGCTCAGCGCTCAAACATTTTAACTCCTCTTTTAGTGTTTCATCACATCGCTGCTTTGACTAACATTTAACTCATTAAATATGAGTTTCATCAATGTAGGAAACTTAAATTAGCAGCAGCTCGGTGTGCAGCCCCCAAAGTCCCAACAAAGGACCTCGCAGAGGCACATTTAGTCATGATTTATTTTTAGGCTTTTTGTTGTGGATAAAGATGGAAATTGGGAGAGAGAGTCGGGAATGACCTGAAAAACAAGCTGCAGGTCGTCCTAGTACCTGGGCTGCACACTTGGAGGACTGAAGGCTTCATGCATGGCGTGAGACCGATCCGCTAGTCCACAGGTGTCAAACTCCAGTCCTGGAGGGCCGGCTTCCTCAGACTGTTAGATGTCTCCTGCTTTAAACCAACGTGTTGTCATCAAGCTCTGCAGAAGCCTGAGAACGAGTCACTCATTGGATTCAGCTGCGTCCGAGCAGGGAGACGTCTAACCGGCCCTCCAGGACTGGAGTTTGACACCCCTGCGCTAGTCCATCCCAAAGACACATTTTCCTAAACAGGAACTAATGAATTCTTTGTCTTTACTTTTATAATCTAGCCCTGACTAGTTTTCTTCACTTTCGGAGATGACGAGTCCTCTGCAGAAAATTCAGCACCTTGAACTCCAAAACTAAAAGCTTTGCTAACGTCAGAAGGAGTAGCTCACTTTGCAGCCCCCGCCTCGACACGCTGAGTTCACCTAAAGTGCTAAAAAAAAACACACATAACTGCTGAAGTGTTTTATCTGGTAACAATCACAAGTTCTGTTTGCACGGGGAGGAGGAGAGCTAACACTTAGCTTCTCAGCTAGGAATGAAGCTAGCCTCTTTAGCTGCAGCTCAGCGGGCAGCCGCTCACGAAACTTTTTATACGATACATGAAACGTGATTCAGTGATCCATGAATAAATGCAGAAAAGCATCCAAATCTGCATCAGCTCTTCAGTCATCTTTGAAGCTGCTTCTTGAGACACACGAGAGGCTGCGCTGCCTAAAAGTTAGCGAGGAGGAAGTTAGCAGGAGATTGTCTCCAATGATTGGTTATTGAATAACAAGAATTTAGCTAACATTGTTAACCGAGGACTTCTGTTTGTGTTGCCTTCAAAGGTTTATAAATGTAGGATCATGATCCGGCCGATGTGTCAGACTCATCTTAGAGACACTCGGGTGTCGTCAGGCAGGAAGCTCTTCATGTTTATGTTGATCATAGAAACAAATCACATGACTCCTCAGTGTGTCCAAGCTGTTCTCACTCTGCAGATAATGAAGGAGAGTATGACACTCATCTTTCTCATTACTTACATTTGTTCTGCTTCTGGTTTGCAGCGGCTGCTTTTATGAGCACATTACTCCAGAATGCTTAAACCCAAAGACAGCAGATTTCCTCGTTCCCTTCACAAACAAATAGACTTTGTTGATCTCCATGCAAACATGCAATATGTGCTACAGATCGAGCCCGGCCCAGAGCCACATGTCGACAGCATGTTGGATAACTCATGAAGCCTCAGAACAGTCACGTCCTCATTTGTTGTGACATGCAGGCAGAGAAGCGGCTCCCTGAGTTTAGGAAAAGTTTTCCGGGCTCTGTTTATTGTGGGATTACTGAATTTGAGAATCCATTTAGGAACAGCGCAGGAATGCAAATGAACAAAAGCTGGTAATGGGCCTTGATTGGAATTCAGCATCGCAGAGCTAACCTAATCAATAGCAGCATCCGAGAATGAGACGGCGTTTTTCCAAGCCCGTGTGTGTCCCTCTGTTGTCCAGCTCGCATGCTTTTAAAGACTGAACACAAAGAACTGATTGATTAAAGATTCACTCTCCTCAACTCGACACTGGCTGTCATCCTGGCTCAAATGGCCACTGGTTTCCTCCCAGTGAATACCCTATTAGCTACAGCACAACCAATTTAACATGGCCACCCGCATAAAAAGCTCAGCGGTGTCAGTAATGCGATCTGTTGATGGCTAAACTGAGCGGATGGAGAGGCTATTCACTGTGGCTGATGAGTGAACTCAGTGACACTGCTGCTCTGGCACCATGTGGACCAGCGACACACACCAGTAACCAGCAGGAAGTATGAAAGGGAACTCTTTTATACATATTTTACACTATCAGCAAAGCCACAAAAAAACCCACTAAATACTTTATAAATTGTGGATTTTTTTCTGCAAACATTCAGGAGAAAAGGAAGAAAGTGAATCCTTGTGTAAATAATATTTCTGATCAGAATCGGGGTCGTGCTTGTTCTCTGAAGGGTTCACTGGCTTGTTTTCTCTGTCATCTCCATTTATCTTAATTGCAGCATGCTTCAATGTGCGGCGGCGGCGGCAGCTGTTTCCTGATGTAAATCAATACGTTTCCATGTGGTTGGAAAGATCACTAAGCAAAGGTGGCATCTGACCCGATCCAGCTCGATAGGCTAACTAGCAGATGAGGTCTCCTTTCATCAGCGATGGATACGGGGAAGCTCGCCTCAGTGTGGAGAAGCTCAGAGAGGCGATGCTTTTGTTCAGTCTTTGTCGTTTACCATCCTGTAAATGATTGTCAGCCACATTTGTTGGTTTCTTTCTTGTTGGCACAGAAGGGCTTATTAATGATGACCAGAGGACGCGAGGTTTTTTTTAAGGGTTTATGTGACTTTATCGGCGGCCGACTCGGCTGCACCCGCCGCTCAGGCTGAACTCTGATTGAACTCCGGCTGAATTATGATCGAATGAGTGAGCCTCACTAAATATTTTTAGGATGGGGACTGACACAAGCAGAGGGCATGCAGCGGGAGGTAGAGGAGATTAAGGCAGTCCCTCTTCATCGTACATACACACAGAGACAGACACAACAGAGTCAAAGATCAGCAGCAGCAGGATGCCCTCCGACTCTGAGGCTCATTGTTAAAGAGGAGCAGCTCTGCAGGGCTAAATGTCTCACCCAGGCTGCCAGGTACCCAGTGAGTCAGGAGGGCGAGAGAGAGAGAGGGAGAGAGAGAGAGAGAGAGAGAGAGAGAGAGAGGGAGAGAGAGAGGGAGGGAGAGAGAGAGGGAGGGAGAGGGAGAGAGGGAGGGAGAGAGAGAAGGAGAGAGAGAGAGAGAGAGAGAGAGAGAGGGAGAGAGAGAGGGAGAGAGGGAGAGAGAGGGAGGGAGAGAGAGAGAGAGAGGGAGAGAGAGGGAGGGAGAGAGAGAGAGAGAGAGAGAGAGAGGGAGAGAGAGAGAGGGAGGGAGAGAGAGAGAGAGAGAGAGAGGGAGGGAGAGAGAGAAGGAGAGAGAGAGAGAGAGGGAGGCGGCGGTTGCGTGACTTGTGCTTGTTTCAGCCCTTCAGCCCTCCAGGCTTTATTTGTTAGCCAGGAGAAAGGAAGGTATATCTTAAGTGTTCACCAGTAAACAGAGCCATGAAGGAGCCCTAATGCTTACTTTATTTCAGATCTGTGTGTGTGTGTGTGTGTGTGTGTGTGTGTGTGTGCGCGCCCTGTAAAACATTGTGGGCAGATCCAATCTCACATCAAACACTGGGTTGAGTTGCATCACAATGTTAAAGTCTGGAGGAGGGGACGATTTAGCAAAACCAGAAATGTTTATAACACAATAAATGAAAGTCCCGTTTCCACCGAGCGATCCGGTTCAGTACGGCCCGGTTCACTCTGATCCTGCTCGCGTTGCTCTAACATGTATGACATCACAGCAGCACCGTGTAGCCTGCAAAAAACCCAACGTGGAAGAAGAAGGCACAAACCGATGGATGACGTCCAGCAGAGGTTTAGCCATGACGGTGCTGTTCGGTTATTTCACAGAACTGAAGCTTTAAAAGACGAAGTCATGAAAGTCGTTCTAGAAGCTTCTCTTCATTTATTAATGTGTTGAAACCAACAAAAACTCAACAGGAGATACTTTTTATGACAATTGAAGCGTGGTTGCTCGCCAGTTTTGTCGTCTGTGTGTGTGTGTGTGTGTGTGTGTGTGTGTGTGTGTGTGTGTGTCTGGGGGAGTTTGTGGTAAAAGCTCTCGGGGGCTTTCTAAGTGGCTGTAAAGACAAAAGGAGAAAAAGAGTCACAGAAGAAGAAAGTGAATAATAGAAGAAGAAGAAAGCTTCTTTTAAACTTCTGTTTTTATTGTCGTTTTGTTTGTTTGTGTTTTTGACTTCAAGGCGCTGATGAGTGAAATCAACTAAAACCAGCGTGTTCTCCCCGTGCACGCCGTGAGTTCTCCCCGTGCACGCCGTGAGTTCTCCCCGTGCACGCCGTGAGTTCTCCCCGTGCACGCCGTGAGTTCTCCCCGTGCACGCCGTGAGTTCTCCCCGTGCACGCCGTGAGTTCTCCCCGTGCACGCCGTGAGTTCTCCCCGTGCACGCCGTGAGTTCTCCCCGTGCACGCCGTGAGTTCTCCCCGTGCACGCCGTGGCTTCTCCCCGTGCACGCCGTGGCTTCTCCCCGTGCACGCCGTGAGTTCTCTCCGTGCACGCCGTGAGTTCTCCACGTGCACGCCGTGAGTTCTCCCCGTGCACGCCGTGAGTTCTCCCCGTGCACGCCGTGAGTTCTCCCCGTGCACGCCGTGAGTTCTCCCCGTGCACGCCGTGAGTTCTCCCCGTGCACGCCGTGGGTTCTCCACGTGCACGCCGTGAGTTCTCCCCGTGCACGCCGTGGGTTCTCCACGTGCACGCCGTGAGTTCTCCACGTGCACGCCGTGAGTTCTCCCCGTGCACGCCGTGAGTTCTCTCCGTGCACGCCGTGAGTTCTCCCCGTGCACGCCGTGGCTTCTCCCCGTGCACGCCATGAGTTCTCTCCGTGCACGCCGTGGCTTCTCCCCGTGCACGCCGTGGCTTCTCCCCGTGCACGGCATCAGTTCTCCTCGTGCACGCCGTGAGTTCTCCCCGTGCACGCCATGAGTTTTCCTCGTGCACGCCGTGAGTTCTCCCCGTGCACGCCGTGAGTTCTCCCCGTGCACGCCGTGAGTTCTCCCCGTGCACGCCGTGAGTTCTCCCCGTGCACGCCGTGAGTTCTCCCCGTGCACGCCGTGAGTTTTCCTCGTGCACGGCGTGGGTTCTCCTCGTGCACGCCGTGAGTTCTCCCCGTGCACGCCGTGAGTTTTCCTCGTGCACGCCGTGAGTTCTCCCTGTGCACGGCGTGAGTTCTCTCCGTGCATGGCGTGAGTTCTCTCCGTGCATGGCGTGAGTTCTCCTCGTGCACGGCGTGAGTTCTCTCCGTGCATGGCGTGAGTTCTCTCCGTGCACGCCGTGAGTTCTCTCCGTGCACGCCGTGAGTTCTCTCCGTGCACGGCGTGAGTTCTCTCCGTGCACGGCGTGAGTTCTCTCCGTGCACGGCGTGAGTTCTCTCCGTGCATGGCGTGAGTTCTCCCTGTGCACGCTGTGCGTTCTCTCCGTGCACGCTGTGAGTTCTCTCCGTGCACGCCGTGAGTTCTCCCCGTGCATGGCGTGGGTTCTCCCCGTGCATGGCGTGGGTTCTCCCCGTGCACGCCGTGGGTTCTCCCCGTGCACGCCTTGAGTTCTCCTCCCTCAGTCCAATCACATGCTGGTTACCTGCTGACCCTGAACAGGAAGGAGCGGTCTGTCTGCTTTAATGGAGCTGTGTGTGGAACACACTCAGCAGAGTGTGAAAGGGTTCTTCAGGTGATCTTGTTCCATGTTCCTGCTGTGTGATGTGTTACCACCGTGTATGTGTGTGTGTGTGTGTGTGTGTGTGTGTGTGTGTGTGTGTGTGGATGACAGTATATTGATCTTTTATCTCAGGCTGATTGACTTCAGGTCAAATGAAGAGTTGAACAGCGTCTTTATGTGACACACTCAGCTCACTAAAGTGACACTTCTTCCACCTTCAGCCGTTTTATCTCAACTCAAACTTTGTCATGGTCCCAAATGTCTGACGATGTGCGTGTGCACATGTCTGACGATGTGCGTGTGCACATGTCTGACGATGTGCATGTGCACATGTGTGACGATGTGCGTGTGCACATGTCTGACGATGTGCGTGTGCACATGTGTGACGATGTGCGTGTACATGTGTGACGATGTGCGTGTGCACATGTCTGACGATGTGCGTGTGCACACGTCTGACGATGTGCGTGTGCACATGTCTGACGATGTGCGTGTGCACATGTCTGACGATGTGCATGTGCAGGGACGTGTGGTCTGTCGGCCAGCTCTTTGTGTTTGTGACCTTATTAGAAAAGGAGCGCGGAGCCTGTGGACCTCTGAGGGGCGAGCTCAGCGCTGATCTAATGACTTATTCATGGGGCGCGATGGCACGGCCTCTTAAAGACGCTACATGACAGAGAGCACAGGGATCAAGTCAGATCATCATATCAGGTGCAGGAGCTCATCACGGCTAATGCAGTCCGATCAGTGTGCAGGCAGCGATCCTGTGCCGCTGGTTGATTCAGAGGCAGAAGGAGAGAGAATAAAGAAAGAGGAGGAAAGGAGAGAACGAGGTGTCAGACTGTGTTTCTGTCCCACAGGATCCTGTTTAAATTGGCATGTTGCAGGGAGAGCACTGTTAGACTGAATTTAAACAGCTGCAGGCTTCACCCACAGCAACACACACACACACACACACACACACACTCACTCATGCACACACACACTCACTCATGCTCACACACACGGTGGCCCTCCCCTGCTCTAAGTTTGCGTGCGGAGCTGGGAAATTCTCCATGCTAATGTGCCAGGGTTTGTTTTCATCATCAAATTGCAAATGTTTTAAATATGCATCACACACACACACACACACACACACACAAACACACTGCACACACACTTAGAGTACCTACATTATCCAGTCAAAGCATTGACAGTCTAATACTTGTTTTCATAAAGCTGAAGACGCTTCCACCCTTGTTTATTTTTCGCTCTCGTCACTTTTCACTCATATTTAATCTCTAACGTTTTCTGACCTTTAAAGAATCTCAACGCTCTCCCTGCCGCCGGCAGCGTCTCCACATTAACACGTGTGTGACTGAGAGAACACAACAGAGGGTCAGTGTGTGTGTTAAATACACAGGTTCAGATGGACAAAGATTCTTTATTTATTTATAGTTGTTCAATTCGTCTCCTTTAAATCCTGTTTTCACAGTGTCGGCTGCAGCGCCTGTTCTGTGACAGTAAATGAAAACATGGTGGATTAAACAGCTCACAGCCCCCCCGCACACTTACAGATTCATTCTGGGACCTGGGTGTCAAAGGTCACCGTGGACGACGGGCAGTTAGAAGTGATTTTCAGAGCTTCTTTCTTCAGACAGCTCGCTGGCGTCCTCGGAGTTCCCCCCACATAACAGGACATCAGATCATGAAATATTCAACGTGTTTAATATTTACCATTTGAAGTCGGGATGTCCCTGACGTCCATCTGAGCAGATGGGATCACTCTGAAGTCCTCACGCCACAGAAACACAAATGTCTCGCACTTTGAATAACAGCAGGTCACAAAAACAAAACAACTTCCCCACGATGAGTAAAAACCCAAGACTTTCAACATGTCATGGGGGGGGGGTGGGGGGGGGGCACATGGTTCTGCACAGCTAACACAGCATGGCCAATAATGTGGTAGGGTGAGAAATGTTTCCCAAACCAGACCAGACAAATCTGGCCCTCGGCTTCACCCGGCGTCTGACAGCACGAACACGTTAAAGAGCTTTAAACATGAAGAGGACAAGTTACCATGGCAACATGATGCACCTGGGCAGCGACAGAGTCGAGTCAAACACACCTGACATGGAGGCCGTGGATGTGTTAGGAAAGGAAACGCCGTCAGAAAATCTGTGAATTTGACAAATTAAATGTGATAAATTGTCAGAGTGGAGTCTAACCCAGTTTCCCTCTGTCAGAGTGAGCGCCGGCCCGGCAGACAGCCCGGCAGACAGTGCGACGCTGAGACGACGCTGATATGACAGCTTGTTCCCACGTTGAAAGGCAGAGTAAATATAGCAGCAGAATCAAACCTGAGTCACATCCACTCGTCCTTTCACAAACCAGGACTTCGCTACGTGCCTGATACAAAGCGTGCTGTACCATCATATTGTAAAAACTTTGCTCGGGATGATGTTGAACTTTGTTACCTCTTGCTGTCAAATGTTTGCTGCGAGCTCTTATTTGATTTTCTGCGGAGAAACAGCAAATCTTTGCTTGAAGTTATGGATAACCCAGTTTAGGAGTTTAGCAGTGTGAAATGTTCGCTCAGGGTTTAGAAAGTCTGTTCACTTCAAAACTTATATAAATTTATATCTGGGGAACTTCAATCCAACAACAAGGATTATTTCTGTTTCCTGTCCAGAAAAACAAAACGACAGCAGACAAACTTGAATTAACCTGCGAGCCTCCAGCTCATCTGTTCTTATTGTTTTCATTGTAACATGTTTTTTAATCTCGCCATCGACTCCTCCCCCGCTCGCTGCAGGAGGGAAGACTAAATGAATATAGAATATGGTTAGGAGAGCTGCTGTCTGCACAGAGTGAAGAGCCACGTTCAACAGTCACTGTTGTGAAAGCTTTAAATAAAGTAAATCCAGTTAATGATGTTTGAGGAGGTGATAAAAGAAAACATCTTCTCTGCACTGAAATAGACTCAGTGATTCCTTCCATGAGTAACAGGAGGCTAAACAACAGATCACTGGAGACTTCTGCCTGATGACTCACCAAATACAAGTCTTCAGAAAGGAGAGAGAGAGAGGGAGAGAGAGAGAGAGAGAGAGAGGGAGAGAGAGAGAGAGAGAGGGAAAAGGAGAGAGAGGGAGAGAGAGAGAGGGAGAGAGGGAGAGAGAGAGAGGGAGAGAGAGAGAGAGAGAGGGACTAAAAGAAGAGAGAGAGAGAGAAAAGGAGAAAGGGGGAGAGATAAAGAGAGAGAGAAAAGGAGAGAGAGAGGGAAAGAAAGAGAGAGAGAGAGAAAAGGAGAGAGAGAGAAAAGGAGAGAGAGAGAGGGAAAGAAAGAGAGAGAGAGAGAAAAGGAGAGAGAGAGGGAGAGAGAGAAAAGGAGAGAGAGAGAGAGAAAAGGAGAGAGAGAGAGAAAAGGAGAGAGAGAGAGAGAAAAGGAGAGAGAGAGAGAAAAGGAGAGAGAGAGGGAGAGAAAAGGAGAGAGAGGGAGAGAAAAGGAGAGAGAGAGAGAGAAAAGGAGAGAGAGAGGGAGAAAAGGAGAGAGAGAGAGAAAAGGAGAGGGAGAGAAAAGGAGAGAGAGAGAGAGAGAGGGAGAAAAGGAGAGAGAGAGAAAAGGAGAGAGAGAGGGAGGTGGGGACCATAATAACATCATTGTGACTGTTTGAAGTAGCATCAGGCCTATTTCCCAGATACAGTAAGTACAGGCTGTCTGCATGTCTGCTGGTCTCTCGCCACTCAAAGGCCACATTCATGGAGGCGCTGCCGCCCTCACAGAGGGCAATTGGATCCACCGGATACCCTTCCCTTCTCACGCAATGTTGTGTAAACCCGGGGAAAATGACCTCAATATGTCCTAAACCAGTTAAGGATGAAGATGCCGCGCCCGCTCACATGTCTCAGGCATGATAATGTGCTGATGGTTTTATAAACGCTGGCTCTCATGCACACTCAGTGAGTGTTTGTCCATTTGTCTCTGAGCTGATGTTGACGGCTCGTCTGTTCTCATCTCAGCCTTTTGTCTTTCATCTGTATCCTCACCCAGAAAACACCTCGACCATGTGCTGCTGTCACAAACACACAGACGAGCATGCTTTCCTTCAGCATGTCGGAGGATTGAGTCAGCTTGAACATGAACTGATTTACAGCCCGAGCCGTAAAACAAAGTTCACTTTCATGTGATTTAAATAACCTCACATCAAACCTTAACTTTCCTCTGCAGTTGTTGTATTACCTCTTCTTCTCTGCCTGTTTTTTCTTGTGCTCTCACTCTCGTTGTCTCCGTATTCAGACCTGAAGGCAGCAGGGTTATTTTATTTTTATTCATTTTGGCCGTCTTTGAGTTTGTTAATCTTCTCTTTAATCCTCCCTCTCTCTCCTGGAGCCGCGGCTCGTCGGCCTGCAGGCCTGGACAGCTTCAACCTGCAGACCGACCTGTGGGTGTGACTCAAGCTCTCTCTTTGCTTTCATTGTACTTCATTGTTTTTACTCTCACCTTCATGTCCTCCCGCTCACGTGGACAAACATGGAGACTTTAAAGTCGATGCAAAAAAACGAATTTAAAGTCATAATTATGTGCTGAAATAAGAGTGAAATAAATAAGACTGAAAGATCGAAAGATTTAATTATCACGGAAAAATGACAAAATAGTTCAACAGACAAAAATAAAGAGAGAAAACAATCATAAATAATAAATGAAACAACATTTTAAAAGAAATATAATTTATAATAATGAGATAAAACGGTTATAAAAACATAATTACAAGATAAAAAGACAAAATAACAAGATAATTAAATACAGTAATAATATAAATTTGGTTAAATGTTTAGATTATTAGATTAAAAAAAATAAAATTAGATAAAAGTCATAACAAAGTGAAAAAATTGAAAAATATAAAAACATATTAAAGTTAAAAATATTATGGACCGAAGTCATGATAACAAGGTTAATAAGAAAGATTAAAAAAAAAAATTAAAAAGTCTGAAAAAAAAAGTTCAAGAAAAAAGTCAAAATAAACTTTCTGACTCTAAAATAGAAACTAAACATTTTTCATGATAAAACATCAAGGTTTTTAAAAATATTTTTCTAAATTATGAAAACAAAACTGAGGAGTTATGAGATAATTAATTACAAACTTCAACATTCTGACAAACAAAGTAAAACAATGGAGAAAAGTCAGATTTCAAAATAAAAGTCTGAATAATGAGATAAAAAGTCTTCATTTAAATGTTTGAATATTAAGATGAACGCTGAAATCATTCATCTGTTTTTCTTCGCCGTGTTTCCACACCTTGACGACCTTTTTGAGGTCGGCATGCCACTCTATAAATAATTCATAATCCTAACACGGCGCCGTGTGTGACGGGAAGTAAAAGGCAGAAAGGAAGAATAAAACGAGAAGAGACCTGCTGCATAATTCATGCAGGGCATCACTCTAACATTTTCAATGCTGAATGTCAGCCAGAGCGATTCACGTAGAGACTCGGCCTCCTGATTGGCTGAGTCTTGTGATGGTTGTTAGGACGCTGTGGTCGACATTTAAATATGTTTCCTTTTGTCTCCTGATCCGTCAGACGATTTTCAGGCCGGCTGATTGGAGAGCTTACGGCCTGTCAGGTCGGCTGATAGATCGTGGTGTAACACCTCTCGTGGTTAGAGTCAGCAGCTGGATGGATCACAGAGTTAAACACCTGCCAGGATCCTTCAGGCCGGAGCCTCTTTTTCTTGGCAGGCCGCTCCTCTCTGCTACTTCAAGTCCTCCAGCTTCTCATGCAACCTCTGCGGGCCAAAGTCTCCGTCCATTTCCAGCCCTGTTTACACTCCTCCTCCTCCACGCCGCCTGATGTCACCACAAAAAACACAAACTGAGGTTCAACGAGCTGGAAAATCTTGTTCTAGTTAGTGAAGGATTATCGGCCACTCTGTGTAGAGAGAGCGTCAAAATGTCAATGTAGATTAACTAGCCGGAGAGCAGGTGCAAAGGTTTCTGTTTAATCCTTACGTTCAGACTTGCACACTCTTTAGGCTTCAAGCAAAGTCTGTCCGAACACAAGCTGCCTGTCTTCAGTGCTACACTTCATGTAATAGGGTTAGCTTTCGTTAGCAGCTTGGTTAGCTTCCATTAGCAGCTCAGTTAGCTTTCGTTAGCAGCTCAGTTAGCTTTCGTTAGCAGCTTGGTTAGCTTCCGTTAGCAGCTCGATTCTCTTGGAGTTCAAACGTCTCCTGAGGAGTGAAAGTGAAAGATCTCTTCAGAAAAATTAGCATTAAAGTTTACGTAGTTCTGCAAAACGTCGGAAAATAAAAGTCCTAAAGTCAGGCAATATCAGATATTGTTCGGCTTATGTGAGATAAGGTTGCTGGTTTTTTGGTTCATGTTTTCTTGTTTTTAATTGTTGTTCCTTCAAACTCCTGCACACGCTCAGTAAAGATCTAAATACAACCGTTTGATTCCTGCGACACGAAGAATACAAACGGGGCGTCGGATTAAAAATCAGCGTGTTGTGCTGTTTCGGGCTGCGTCATTCATGGCGGCTAGAAAACACGCTGTTAGGACACGCTGTTAGCACACGCTGCTAGGACACGCTGTTAGGACACACTGCTAGGACACAATGTTAGGACACGCTGTTAGGACACACTGCTAGGACACAATGTTAGCACAAGCTGTTAGGACACGCTGTTAGGACACACTGCTAGGACACAATGTTAGGACACGCTGTTAGGACACGCTGTTAGCACACAATGTTAGGACACGCTGTTAGGACACGCTGTTAGCACACAATGTTAGCACAAGCTGTTAGGACACACTGCTAGGACACAATATTAGCACAAGCTGTTAGGACACGCTGTTAGCACACAATGTTAGGACACGCTGTTAGGACACACTGCTAGGACACAATGTTAGCACAAGCTGTTAGGACACGCTGTTAGGACACACTGCTAGGACACAATGTTAGCACAAGCTGTTAGGACACGCTGTTAGCACACGCTGCTAGGACACGCTGTTAGCACAAGCTGTTAGCACACGCTGCTAGGACATGCTGTTAGCACAAGCTGTTAGGACACGCTGCTAGGACAAGCTGTTAGCATACGCTGCTAGGACAAGCTGTTAGCACAAGCTGTGAGGACACGCTGTTAGCACAAGCTGTTAGCACAAGCTGTTAGGACACGCTGTTAATTTAAAGTCGTCACTCAGGAATACGTGGCTGTCTTTGTCCGATGGAGACGGCGTTATTTGAGTGTTTAACTTTAAACGTGAAGGCTTTTAAAACTCTCTCAGGAGTTTTCACCTCTGATACTTTAAAGAACAGACGTCAGATCTTCAGTCATGTTTTTAACTTCGAGCTGCGGCGAGCAAAGAGACGGCTGTTGAGACGTCGCCTCCTGCAGGTCAGAGAGAGAGTTTACTTTTTAGTTTTAGCTTTTAAAATTAAGAAATTCCCCAATCAGCGTCTTGGACTTGTTTTTATCAGCTTGGTATTGAAACAGGTGTTGTTTGACTTTCACCATTATCTATATTAGTATCTCGTCTGATATTGGGCGAGCCTAGAAGGAAGTAGGATGACTGAAGGTGCAGAAGAAGAAGGAAAGGCCTCAGACGCTTCCTTCAGATATGAGAGACTCCCAACAAGCCAGACCTTTGTCGGAGCTGGCACGTGTTTTAAAGGCTGGACTGTTTGAATGATCCTTTTGTTTCTCTGTCCTTCTGAACCCGTTCACTTTCCCTCTGCCCGCCGTCTTCTCCCTCTGCTTCTCTGTCATCCCCGGTTACTGCATATCTGTCCCCGGGCTCTCCCGGCGGTGAGGAGGTGATGAGAGGGTGCAGAGGTGTTAGGAGAGGCAACGAGACAGAAACAACAGGACAGAGAGGAGAGAGATGGAAAGGCCGGGTCGGGTCAGGACGACGTTGGGCTCTGAGTATCTGCTGCACGGACACATTGAGACCACCTGGGATTAAAGAAATCCTTCCAGTCCTCCTTTCTCACTGGCATCATTAGGTACTTTGTGCGTTCCCTAAAGATCCAAAAGCCTTTAAAAGAGACCGTTTTTATGAGTCCCTTGAAGCCGAGAATTATCAGAAGGATAACATGCGTTCCAAAGAAAATGAGCTTTATCGGGTGTTGTGTTCCCCCTCCTCAGCTACAGGTCGCATGTCGTGTTTCCTGCAGCGGAGGAATGCTTTGAGCACAGAGAGCCAAAAATAGACCTGCCGACCCGTTAAAGCAGAGTGTGTAACATGTTGTGGCTGCAGGGGGAGAGCCGCACACTGCCTCTTTAAGACAGACTCTGTGTACTGTAGTGTAGTATTTCTGTAGTAGTGTGTGTGTGTGTGTGTGTGTGTGTGTGTGTGTGTGTGTGTGTGTGTGTGTGTGTGTGTGTGTGTGTTCTGCATGTAACGCTGACTGAGCAGGCGAAGGGGTTGCGTGACTACTGCAGACGAGGCTGTGACCTCAGAAAAGTGGTTATGAAAACGATCTGTCGAAGCGAGCGGGGAGAAAGAGAGAGAGAGAGAGAATGTAAGACGAATGGGGCGAGAGACATAAAGTTGGAGAGAGAGAAAAAAAAGAGAGAGAGACCAGCCCTGCAGAAATGAGCTCATTTGCGCTAAACTATCACTGAATGACACCGGAGAGCTGCCACACTCATATTCCTTAAGGTGTTCAATGCACACACACACACACACACACACACACACACACACACTCTATACTATACTTAGCTGTGAGGGAGGACTCTGTAAAGGCCACAGGGAGCAGAGAGTGTTAACTAACAGAAGCAGTTAGTCAGATCAGTCTGTTGTTCGTACGGTGGTCAAACTTTTAAATGATTCTCTGTGATCGACAGAATCAGACAAATTAAAGGAACTTTAAATCTATCAAACTTTATTTGGATATAATTCATAACACGTGTTCGTTCAAACAGCAGGTACTCCTGTTACACACTTTATTAACCCCCGAAGGGACAGCCTGCTTGTCCTCAGTTACTGAGAGAACTCATTCTCTCTCACACACACACACACACACACACACACACACAAAGGCTGAAACACACACACACACACACACACACACACACACACACACACACACACACACACACACACACACACAGAGGCTTAAACACACACACACACTTACACACACACACACACACACACACAAAGGCTGAAACACACACTTACACACACACACACAGAGGCTGAGACACACACACACACACACTCGGGCACTAACCTGTGGATGTAGTGAACTGAGGTCAGAGTGGGATATTTAAAAAGTTCTTTAAAGGACGGACTTGATGCTGTCTGCTGTCAGTTTGAGGAAAAGTCTGATTCATTGTCAAGCTTCCTTTTTTGAATGTAATTAAAGTGCAACAATAATTAATACAGTTAATTAGATCTGAACACTCTGTGATCGATCACAGGTGGAAGTTTAATAGAGAAGTTTTCCAGTCAAACAACGAGCTGAGTGATTGTGGTGAGAGTCTGCACAGCCGCTCTGACTGATCACAGGAACAGCTCTTCACTTCCTCTCGTTCACCGAGCTCTCAGGGCAAACGAGTGTTTTACTTTCTGCAGGAACACGAGAGGACGCTTTACAACCTGCTGAAGAAGGTTTAAATATGTCTAAAGGTCGAGCAGCTCTTCCTTTTTAAAAGAGGGGAGGGAGGGGGAGACGTATGGGTGTTGGGGGAGGATTGCGTGTGAGCAGTAATGCTAGCCTTCAAAGAGCACAGAGGAGCACATTGTATCCATGCATGAGTCGCTCAACAGGGACAGCAGCATGACGGAGGGAGGGAGGGCACGCCAGGACAACAGCCCAGAGAGAGATGGAGGGACGAGCGGAGGAGAGCGAGCCACTCTCTGACATGACAATCGTCATCTTTGTCTTCTTCAACATGGCTGCCAACTCTCACGCTTTTTGGCGTGAGATACACACTTTTTACACTGTCCCACATCCCGAGGCTACGCACACACACACACACACACACACACACACACACGCGCGCAGGTCGAACACTGAGAGAAAGTCAAACAGAGATGGACTGTAAAAATAAACATACATTTTATGTAAGGCAGCCTGCAGGGTATCACAGCACTCTGTTCATGTCTCTGATGATGCTGCACAGAGAGCTGCACTCACAACATACAAGCAGCATGAACACAGAAATAAAGATGCAGTAAAATATACATGTTCACTTCCTGTCAGAACGTGTTCGTCCAATCAGACTTAACGCTGATCGTTTACGCTCCCTGACGTTCTTCTGGATCCTTCTGTTGTTCTTCCTCTCTGATTCACGTCACTTTGGATCAAAGCGTCTGCGTCATTGTAGAAGAGCAAAGCTGCTGCAGACTAAGTGTGTTTCTCTTTTGTTGGGGGGGAACCACAACCTGTGTACATGGGTTGTGCACATTGACCACTGTGCCACCGACTCGCCAGCAAACACGGGCAGACGGGACGTAACAGACTTAAACACGCCGCAAAAATATTACAAGATTTCCATGTTGACAACAAAGATAAAGTTCAGATAGTCAGAATCAGGAAGAAAATCCCCGTCATGTATTTATACTTTTCTCGGCTGCTGAAAATGAAAGCTCAGATTTTTAGAAGTAAAAAAAAAAAAAAACTTCCTCTTTTGATTTATTTCTGTTTTTATGCCGGACACAAAAACTATTTTGTTCAGTTTTGCCTGGAATCGACTTTAAGATCAGGAAACGCAGTTTATGAACATTTCAAAGAAAATACTGTTACTGTAAACGTGTGTGTGTGTGTGTGTGTGTGTGTGTGTGTGTGTGTGTGTGTGTGTGTGTGTGTGTGTGTGTGTGTGTGTGTGTTTGTGTGTGTGTGTGTGTTTGTTTCAATGAGGAAGTTTGGTAACAAAATGAGTGATTCTCCGATAGCAGCAGGACTTTCATAGAAGTTTATTTTTGGGCGTTTTACTCTTTAATTTAGAGACAGGACTGATAGAGTCAGAAGGAAAGGAGAGGTGGGGGGGGGTGGGGGGGGGGGGGGGGATGGCGTGCAGGAAAGGAGCAACAGGTCGGTTTAAGGCGGGCCGGCTGCCTCCGTACAGAACACGGGTTAATAACAATCAATCAATGTGTTGCTGTTCGTTAAGTTTCCTCTCCTCGTTCGTCCTCTGCTCTAATAATCAGAGTGCTGCAGGAGCCTCATTGGCCAACAGAGCTGTCAATCATGGCATCATACTCCTTTTAAAAGCAAAATAAAATATTAAGAAAATATGAAGTTATTAATACTTAATGAACACTCGCATTAAAGCATTACATTTCCACGTCCTCTGAACACGCCGTGGTCCGCCCATCCACACGATGCTATTCGCTGCCACTCTGGTCTATCATTGGGTTTCCACAGCAGCGCCACGAAGCCGGACAGAATAGAGCGACCCGGACAGGAAGTCAGATCAGGAAACGCACGGTTAATTTCAAAATAAAACACAGTATACAGACTCACAGTGGTACTTTCACTTTATCACGAGTGTTTGGAAACTCTTGACTCTTGTGTGATCTTGTAGTTCCGGAGAAGGATCCCGTGGGGCAGGGCGCCACAGACCGTGGCGTCCACGGACTGTGTGTAAGTCAGGCGTCATAAGAACAATAATGAAACCACATTTGAGAAACTTTTATTTGATGTGAATTTTGCAGCATGTCCCATATGTTGACATGGAGGAGCTTATGTCGTCCTTCAACCAGTCAGCAGGGGGAGCTCTACATGTTTTGGCTTTGTTGGTTGTGCATCTGTCGTGTCGTCCATCTTTATATCCGTGCTGTGGGAAAGACTGATTTAGATAATGTCTGAATTTAAAATGAAGATGTTCAAATGTTGACAAAGATGTGAAGTGGCTTATCATACCAGCAGAAAGGCCCGGAAGTGTCCTTCTGCTTCTCATCCAGACTTTCTATCAGCTGATGTCCTGTGATCTGTGTTTGTGTGCAGAAGTTCAGTCTCTGTGACGCTTCAGAAACCAGCATGATGTTTATCTGCTCTCAATAAGAGTCATAGCTGCTGCATTTTCCAGACCACTGAAGAACTTGTACTGAGTGTGTGTGTGTGTGTGTGTGTGTGTGTGTGTGTGTGTGTGTGTGTGTGTGTGTATGCAGCATTGTCTCCCTGCTGGTGCACACACACACTTTGTGCCCTCCTCTGCAGGGTCAATATTTACAGTTCATCTTCTTCTGCAAAATCATTCTGTCACAAAGCCTTACCGTCTCCCCCCCCCTCCCCCCTCCCCCCCCCCTCCCCCCCCTCCCCGCTCTGCCTGTCACTTTTACTGTATGTTCCAATGGCTGAGCGTGATCGGGGCCAATTATGGCTCGTTGTGAGCGTGCAGGGCATCCTGTGGAAGCAATACATTACAGGCAACTCGTGCCATTCCTGCTCTGCCTCCATATGTGCGTCGTCCCTCCGCCCCTCGCGGTTCTACTACATGTAGTCATTCAGCCTCCACGCAGCTGTTGCATCCACTCTGAGTGTGGCCAAATGTGAAATTAATGGAGTGTCGTTTAGCGTGTACACGCTGAGGCCCGCTGGAGGATGTTCGATACCCGGCTCACGCTCCTCTAAAGAGGATTCTTGTGTTTCCGAGTCTCACGACACGGAGCGAGGATCTGATGAGCCGACGTGAAGAAGACGAGCCGCTGGTGGATTTCCTCCTCGGACTGAGCCGCGAAGATCCCCGTGCACGTCGTCAAACCGCTGACCACGTGTCCCCACAGGGACGCCATACTCAACGCCATACTCAACCCTTCAGGGACGCCATACTCAACGCTTCAGGGACGCCATACTCAAGGCCTCACTTGCCTCAGTGGAATTGAACTAGTTTAGTATTTACTGATTATTAAGACCAGTCTTTTGAGTTGCACGACGGACTCTGCAGTCAGGCTGAAGTCCAGCTGGATTTGGCGTGCTGTGGTCCAGCAGTGTTCTGAGGGTCTGAACCTGAGGGAGTCTGAGTGATGGACATCCTGACTCAGGGTTTTTAAGGGGTCGGGTGGAGATGAGTATCTTCAGTGTGGTGATGTCTGTCGATGAGCTGACAGGGGAGCCCATCATGTTGTCTTTAGCTGCTCTGATTTCACAAACATCTGTTGAGTTGATTCCAGTAGGACGGAGGAAAGCGAGGAGTCGTGTTTCTAAAGATGCTGCTGTTGTATTTTAGTAACGTCACAGAACAGAACAGCTCTCTTCCCTCCGTGAAGGTGGAGCGGCCGATGAGGAAGGAGGTGTCGAAACTCACCAACACAATGGGACCGTTTCCCTCTGCTGCCCCAGAGGAAGCCGTCTGCATGCACACACACACACACACACACACACACACACTCTTACAACACACACTGAAGAATGCATTGACACGCTGTGTTTTGTAAATTTCCCTCTTCTCTCATAAACTCCATGTTGGGTTGGACACAGATCACCTGCTGAATCTGATTTATGACTTTCCCAGGTTGCGTCTGCCAAAGTATTCTGAAACAAGCGGATAAATCTTGGATCCGTACGCCGTCTTCAAACTCCTCCCCTGACTGAACACATATTTCCAAGCACTTCTCTTTGACCTGATCCCAGAGAGATGGATGAACTCTACGTCCTTCATCCCTAATGAGGACCAAACTGTCATGACTCAGTCTTTAGTTCTCATGTTTCCCTGTGTCTAAGTGTTCTCTGATGTTATATGTAGTCTTTAGTGTGTTTCCTTGTATCCTTGTGTCCTTCCATGTTTCCTGTTTTCTTTGTGTGAATGATTCCTGGTGTTCCATGTTATTAGTGTTGTCTGGTTCCTGCCTCTCTGTGTTTCCCTCCTGTCTTGATGACCCTGATTGTCCTCACCTGTCTGATTAGTCTCACCTGTGTCAGATTACCTGGGTCTCTTTAGTCTCAGTGCTCCCTCATGTTGTCACTTCATTGCAGTTTGTCCCTCGAGTGTCTCGTGTGGTCTGAGTCGTTTCGTCTCCCTCGATTCACTTTGTTTTCCTCCTCGAGGATTTTGGATTATTGTTTTATTGAGTTTGTTTGAATAAATCACCTTTTGGTTTTTTACCTGCAATTGGATCCTCCTCCCTGTTTTCTGCCCCGCGACACAAACGTCACATCTGATGTGTAGATGTATTTACTCTCCTCTGAGTCATCTCTGTACATGTTACGCCTCTAAAGTGGCATAATATAACTGTATTATTACACACACACACACACACACACACACACACACAGCAGCCTCTACCATCAGTGTGTGATTGTGTACATACATTTACCTTCCACCTTCTTTTTGTATCTTGCAGAAAACCGGAGCTGCTGTTCTTCGTCCGGCTCCTTCGGTGAGTTACAGTCATGTTGTTTTGTGTTTGTTCTAAAGTTCGTTATTGTTGAACTTCAGACACTCAGTCTGTTTCTGCTCTTTCATTGGTTGATAGTTTGAAACGATGTGTAACACAAAGTGGAAGAGACCAAATCAGTCATGACGTCGACTCGAACATTTTAACTCGGTCTCACACTCAGAGGACTCCGGATTTCACTGAGACGCTTTGTCCCTAACCTTCACGTCTCAGTGAGGGACACGCCCCCTGCACACAAGTCTTTATGGTCTTGGTCTTGGCTTAGTCTCACCCTGTCTCGGTCTTGGTCTTGGTCTTGGTCTTGGTCTTGGTCTTGGTCTTGGTCTTGGTCTTGGTCTTGGTCTTGGTCTTGGTCTTGGCTTAGTCTCACCCTGCCTCGGTCTTGGTCTTGGCTTAGTCTCACCCTGTCTCGGTCTTGGTCTTGGTCTTGGTCTTGGCTTAGTCTCATCCTGCCTCGGTCTTGGTCTTGGTCTTGGCTTAGTCTCGCCCTGCCTCGGTCTTGGTCTTGGTCTTGGTCTTGGCTTAGTCTCACCCTGTCTCGGTCTTGGTCTTGGTCTTGGCTTAGTCTCGCCCTGCCTCAGTCTTGGTCTTGGTCTTGGAGCAGCATGTCTTGGGCTCTGTGGGGTAACTGCTGGTTCAGTGTGAGACTGTGATGTAACAGCTGTTTCTGGTCCTCTGCAGCATGAACCTGGTCTGTGTGTGCAGGGACAACAACCGGAGCCAGTCAGGGACAAAAACAACCACTTTGAGTGGACACACTTTGACGGAGGACATTTGCTCCTGAAGACTTTGCACGAGGACGTTTCAACACGAGGAGACTTTTAGCCTCCTAGTTGTGATTATGTCACTGTGCTTTGTTTATTAGACAGCATCGAGCGCCTCAGAGACCATGTCACATGATTCTCATCCACCATGAAGTACATCCTTCTGTCCCAACATGACGAGTACTGCACTTTGATTCTGTTAAATTGTCTTTTTGTCCGTTCTCATCACTGGCTCTGAAAGTGGAGACATCGCGTGTCCCTGTGCAGCGTGAAGTCTATTTAAGGCCTCAACTTATGTCAGGAAAAACTCCGTGGCCCGATGCTGAGCTAATAATGTCTGACCGCTTTCCCTGTGAGCTGCACAAGTGCTCCTCCGGGGATGAGAGAGAGAGCGCGGGCGAGCGAGGTTCAGAGAGAGGGAGAGAGAGAGAGAGAGTGGAGCAGTGTATGAAATGACCTCGCTGCCGTTGCGTGCCACGGTTTGTTTTCAATACCGGCCACATGTTTGAGAGTTGCATAACTTCTCAGATGCGGTTTGTAAATCATGGAGTATTTTGGGGGTATGAAGGTGTGTGTGTGTGTTTGTGTGTGTGTGTGTGTGTGTGTGTGTGTGTGCTGACAGCCTCTCCTCCTCACAGCTTCAGCGTATTTATCTCCTCATGAATACGCTCGTCGTTGAACAGATCCGGCGTCAGTAAATGAGGATTAGTGAGTGGGAAAAGTCATTTTCATAATCTGTCGTTCTCGGCTCCACAGCTGCCCGTGTCTCGCCGTCCTCACTGTGGGAGCAATTAAAGGCTAATTAAAGGGCCAGTCCGTGAAAACAGGAGCGGTCTTTGTAGTGCTGTTTGCACAGGTGGTTTGCATCACATGACGGCGTCAGGTCAGAACATCAAGGCTGCACACATGAACACTTCTGCTCTGAGTGGCATCGTGTCTTTTTCCTGACGTGGACTCAAAGTGACTTATCTCTTTAAAGAGACGAGTCAGTACGACCAGCACGCTGACCCAACGACCAGCACGCTGACCCAACGACCAGCACGCTGACCCAACGACCAGCACGCTGACCCAACGACCAGCACGCTGACCCAACGACCAGCACGCTGACCCAACGACCAGCACGCTGACCCAACGACCAGCACGCTGACCCAACGACCAGCACGCTGACCCAACGACCAGCACGCTGACCCAACGACCCACAGAAAACTCAAACTGGACTTCAGGATTTAGAAATCAGTGATATGGAAACCACCGAGAAATCAAAGTTCTCAACATTTCCTGCTTTACCTTCTTCATTTTGTGGATTTGCAGCTTTTTTGTCATTTATGTGAGAAAGCGATGAAACTTTCTGGACTCCTCGTGAAAGCAGCCTCCAGGTTTCTGTATAATGAAATGATTGCCGTCGCCGTGCCGTCCCAGATGTTTCAGAGTGGAGAAGTTCCTGCAGTCAGATATTTCTCCGTTTATTTGAATTGATTCGTCTGCAGAGCTGCAGCTTGTTTCATTAAAGTTCTGTTGAAAGATCCGTTCTCTAATAATCAGACGTAGACCGAAGCGCTCCACCCCGAGAGGTTTGAGCAGCTCGCTGTTTATCTGCTGTTACAGTAGAGTCGGCTCGTCAGGATGAAAATAGTTTGGAGGTGGAGAGACGACCATTTCTCAGCAATGACATGTTTTGGTTCAGTCGACCATAATAGGCTGCACGCTCACCCGCCGCTCGCACACACACACACACACACACACACACACACACACACACACACACACACACACACACACACACACACACACACACAGGACTGGTTTTTCTCGTCAGTGCTGGGATCTCTTGCAGACTGACCACCCACAGTGCGAGCAAACCGTCCTGAGCGTTTGAGCCTGGTCGGGCTCAGAGCGGACGGTTTACATGGAGGAGAGAGAGAGAGAGAGACTGTGTGCAGGTGAATCAGATCATGCTTTCATATTTACATGCTATAAGTATCATTCTGTGTTCCCCAGCCGTGCCCCGAGCACACACACACACACACACACACACACACACACACACACACAGGTTGGGGTTGAGGTTAACCAGACGGGCTGTTACGGAGATAAGAGGTCTCACGTGGTCACGGAACGACCAGCCGTGGATTTAATGGGGATGACAGGTGAATAAATGGTTGAAATCCATTAACCCTCCCACGACACTGGCCCCTGTTGTCTACTGTATCTATATATATATGTATGTGTGTGTGTGTGTGTGTGTGTGTGTGTGTGTGTGTGTGTGTGTGTGTGTGTGTGTGTGAGTGTGAGTGTGTGTGTGAGTGCAGAGGTGTGGTTTATCCCGGGAGTCCCACCCTGCTGCACGCGATGCCTGGGAATCCGTGCCGGTCGAGGATTTACTGAACACGCTTTAGGGAATCCCAGCTCTCTCCCACACACACACACACACACACACACACACACACACACACACACACACACACACACACACACACCTTTAGGATATAGAGCTGACATGGTTAACACTGATCAGGTGGAATGACTCACACACACGTCTTCAGGATGCAGAGCTGTCATAGCAGAGACTTATCACGCACACACACACACACACACACCATATCCCACCGACCAATCAGAGGCAGCGTTGTGTGTTTTATTCTGTGCTTCATAAAGGCTGATGATGCTGCATGATGGCCCTCTCAGACCGTGTGATTGGACAGTAAAAACAGGAAAAGCAGGAAGCTTCACGTTAAACACCGGAGTAAGTGTTCGCTCCGATCTCATCGCTCCTCTTTTTAACCCTTTCACATCAGCTCACACTTTGTTTTGGGATCTTCTCGCTCCGTTTCCGACTCGAGTGTTTCATCATTTCTTTCACGTCATCAGATCCCTTCCAGCTCTGAGACTCTGTAAGACCAGCACAGGTCTCCTGTGAGCCTCCTTTGTTTTCTCTGCGTCTGCTCGCTTAATTCTTTAATCTCAAGCATTTCCTGATTTTTATCGCCTTTAATTCTTTTTTAATTTCTCGTTTGTTATTTTAACTTTTTAATTTGGCCTTTTATTGACTTTATGGTAAACAGACCCGAGCTTGTAAAGTCTTCTGACGACTCAAAGTGCCTTTACACCACCTGCACACATGGTAGAGGCTGCTGCAGAGTAAGGGGCTTCAGAGTCCTTCTTGTGGTTGCCATGGTATCCAAACAGGTATCAATATGGTTTGGTTGTTTTATATGGAAGTTGTGGCGACCCCCCCCCCCCCCCCCCCCCTCGCGCTGCCTCGCCTTCTCGCTGCCTCAGTGATCCAGCGCCGCTCATCAGAGGTGAATTCGTCTAATGTGGCACAATGAGAGTAAATGTTTAGACAGGGAGAAGCTGTGACCGTCCGGGGGCGGGGGATGGGGGGGGGGGCAGGAAGGAGAGGTGATGTCAGGCTGGAAGTGTTGAAATGAGGAAGGTGTTACAATCTCCCTCTGTGAGGATGATGATGTTTGTCGGCTGGTTCAGAGGAGACGCTGAAGCCCTCATGATGTGGACTTAGACGGATCCCAAACACGGGAAAGTTTCCCTTTAAATGATGAGGCAGGGATCGAGCTCATCATCCTCTGGTCCCTCTAAAATAAACGATGAAGGCCCAAAGCGTGGGCTCATCTGTGGACCAGCTGTCTCTGCTGAACTCGAGCCAGACCTGATCGGGTTTTATTCAGTCCCCGGTCCTCCTCGGCGAGTCTGGCTCGGTCTAACAGTGAAACTTGAAGCATGTTTGAGACACATCTGGATGTGTGAGAGTCTCCTCCGCAGCACAGCGGAGCCACAGAGGATTCCTGCTTCCTCCTAACACATACTTTTTCATGTTTTATTGTCCAGTGGGAAAAAGGCTTTGAATCTGGTTTCTCTGCTGGTTTTATGACAGTTCCCACCCTGGATTCTCTTTATCTGTCTCTGCTCTTTCCAAATCTCTCTTTTATATCCCACAGAAGGATTCCAGTCTGTTTCCCTCCTGAGCTTAGAGGGAAAAGAAGCTCGGGAATCGCTGCTTTAGACTGTATTAAATCATCACCGGTCACAACAGGCATGGCAGACCTCTGCTCGGGGCCCCAGACCAGTAGCGGCCCCTGAGAGCTGACAAACTTAGACCAAAGCAGCGGCCCTAAATCTGCACATTGACAGCAGGAAACCTCCCAAAGACGCCCCCACCTCAGTGTCACTGATCACACCCATCAGACTCTGCAACGACACATTCTGGTTTTATTCTGTTGGTCTTTGAACACACCGTGACACGTATGCTTCGTATTATCCTGCATGCGTGACCTCGGTCATACTCGTGTTCGATGTACTGTCGAACCCTGGGCTCATGTTGATGTGATCGGGGATCGAACCCCCGACCTTCCGGTTAAGAGACGTCCAGTCCTTCCAGCTGAGAGAGGGATCGGCTCTGAGACGCCACCACACAAGCGGAGCCTGTCAGGGACAAAAACAACTTTAAGATGAAATAGATTTAAAGGTGTGTGATCACTTTGTGTTCTCCTGTTGGTCTTCGCTGCCTCGGATTTTGGAAGAACTGAATTTTTGGGCCCAAAATGTAAAAAGCAGCCGAGCGGAGGTTTAAAAATAGCCGCTAACCTTTGATCCTCTGGTCTCATCGTCTCATGCTCGGCTCACATCGGAGCGTTCAACTGCAGGCTGAATCAAGTCTGAAGCTGGATGTGTGTGTGCGCTCCAACGGACAGATTATAGCCGGCTATTTAAAGATGAGTGGAAACAAAGCCTGTATGACCAGACCACACACAGAACAGTGTGTGTGTGTGTGTGTGTGAGACAGAGACCTCCTCTGCTTCTGTACGCCTCGCCCTGTGTGTGTGTGTGTGTGTGTGTGTGATTGGTCACTGATAATTCGGTTATCTGGCTCTTCATTCCTCCAGTGGCCGTGTATCATGGGCTGTGTTTAAACGTCCCCGCTGCGAGCGCTGCAGGAAGCCGTCCCTCTAAAGTCTCGCTCCAGGTGTCCCCGGCTCGGTCTTAACGGCTTAGGACGGAGACAAAGGTGTTCTGGCAGCTCTAAGTGGCTTTGAAATGCTGCTAATGATGTGTGGTGTCAGTGAGGGGATACAGTGAGCGAGCAGCTTTGGATTGACCCTGTGAGTGAGACGTTAATATGTCAGAGTGATGAGCATTGTTGTTTGCTCGGCTGGGCTGCGCTCCCCTCCTCGTCCCTCTCGTCCTGCACAATGGAAAAAGCTCTGACTGTAATGAGTCATTATGAGCGGTGGCAGGCCGTGAAGAGGATCATGGGGGGTGAATGGAAGAAGAAACAGGTTTCTCTTTGGTCCTCTTGGACGTGTAAACTTGGCAGGACTGTGTTTGTTGATTACGGGCTTCTGATGTGACCCATCTGGGGCTCAAACCTTGTATTAAGTCTTCGCACGCTATTCCACGCCACTCCCTCCCCGCTCGCCCCCTCCTCTGTCACATGAGAAACAGTTGCAGTACTGTTGTTTGGTGAGGAGGATGTGGGTATGGGCTGTGTTTATTTTGTGTGTGTGTGTGTGTGTGTGTGTGTGTGTGTGTGTGTGTGTGTGTGTGTAACAGGAGAGCTGCCCTCAGACGGACGGTCCGAGCCCTGCAGCAGCAGCTGTGAGCACTGCTGAAGTTTCTCTGAGCAAAACAACACGACCCTCAACGACTGTTTGCACGTGCACGCATCAGTGTGTGTGTGTGTGTGTGTGTGTGTGTGTGTGTGTGTGTGTGTGTGTGTGTGTGTGACTGAATGAAAAGATGGATTTACAGCCTGCTGTTTGACGTTGATGCGTCCACCTTTACAGGATATTTAAAGTATTTATACTCTTTGAAATATTCACTTTCATATTTCAGACTTTACTCAGTAAATGTAACATGTTGTGTCTAACTTTCTCTTTAAATAGTTCACTTTGTAACAGACTGTTGTTCAGACCTCTGTGCCTTCAAATCCACACGAAACAAACTCATTTCATCTGAAGTGAATTCTAATGTTGTGCAAACACACGAGGACAACAGTCAGCAAAGATCTGCTGCTGATAACTCAGTGATACCGTCAGATTCACATCAGAGAGAGAGAGAGAGGGGGCGAGAGAGGGAGGGAGAGAGAGAGAAAGAGAGGGAGGGAGAGAGAGAGAGAGGGAGGGAGAGAGGGCGAGAGAGATAGTGAGAGAGGGAGAGAGAGAGAGAGGGAGGGAGGGAGGGAGGGAGAGAGGGCGAGAGAGAGAGAGGGAGAGACAGAGAGAGAGAGGGCGAGAGAGAGAGGGAGAGAGAGAGAGAGAGAGGGAGAGACAGAGAGAGAGAGAGAGAGAGAGGGAGAGACAGAGAGAGAGAGAGAGGGCGAGAGAGAGAGACAGAGAGAGAGAGAGAGAGAGAGAGAGAGAGGGAGAGACAGAGAGAGAGAGGGCGAGAGAGAGGGAGAGAGAGAGGGAGAGAGAGAGAGAGTCATGCATGCCTCGCGTGACTCAGTCACAGCGACACTGCTCTGTTTTTAAGCTGGTAATACTTTTCCCAAATCAGAGATATTGCTTTTATTCCAGAGACATCCTGAAGCGATTCCGGAGGAATTTCTGCGGTCGTGCTCGTAAATCAAAGCTCAGCTGTGAGCAGAAAATACTGGAGGACGAGCACGAGCACGCTGACGTGCAGAAACGACATATTGTGACTGTCCACATCCAAACACTTTATCTTCTCTTCATTCACAGAGTTACAGCCGCTGATTTATGGAGTGAAATGTTTGTTTTCAATCGAGCTGTGAAAGTTGTGTTTGGAGCTCAAATCAGCTCCTGCAGACTCTCAAACCACAAACATGTTTGCTGTCTCACAGCAGCCTCGTGTGATTGGATGAAAACGAGAGATGCAGATGTGGTCAAAGAGAGAGAGGAGATAAGGGCGAGCTTCGGAGCGTCACGTCAGGATCTGGACTCACAGCGAGGCCTTATGGGCGCCGGTCCAGCGGTGCAGGGCGACACCACAGAGCCAGCGTGGAGGTTTATAAGCTGCTGCGCCTGATGGCGGTTTCCTGACACAGGTTGTAATGAGAGGTTGATTAGTGCGGAGCGATAATGGCGAGGTCGGAGCGAGGAGCGTGCCGTGCGTGACGAGAAGCAGACGTTCACCTTGAAAACTCTCTGACCTCTTTGTTTTGAAAGTTTGAAGCACAAAGCCTCCAGAAGTCTCGTCAGGAATGCGGCGCCCGAACCGTGGTCGTTTTTCTAATCCTTGGACATAACCACGGAGACGTTTTCTGTTTGATTACATTCCTGTCTCCAGCCTGGAAACAAACCTCACATGCTCATGATCTCATTTTGCTTCTGCTCCAGGATTTTTCTCAGCAGCTGTCTTTATAAGTCACATAAATCCTAACAAATCAAATTATATAATGACTGCATATTAAACTTCTGCTTACAGAAATCCAATTAGCTCGCAATATTTCCTCTCAAACTTTTTCCACATTCCCTCTCTGCCTCTGAACATGGACTCCAGTCTGCACCTGAACGTGTCCATGAAACTCCACAGAGCGACTTCGTATGTTGAAGGCGGGAAAGTTTCGCTCGTGTGTTTGTTTGTGACTCTGAAGCTTTTGGGTCAACGATCCAGAAACTCTCCATTCTGTCTGCTGACCCCGAGCTGCCCGAGCGCCTCGCTGTCCAAAACAATCCTTCTGTCTTCACTGATGCACACAAAACACTCACACACACACACACACACACACACACACACACACACACACACACACACACACACACACACACACACACACACACACACACACACTGACCGCTGACTTTCGTGACAAGCAGAGTCCGTTTTTAGTGATATAAGTAGATTTAACCACACGGCCATGAGATCATCAACAGGTTGGGACGAACAGACCAGTATGCATGCACACACACACACACACACACACACACACACACACACACACACACACACACAGTGCGCTCACACAGTAACATTCTTCATGATAATAAAAAAGCTGTGAGGATTCTTTAAATAACCTTTAAACCTGTGCAGCTTGTTTTCCTGTTTGTTCATGAACTCAACGGTGTCATCACAGAGTCTGATTGATGCACGACAGAGACGCATGTCCTGACTTGTAGTCCTGACTTGTGGTCCTGACTTGTAGTCCTGACTTGTAGTCCTGACTTGTGGTCCTGACTTGTGGTCCTGACTTGTGGTCCTGACTTGTAGTCCTGACTTGTGGTCCTGACTTGTAGTCCTAACATGTAGTCCTAACTTGTAGTCCTGACTTGTAGTCCTAACTTGTAGTCCTGACTTGTAGTCCTGACTTGTAGTCCTAACTTGTAGTCCTGACTTGTAGTCCTGACTTGTGGTCCTGACTTGTGGTCCTGACTTGTGGTCCTGACTTGTAGTCCTGACTTGTAGCCCTGACTTGTAGTTCTGACTTGTAGTCCTGACTTGTAGTCCTGACTTGTAGTCCTGAATAAAGCTCATTTCCCACCATGTGACCTGAAGGAGAGAGAGGCGGCGTGCTCTCTGTTGGAGGTTCTGTTGGACTTGGACACGTTGCAGACTGATGCTTGAGGTTCTGTGTGCAGGTTCTTAGTTCTGCTCAGGACGCTCAGCTTCGGTCTGCTTTCTCCACACTGCTGTGTAAAGAACGTCACATGGTCTACCTGTCTTTACAGGTGAGACGTGACCTGTCCTCCGTCCTGCAGCCGTCCCTTCATCTCATGAATACACTGGAGCCTGGCTGAGGCTGCAGAGATGACATCACTATGACATCATCAGGGTTATTTTCTCACACACAGGATGTGATGAGGAGGGACAAAGCGTCTTTAAGCGTCCCCGCCGTGGACGCTCTGATGCCACAGAGCGACAGGCGGCGTTTGTTTACACTCTGAAGATCACTTTTGTTTGTTTGGAATTAAACACAACACACACACACACATTTACACACACATCCGTACAGTGGTAGCATCACGCTAACACCAGATGCCAGGAAGTAGAGTGGCGACAGAGTCTACAGCAAAGCCTCGCCATGCGTGACTCTCTCCTGACTCTGCCTCTTTTAGAGAGCTCGCGTGATCCCACCATCACTCCCATCGTGCCCTCCGCCCCTTATATCCTCCCACACACACACACACACACACACAGGGGTATACGTCCTCCCTCTCTGAGCCAAAGGAAGTGATCAGAGGAGCAGTGTTGGATTAGAGCGATGACATGCGAGGGGGCCACAGATGGAGAATATGAAGTGAACGGTCACGACAGATCCAAACCTGACAGATCAGATCTGACTGACTCACCTGGGTTTATCTCACCTGTCCAACAAGAGCTTGACATCCAGAACAGATGTGAGCCAGGCTGCAGGACTGCTGCTGATGAGGGAGCAGACTAAATTGATGCTGATTGGAAGGAGGTGTTGTCGGGTGATTGTGGAGAAGGAGTCCAGCATGACATCACCTGAACAAGCTCGCAGGCCTCGCCTCATTTCAACCAGACGGCCTACAAAGGGTTAAAGCTGTAAAAGTGTCACTAATGAAAAGGAATCTTTTAACCTCCTGCAGAGAGGGGAGTTTAAAGCTCCAGATTACCACACACACACACACACACACACACACACACACACACACACACACACACACACACACACTGTGGCTACATGACACCTCAGTGTGGACACTGACTGACATGTTAATGACTGTCATGCATAAAGCATGGCGAGCATGGTGGCGATCACACCTGGTTAATCACACCTGCAGGAGGACGTGTCCTCGCTCTTCTTCTCCCGTCACATGATCTCAACGCCGGCGTGTTTTCTCAGCTCACGGAGCGCTGAGGCTTTTTGCAGGACGGTGATGTTTCCATGAATCTGTAATCTGAGGAATGCATTCTCTTCATATGAGCTGGAGCTAACGTCCTCCATGTGTGCTTCATGTTTGTCCAACTCTTTGGACACGTCTCCCTCTCCGACGTCTCAATCTGAAGGGACTCCTGCTTAAAGAAAAGAATAAATAGGATAATGAAATAACGATGCTGCGGCTGCATTACTGCACTCTTCCATTCATCATCATGTCAGCCACTTTGTTCTTGCTTCTCTTCCACCAAAACAATCCCTTCTTGAGTCACATCTCAGCAAATTGAACACAACTTGTTGAGGTCGTAAAGTCCCCCTTAGTCACTCAGCGGTTAGCATTTGATTAGCATTGCGTGCTACAGGAGCATTAGTGTAGTTTCCCTCCCATATGCATTCAGCCTGAGGGACCATCTGCCCGTTATTATTTGCCTCAATGGGCCGAAACGGCACCATAATCTTTTTAACAGATTAGCGTCTTGTTATGCAGCGGCATTGTGGGTAAAGAAGAAAAAAAAAGAGCGACCAGGATGGTTGATGAATTAGATGGAAGGTGTTCCAGAGAAGCTGCTGGCTGTTTACAGCAGCACAAAGACTGAAACCATCTCTCTCTGTTATCTAGAATAATGTGAGTGACAGCCGCTTGGCACGCAGCACACGGAGAGGAGGTGAAGGTGGAGCTCCTCTCAGGCATGCACAGAACAAGAGCAACAATTAGCCCCGTCGCTTCCTTCATCAGTGTGTGTGAGCGGCCGAAGCTCGGCCGTGTTTCCTGATGACTCAGAGGTCACTGACGCAGGAGGACAGAGAGCTGACATGATGAACACAGAGCCAGGCCTGCACCTCCACAACTCCCACAACATGGTTTATCTCCTGTCAGCCATCTTTAATCCATTTATACTTCATCTGTTTGTTTACACACAGACAGAGGTTTTTCATTTCTAATGAAACTCCGTCACGGCGAGCACCGAGGCGCTCGGAGGTGGAGCGGACTCGTTGGCGTCACGTCGGCCTCTTCAGACTCAAACACAGATCGTGTGAGTGCAGGAATAGATTGTGATTTATCGTGGCCAGGTGGGGTCCCTGAACGCAACTTTTACTAAGCAGCAGCTCCATGAGAGACATCCTCAGCAAAACAGGAATCCAGAGGAAGAGCTATTTATAGAAGAAGCATGTAAAACAGTCTGAGGCATGCAGGAGCTGTTACTGTACGGGGGGAAGGTTTCCCTCCTGCACACACAGAGCTTCTCAAAGAATATCTGGACTCTTAGCCCGACAAGAGGAAATGAGTTCTGTTGGTACTGAACGAGCCAATCAGAGGACGGCTCACTGTAACTGTGGAAAACAAACAGCAGCCGATCCCAAAGTGACAGAGAAGAAGATAAAGTCAGAGTGAAGATGTGAGAGTGTGACGGCTGACAGATACAGTAACAAACCCCCCCCCCCCCTCCTTTATTTACACCGTCCCTCCCCTCCCACACAATGTCAGACCTGAGTGTTTGTGCACTCTTCAGAGAGCGTGCACGGCGCTGTCATGCAGGCTGCAGGCTGCTGGGATGAATGTGACTCAGGGGGAGTGTTTGTCCTGAGCTCACCCCCGCTGGTGGACGCTCGGCTGGGAGGACAGATTCCCCGCTGACTGGAGCCTCCCGTTGTCTTCAATTAAAGAAGGCACACGGTCTCATTCATCTGCGTTCAGATTCATGCATGAAGGCAGCCTGCGTGTGCGTGTGCGTGTGTGTGTGTGTGTGTGTGTGTGTGTGTGTGTGTGCAGCAGCACGCTGTGGTTCATCTCTGAGAGCTTGTCTTCATGTTTCTCTGCAGACAAACATCATGCTCTCAGGACATGCACACGGCAATCACTCATGTTCTCTATTTATAGAAACAATTAGATGACTCTCGCTTTATGGTGGCTGCAGTGTGTGTGCATGTGTGTGTGTGTGTGTGTGTGTGTGCACGTGTGTGTGCGTGGCGTGCAGCAGCCACATACAGTAGCAGTATGGAGGAGTTGTCGGACAGGTCGGTTTTGCTGAAGGGCTCGTGTGGAGATGTTGGACGCGGTGACGAGCGTCTGCCTGCCAAACACAACACGGGAGTCTGAAGCCGACCTGCCGCCTCTGTGATCTGCTTTGTCATAATATCACTTCCCTTTAATTCTGTATCTCAGCACACAAAGCTTCTGTTTTTGTTTTCTGTTCAGGAATCTGAAATCAACTTCCCCCAGCAGCTCCAGAGGAACAAACGCCCGCCTCTCTCTCTCTCTTTTTAATCTCCTCTCAAAGAGGAATATTTCTGATTCCTTGCGTGCCGCCAACAAAAGTACTTTTTCTAGTTGTTGTTTTGTTTACACACGAAGGGGAATTGCTCCTAATCCTTCAAACGTAATCTTATACAGTATGTCCGAGTGGAAACACTCAAAATACTGTCAGGAAGATTAAAAAGTGGATTCCATGTTAACGTTGTTCTGGAGGACAGTGCAGAAGGTATTCATCCATCATCGTGCACTCAGCTTCTGTTTGTCTTCACAAAGTTGTGAAAAAGCCAAAAACTTTGAGCCACATTAGAAAAACAAGACCGGGTCGGCCTGGGATCTGAGATCCGGACATTTGATCTGTGGCATAATGAAGTATTAGCTTCCATTACAGCGCAGGCTTAACCTTTCTGCAGAACACCATTGAGCGCTTGCCAGCAGTCATCAATATTTAACAGCTGTTGCTATTATGAAATTCTTTATGGGCTAATGTGGCTCGCCGGCTTGCACGCAAGGCCTTGGCTGGCCGCCAGCGCCCTGTCAGGAGGAAGGGGGGGGAGATTGACAGACGGCTCGCTCGCGTGACAACCAGCCCTTGATCAGCCAGAGCTTCTCTCTCTCTCTCTCTCTCTCTCTCTCTCTCTCTCTCTCTCTCTCAGTGTTGCTCACTCTGCTGTGGATTTCCTGCCTGCAGAGAGAGAGAGAGCGCAGAGGGAGAAGGGGGCGGGAACAGGCAAAGGAAGTGGCTGTAAGCCAACCCAACCTCAACACACACACACAGTTTTCTCTACTCACGCAACCCTAGTGGGAGGGGAGGGGCCTGCTGTGCTGCTCGCTCAGCTCAGAGAGAGAGAGAGAGAACATCAGCTGCCAAGAGATGGCACCCTCGCTGCTCCAATCACAGATCACAGAGATGTGTTTGGGTGTCACTCACATCTCTTTTCAAAAACATCCGTCATCAGAGGGAGAAAATCCCTCCTCTCCTCCTCTCTTCCACGTGGATCACAAACTATTCTTCCTTGGGTTAAATATTTAAATCACTCTCAGCACACAGGTTCGATTGTAACCCGGCTTTCAGGATCAGACTCAAAGAAAAACTGATTTGTGATACTGTGAGTCCTCCAGGTGGAGCTGGACTCTGACCTCTGACCTCTGCGCTGCACGTCATGAAGATGATCAGAGCTCACACATTTCTCTCTTCAGCCTTTAAAAAGCCTGCAGCGGGTCTGTCTGCACATGTGTGGAGGCTGTGGTTCGTGTCTCAGCGGTTGTGGGTTAGAATCCGAGCCCTGCATTTTGCAGCATGTCACTCCTGTCTGTCTGCAGCTGTCAGATCGGGTAAAGACGCAGAGACAATTCATCAATAGTGTTCGGGTTCTGAGAGCTTCATCAGGCAGAAGCAATCGATGCGCTGGTGTTTGTTTGTGTAATGGAGCAGAGTGTTTGCTGCACACTGCAGGTGACTCCAGACGCCACTGTAGATCTGATCTGTAGAGTGTGTTTCTGTACAGTCAGTGACTCTGCAGCGTTCTCTCATTGGACAGTCAAAGTTGAGACTAGACGTGAGAGTGCTGCTCGACCGACATCACTTCAGTGGAATTATTTTGCAGGCAGGAGAAACGTTTGTTTGAACATCGTTTGTTTCGACCACACTTCTTCTTCATGGCTTTGGTTAACCACACTGTGTTCATCACTGCTGCAGCGCTTCTTCTTCTGGTGTGAAGTTATTGGTAGCGTGCAAAGCTTCGCTGTCAGAGTTACTTCCCTAAATGCTGCTGGTGGAAATTACTCAAATTACTCATATCCTCAAATAGAATCAAATCTCATTTGCACGCCACTCCAAACTGATGAAGGGACGTTTTTCATGCTTTTTTTGGAAGACAGGATTTCAGTCATTTGAACGACTGACAGAGTTTTTAAAGCTTTGAGGAACATACATGGCACAGGAACATGGGCATGGGACACACACGCGTCAGGTGTGTGTGACAGCCAGGCTGTTTGCTTTCTGCGACCATCATGTGGAGGATTAAATGGCGGTATCGTGACGAGCCCGTCGCTGCTCCTGCTCTCCTGAGACGCTCTCAGTCATGCAACACTCCCGTCTTTGGATCGACTCGACATGATCGTATTGAAATATTCATCTTTGTTTGATCTCCATTATGTTCAGATTAGGAGCCTGTCAGTGACACAGTGAGGAGGAAGTGGCTTTAAAAGACACACACACACACACACACACACACACACACACACACACACACACACACACACCCCCTAGAGGCTGCAGAGATGAAGTCCTGCTGAAAGGGGGGTTTAAAGAAAGCACAAAGCGTGTCGAGTCTTTGCACATCTTTTCGTTTGGTTGCAACAGAAACGTTTCTGATTTCTTCTTCTACTTTAGTTCTGTGAGGAGTTCTGGACCTGTTGGGTCTTGATATGAGGCACACTGAGGCCCACTTATTTAAGGGACATACCTGCTGGACTAAAGGGCCTCACCCTTTGGCATCATCTGCTTCCCT
The DNA here is from genome assembly GCF_947650265.1 of Symphodus melops. Lineage (NCBI taxonomy): Eukaryota > Metazoa > Chordata > Actinopteri > Labriformes > Labridae > Symphodus > Symphodus melops. The sequence continues at coordinate 1,895,552 of NC_136704.1, read as the reverse complement.
TCTCGCGTTGTCACTTTGCACCTAACACGCCGTCCTGCACAGACCGCATAAACGCCTCGCCATTACCTCCTCTGTTTTCCTTTTTTTGACCAGAGAGGGAGGCGAAGAAAAGCAAAGCCAAAGACAGGAGTGAGTGTGTGAATAAAGGTCTGTGTAGCTGGCGGAGGAAGTGCCGGTGCCGATAATTAATCATGTCGAGTGTTTGTCTTTCCTGACGCTGCATCCTCTCCAAGAGCTGCCGTAAGAGAGAAAACAAAAATACATGAGGTGATGAAGGAGGGAAATAAAGAGGCTCATTAGATTCATTTCCCTCTGCGCTAGTTTCCACTGATGGAGGACAGTGTGTGTGTGTGTGTGTGTGCGTGACTGTCGGAGTGTGTTTGTGTGTTTGTGGAGCTCATGACAAAATAGGTACGTTTACGAAGCTGCCCATCACAAGTGGTCACACATTACGCTCTTTATTTCACACACAAACAGGCTGAACGCAGGAAATGAATGATTCAAAGTAATCAATCCCGTCAAACTGTACGGACGGCTGCTTCAGCTTCGCGTGCAGCACGCCGGCTTTAAGACAAGCAAGACGCTGCCAGCGTCACGAAATCGCTCGTCGGTCGCCTGCGATGCCGAGTCGAACAAAGAGAGGCTGGAGGAGGGGCTGATGTGGGGGGGGGGGGGGGGGGTAGCAAGGTTAAAGGGGGGATGCATAATGGGGTTATCCTGTGGGGGTGGGGTCTATAGGAAGCATCAGAAGATACATACATCCACACTTAGATCGTTTTTCATAATGAGGCGATGGTGTGTGTGTGTGTGTGTGTGTGTGTGTGTGTGTGTGTGTTGCGTGACTAATCTGTGCCTGCTACAATGAGTGACGGAGCGTAGGGCTGATCTCTGAGCCACATGCCTCCTGACAGCACACCCATAAGAGAAACACGCAAACATGCCTGCAACACGCAACGCACACGTCACCAATGCACATGTGACAGTTCTGCACGCCACTCTCCTATAGGCTAATTGCATGTGTACACACACACACACACTGGCATGGTGGTGGGAAGGCCTGGGAGGTCGTGTTTGATGGCGTGTGACATGCTCGTGATATTTTTCGAACTTTGTCTCGGTAAGTGACGGAGAGAAGACGGCAGGAACGATCCTGGAACCAAAGAGATCCTCTTCCAGGCCCTTAAGGACCCTTCATTGAGTTCCAGGCCCTTAAGGACCCTTCAGAGGAGCCTCCTTTGAGTGTGTTAGCTCCCTCCACAGAGAGGTCAGAGGTCAAGCTCGTTGAGCTGTGTTCAGCAGTGATGGAGCTTCTCAGCAGCTCACCATCCTGATTTTCCAAAACTTTCCAAACCTTGAATACGATACGACAGTTCAAAAGCTTCAGTGGAGCTTCATGGTTGAACACACAGAGCATGGAAACACAAAATATCAGATTTAAATTCATGTTCTAGTCAAACACAGAGAGACTCATCGTGTGAATGAAACTCTTTTCTTTACGAGTTCATTTTCTGTGATTTTCTTCTGCTACCTGCTTTGCTGCTGTAACGCTGTAAATGTTACACACCGACTTTTCTAAAGAAGGACTTTAAAGTCCAAAACAACAACAGTTTGTTTGATGCATCTTTAAAAGTGACTGTGGGGGGAGACGAGGGGGGAGACGAGGGGGGGGGGAGTCTGATCTTTGAAGGCATTTCTCTGCGTCATGGAGTTTTTATTTCTTCACTTGTGTCGTGTGATTGTCCTCCATGTTGTTGTTTGTGTGTGCGTGGACCATGTGACAGGATGTAAGAGTTATAATCTAACATTCAGTTTGAGATCATGAGTCCAGGTTTATGTTTTCACAAACATACAACAGTCACAAACTCTCTGAGTCTGACGGAGGACGAGTCCAGAGGAGCGTCCGCACCGTGCGGGACGGACAGACGGGTCAATAAGAGCGCTCTGTTCTCTGCCGGTCCATGTCGTGTGACGGGAATCCTCTGAAGTCATGAAATCCTCCGGCCCACCACACAGACTAAGACCTGGAGTTAACGGCTTGGAGAAAGAAAGAGAGTAATTCAGTGAATGTGTGGGCCACATGTGAGCGTCTGTCTGACATCACAGCGTGATGAAGGATTCTTCTCTCAAACGGGTTTCAGCTTCTTAAAGGTGACTCGGGTCGTTTGCTTCAGGGGGGAGGGGTCTTTGACTCGGTCTGCGTTCCCTTCTTACGATGCTATCATTAGCACGAGGTGGCTAACAGGAACAACAACAGTACGTGTGAAATATCTTCTCTGGGATTCAAGTCGTACGACCTCCCTCTCCTCCATCACCGAAGCCAACATGGAGGTCGACTTTCTGAAAGTCTGTGTCAAGACTCCCGAGGAGTTCAAAAGAAACAACAGATTTTAATGTCAGTGATGTCTCTTGTTACAGCTCATTAACCCTTTCTGTGTTTGTTTTTACAGCCAGCCAAGAGAAGAGCTCCAGGAAGCAGATCATCAGCCCGGCGTCCTCCAACCCTGAACCCAGGAAGGACAGCTTTCCCCTGGGCAGCGCGGTC
>NC_136704.1:1870510-1888010 GCF_947650265.1 Symphodus melops | reverse complement strand
ACTTAGAACCTTATTGAGGTCACTTAGAACCTTATTGAGGTCACTTAGAACCTTATTGAGCTATAAGCAGGTTTGCTGTGTAGAACAAACACAGGCATCCTGCTGAAGATGTGTGGAGTCTGTTTATGTCTCCTTTTCTCTGTCGTGACTCAACAAGTGTTCAGGTCTGTGAGTTCATCCTGATCCTGTCCGTTCTCCTCCATCCCTCCGTCTCTTTCCTCCGCGTAACGAGCCGCTCTCAGTCCGATAATCGAGACGGCAGGTCGAACCCGCTAAGTCCCAGCTAAGAGGCCACAGGAAGGCGAAGACCTCTGTTTCACCCTCACACACACTCTGTGTGTGTGTGTGTGTGTGTGTGTGTGTGTGCGGGCACTGATAAGTCAGCAGCCGTTCAGCTTCCTCTGGCGGCTGCAGCAGCCAATCTTTAATTATGGATGATATCAACACGGACTCGCCTGTCCTGAAATCATCCCTCTCCCTCCAAACCATGAGTAAAGTGCTTTTTACTGTTTAAATCCCTCCTTTAACCTCACGTCTGCCCACACACACACACACACACACACACACACACACACACACACACACACACACACACACACACACACACACACACACAATCTGACACTTTGGGGTAGAAATTCTTCCGCTTCAGCTCTCCCACTTGGCTTACAAGCAGACGGGGGCAGTAACCCAGCGCCATGAAATCGACATGAAAACCAGAGCAGTCTGTGTGTGTGTGTGTGTGTGTGTGTGTGTGTGTGTGTGTGTGTGTGTTGCATATCAGTATGAACAAAGGAGACTGTGGATACGTGCACAGCAGCTACATGCTAACATTAGCATGGTAATCAGGCTCCTAACATGTTCCATCTTCAGCTCGTTACTTCAGAGAGATACGATCACAACTTTGCTCATTTAAATAAAAACGCAATGGTTGATGGGAAACGTGTTAAAGCTGCTCGTCCGACAGCGAGCGAGCGAGCTCTCCCCCCGTGACAGACGCCTGAATCACAAAGTAAACAAGTCTCTGACTTGTGTCGAAGTGTAGATCCTCTTTGACGAGCAACAAAGTTACCCAGCATGCAAAGCAGCGTGCAGTGAAACGCTGTTTGACCAAACATGGAGTCACGGGGAGGTCACCCGAGGTCGAGCAGCTCCCATCCAGAGACTGTCTCCGCCTCTCGGAGCCCTGTCAGCGCCGCGGCGACCCCCGGGTGTTGAAGTGCTGTTGTTAACCTGTTTGAACCTGTAAGGTGAACAGTCTCCTCTCATCAGATGATGATGATGATGAAGCTGTATTTCAGACAGTCATAAAACCTTCTCGGAGTCTTTCCCACATGTGACAGAGTATTCTGATATTTGGTTGTTTTTAAGTGACTTTGTTTTCCTCTAAAGCCTCGACAACATGTCACGTAATTCTGAGCCCGCAATTGTAGTCAGAAGGACACTTATCCTTAATGTCCCACAGAAGAAGAAAGGAAAAGGCTTCTCTCAGCAGCACCACAAGAAAGCTGTGCAGAGGAGCACGAAACCTCCGCTGGCTTTTCATCCCGTTTGTTAGCGAGGCCGCTCGCCTTTGAAGGTCAGCGAAAATATCACTTATTCTCCATTTTTCCCTCCTCTTTTCCTCTCTGTGATTTTTACGAGAAACATAAACAATAGTCACTGGATCCGTCTGCCTGACTGCCGGTAGGGAACCAAACCACAGGCCGAAGACGGTGGGAACAGATTGTGTTTTCAGAGGCAGGCGATCAAAAAGCCTCGCGTGCCACCAGTGTGGAAATTCTGGAGCGAGAGCGCGGGAGGAGGGAGAGAGAGGGAAGAGGAGAAGGTTGAACGTTTTAGAGAGGAATCTGTCAGGGAATGACAGAAAGCAAAGCTATTGCTGGAAAAGAGAGAGAGGCATGACGAGAGTGGGCTGGAACCCAGCTCTTTATGTGTGTGTGTGTGTGTGTGTGTGTGTGTGTGTGTGTGTGTGTGTGTTCGCTGGGCTGGACCGCTGTTCAGGAGCTGGTGTCACGCGATGTTTGACAAACACAGCTGCCCTCTCTGGCCCTCCAGCTGCCCGAGCCTCAGACTCTCCTCTCCTGTACGTGTGCACATTTACAGCAGCCAAACATGAGAACATGCATGTTCCTGTGACTCTCGTCTGTGTGTGTGTGTCTGTGTGTGTGTGTGTGTGTGTGTGTGTGTGTGTGTGATGAAGAGGAATTTGCACGCTCGCTCTGAATCCTCAGGCAGGCTGAGTGAATCTGAGCAGCAGTTTGTCCTCCAAACTGAAGCGACGGCGTCCAGAGTCGAACACGCGACCTGACGTGACGAGGAAGGCCTTCCACCTGCCTTCCTCCTGAACTCTTTATAAGTATCAGACCCAACGGTGCTGGCGCTGTTTGCAGCCAGACGTGACCATATTTGGTCAAAAGGGAGGAGTTTAAGTTTTAAAGATAATATCAAAGAGTTATCGACACTTTTCACTTCAGAGTGAGATTCTTTTTTTGGTGTGAGCGAATCGAAGCTGGACATATTTAAGATCGTAGAGAGTTGTGTGTGCTGGAGACTGCCTCTAGTGGACACTTTAGGTATGTCGTGTCGGCTTTAGATAAAAGTTGTGTAAGCTCTGTAAACATGGCCTCAGTGTTCTTCACTGCTTGGTGCTTCAGGGCCAGACTTTCATGTCGACCTCTGAACCAGCACTGAGGTGGAGTCCATCCATCCATCCAGTCATCAGGCTCCTGCTGCCTGAATCTTCTAAAGGTGTGAGAGGTCCGAACGCCTCCAGGCTGACTGAAGGAACCCGACGCAGCTGATAAGAACACAGAAAGTCAAGTTAAAACTTGAAATGTGACAGGTTTGAATTTTCCCCCCCAGACGGACGTGATGCACCAGAACGTGTTCGACTACATCCACATCGACGACCGTCAGGAGTTCAGACGTCAGCTGCACTGGTCCATGTGTCCTCCCCAGCACCAGGGGGCGTCTGCGCACCAGGACGGCCAGATACCTGCAGGGACAGGTGGGTGCTTCGACTGCTCTGTGTGTGTTGTTCCTGCAGCACGTGGCGTGCTCCAGATTGAGTTGTCGTCTCTGTGATGTCTCAGGTGAGGACTTTGTGGTGAGCAGTCTGTTTAATTCCCCCGAGGCCGGGGGGATTCCTCCTGAGCTCTCCTGCTTCCTCAACAGATGTTTCATCGCCAGAGTCCGATGCCTGTTGGACAGCACCTCTGGCTTCCTGGTGAGTCGTCTGAGCCCGACTCAACAGTAACTTCACTTTGCATGCACAACACGCATTAAAATAAATCATAGAGTAATGGTGCCCACAGTCTGGGAGAAGCCCCAGGCCTGTTAAAAGTGTAATGACCCCGCTGGGACAGAGAAACTTGTGTACAGTTATTTATAGTTGTGTTGGAAAGTGTTATGAGGACTCTGGACGCCGGGTTCATCCCTCGTGGAGCGGTCTGGAGAGGAGCGCTGGAAAATGACAGAGAAACTCGAAAATTTAATGATGATTTGAGTTTTCATCAGGGTCACACACACACACACACACACACACACACACACATATAACATGTAGTTCGGGCTCACTGATGTCATCCATTGAACTCTTAACGAGCTGTTAGAAGCCGAAGCTCGCCGGTTGCCATGTTGGAAATCTCAGCCTAACGTTTGGTCAACCTGACCCTCCGCAAAACGGCTACAATGTACCAGTCATCTTAGCCACGCCCCTAATTATGCAAATGTAAATATAGCTCGTAGCCTTACTAACATCAAACAGATGAGTGTTTCAGTAATCACCCCTGAGCTCATCAGGCTGCACATCAACATACTGTAGGTGTCAACAGCACTTTCAGGCTTTTGCAGCCAAGTGGTCACTTGAGGTACTGCAGATTATTGCATTTCCACATGTTAACTTTGTGTTGGTGCACGAGAGCTTCTTCAACACAAAAGGAAATAAGTTATAATAAACATTAATTTTAATAAAGGATAAATCACAGCCAATCACACTGAGACAATAAGACACTTTTCAGAACGACGTCTCATCCTGCATCTCAAAGCCAGTCTGAGATTGAGCCGTCCTCTGTTCTGATTGGTTCTGATCAGGGGTGATGCGTTCAGTTTAAAGTAACACACCACAATGCAGCAGATCAACTGGAGTTACATACAGAGAGACGAGAGCTCTATCAGGACTAAAGGATGCTGAGGGTCTTACACAGTCCAGAATCAGGACTGTCTCTATTTGGTGCAGATTGTTTTCTTTACATACTTGAAGCATGTTTCACATTGTTTTGGTGAACATGTATCTGGAGTCCAGGGACAGTGATGAACATGTCGTGGTTAACCCCGGCACACCATCTCTCTGTTGAACTGAAACGGTTCATCAAAATGTCAGACAAAAAGGTTCGAGAAAGTTGTTTTCATCCAGGAGCAACTGCTGTCTTCAAGCGTGTAAGCGTCCTCCTCTCCTTCCTCCCAGACGATGCAGTTTCAGGGCCGTTTGAAGTTCCTCCACGGTCAGAAAAAGAAGTCGGGGTCCGGAGCTCTGGTCCCTCCTCAGCTGGCTCTCTTCTGCATCGGAGTCCCCCTGCTGCTGCCCTCCATCGCTGAGATGAAGATGAAGAACATGCTGATGAGGGGGAAGACCAAAGGAGGAGGGATGATCTCTGCACTGGAGCACGGGTAAGCAGAAACCTCATATGTACGACACGTCACTCGTTTAGTGCCGCTGATTGTTTTGATTGAGGTGCTGCACAGCGAGGAAAGGTCACGCGTGTCCAAACAGCATCCGCTCAGCTCCAGCTCTGATGTGTGTGTGTGTGTGTGTGTGTGTGTGTGTGTGTGTGTGTGTGTGTCAGAGCACGCGTTAAAGAGGGTCCTGTGATCTTACATATCAAAGATAACAGCTCATTACTTTGAAATGGATCCATAATTAAACCCTGAGTCACAAACACGAGCCCCGCCCTGGATGTCTTACCTGTGACCAATCAGGATTAAGTCCACACCTCGGCCTGTCGGCTCGCTGAGCGCTCAGAGCTGCAGTCAGCCTGCAGAGATCCAGCACCCCCTCTGCTGTTCACTCCACCATCACGCTCGTCTCTGCAGGAAGATACAGATAATAGACTGCAGGTTTACTTTGAGTCACACGGTCCCACCTGAGCTTCAGGAGCTGAGGTGCAAACAGAGGAAACACATTCTGAGCAAATCCACTGAGCTTAATGTCCACCTTGATTTTTTAAAACTGAACTTGTTGACCTTGTTTGTGAAGTTTTTAAACGGTTTCCTCTGAAAATAAAAACTCTTCAGACAGGATGAACATCATCCTCATTGGCTGCCTGGTAGCAGCATGCAAATTAAAAAACAATGAGCAAGAAAAGCAACCACAATAAGAATAAAGAGTTCAATAAAACAACCAGATATTTCAAAAAGGAAAGAAGTCTCCGTTACGTTTCAACAGAACAAAACACAATCAATCACAGAGAACAGATGGTGAATTCATCTTTTACTTTGAACCAAAGTTCACCACATTATTTGAAAAAGCCAAAAGACTCAAACACATGAAGTTTTAGTGTCTGCGCAGCTTTAAGAGGAAATGAAATCTACTGTAATTGTTGTGCCTTTAAAGCGCGGAGCTCTGACCGCCATCGATCTTTGGGTCGAGCGCTCGGAAAAGATGAGTCACCTCTGGAACGATTCTCTGTTGAACTGAAGTGAACCGAGCGTACGTTGATGTTTGTGCTGTGAGTCATCAATCAGCAGGAAAACATTCAGCAACTTTAAAGAGACACGCTCTCGTCCCCGAGGACGACGCCGTCTTTGTTTACTCTTTGTTTTCTGATGATGTCACTCTCTCTGTCACAGCGAGCGAGGGGAGCACCTCCGCAGACACTCCTTCAGCGGAGGGATGGGCGACATCACCGACCCCCTCCTCCTCTCCTGTCCCACCCCCGGCGTTACCCAGCGAGGTCACCACACCCCCTGGACCCCTCTCTCCAAAGACAACCTCAAGTACCGGCCTGACGGTTACTACAGCCAGGAGGAGCCGCTCAACTACTGCAAGTCCTCCATGGGCCCCCATAAAGGCCTGAGCCCGGGTCTGAGCGGCGGTGGCTGGCCTCTGCGTCCCAACTCGGGTCCCCTCCGAGCGGGTCAGGGCGTCGGCTACCTCCCCTCAAACCGTCTGAGTAAGGTGGGTCCGTACGGGAAGCCGTACCGCCTCTCTCCGGGCTGCCACGGCGGCCGAGGCGGCGAGGTGTTTGTGTCGAAGCTTTATGGGAATGTCCAGATCCCGTCAGATCCCGACGCGTACTGCGTGGACCTGGTGAAGAACGAGAACGGATACGGGGAATGCTACGACGGACATATGATGCCCCCCATTAAAATCGAGCACGACTCGGACTCTGAGAACGGCTGCGACGCCTACGGGCAACCGTGGGCGGGCCGGGACCCAGACGCCATCGACCGCCGCTACGTGAACGGGGTGTACGACCACACTACGGGCCTCCACCTGAAATCTGAGAGCGATTACTACGACCCTCAGTACTCGCCCTGCCAGAGAGCGAAGGCAGGAATCAGCCCGCCGTACAACAACGGCAACTATCAGAACTATGCAGGAAACAGCAGCGGCAACGCCAGCAACCGTCTGCTGAAATGTGACAAAGACTTGAGCAGCGACAACAACGCGTTCAGCCCGCAGAGACTCTCGCACTCCGACTCTCTGTGCAGCAACCAACCCGTCAACCTCATGGACTCACACCTCTACCAGCAGGACCCGCACAAGGCCTACATGAACCCGGACTACAACAAGCACGCCTCTTATGAGTTCAAAGGTCACGGCTTGATCCACTCAATCAAACGGGAGCCCGTGGACTCCCCGCCGTGGTCGGAGAGCGCTCACGACATCAGCCAGGCCATGATGGTCGGCCAGAGGAACGTTATGCCGTGTGTGATGAGCTCGGGTCATCACAAGTCCAACCCCTACATCTACATGCCCTGAGAGCGCACACACACACACACACACACACACACACACACACCAGCATTACACACAGACTCTGAATATGAGGATCTCCAGGATGTCAGCGTTTGGATCTCTTCTTCGGCGTGATGATGAGGTCACAAACACGCTCAGGTTTAGCGTCAGGACAATCACAAAGAAACTTTGAATCCGCTCTGCTGAGAGATGATTTTGTTTTTAAAGATTTTTTCGTAGTTGGTTCCCAGCACTTTTGGATGTTAGTGAAAATGCGACGTCTCGTGTGTAGAGACACAGACTCAGTTTGTTGTTTGTGTCGTGTTCACCCGGCGTGCTGGGAAAATTGCTGTAATAAAAAAAAAAATTGAAAAAAAAATTTGAAAACTTTGTTCACAGGAGAAGCTGAGACAACGACGCTCGTCGAGAGAGATAATCAATGGTCCTCACTTTAAATCGTTTCTGCCTCAGTGACGTCTGAGCAGGCTGCTGCTTTCTATGCAGCTTTCAATGATGTCACAAAAACATGATCAAATCATCCACACAGTCAAAACCAGCTTTGTCAAAGTTACACAATAATAAGTCTGCAAGCAGAGTCTGTAGTCTGAAATCAAATCCCTGATTTCATGTACTTCAGTATCTCAGCAGAAAAGTCAACAATACAATCCAGTGCTACTGTGCGAGACGGACGTGAAAAGTGTGCACAGGAAACGATCCAGTGAGCGCCACAAGCTGAAAGACGGGAACGTTTCTCACAATCACTGGAGAGTTTCGTGTGCAGCGGAGAGTTTCGTGTGCCGCGGAGAGTTTCGTGTGCAGCGGAGAGTTTCGTGTGCCGCGGAGAGTTTCGTGTGCCGCGGAGAGTTTCGTGTGCCGCGGAGAGTTTCGTGTGCAGCGGAGAGTTTCGTGTGCAGCGGAGAGTTTCGTGTGCCGCGGAGAGTTTCGTGTGCCGCGGAGAGTTTCGTGTGCAGCGGAGAGTTTCGTGTGCCGCGGAGAGTTTCGTGTGCCGCGGAGAGTTTCGTGTGCAGCGGAGAGTTTCGTGTGCCGCGGAGAGTTTCGTGTGCCGCGGAGAGTTTCGTGTGCCGCGGAGAGTTTCGTGTGCCGCGGAGAGTTTCGTGTGCAGCGGAGAGTTTCGTGTGCCGCGGAGAGTTTCGTGTGCAGCGGAGAGTTTCGTGTGCCGCGGAGAGTTTCGTGTGCCGCGGAGAGTTTCGTGTGCAGCGGAGAGTTTCGTGTGCCGCGGAGAGTTTCGTGTGCAGCGGAGAGTTTCGTGTGCAGCGGAGAGTTTCGTGTGCCGCGGAGAGTTTCGTGTGCCGCGGAGAGTTTCGTGTGCCGCGGAGAGTTTCGTGTGCAGCGGAGAGTTTCGTGTGCCGCGGAGAGTTTCGTGTGCAGTGGAGAGTTTCGTGTGCCGCGGAGAGTTTCGTGTGCAGTGGAGAGTTTCGTGTGCCGCGGAGAGTTTCGTGTGCAGTGGAGAGTTTCGTGTGCCGCGGAGAGTTTCGTGTGCAGCGGAGAGTTTCGTGTGCCGCGGAGAGTTTCGTGTGCCGCGGAGAGTTTCGTGTGCAGCGGAGAGTTTCGTGTGCCGCGGAGAGTTTCGTGTGCAGTGGAGAGTTTCGTGTGCCGCGGAGAGTTTCGTGTGCAGCGGAGAGTTTCTGGCGTTTTGTCTCACACGATCATCTTCACGCTCTTTTGACATCTGCAACGTTTCACCAGAGCACGCAAAACTTTCTTGTGAGGACGCTCAGCCTCTAGTGCGCCACAGAAAGTATTTTTCTGTATTTTCCGTGCGTGTCCCGTTAATTCTTTGGACTAAACGTTTTGGTATTGCAGCTGTTAAAGGGGCTTTAAAGTCTGCACGCCATCTGATCAAAGCGTGTCCATGATCTCTGACATCCTTTAACATAAAGAACTTTTTCAATAATCACAAACCAAAGGCACATTTCTCTTTGACAACAGAGGTGCTGCTCCTCTCGTTCCTCCTTCTCTTCGGTCGTTTGCTGTTTTTTTCTAACTGTTGCTTTTTATCGTTTTGTGAGACAAAATAAACCGCTCTCCTGAGGCCGCCGTGCAGCTTGTGTTAAACAACGTTTTTAGAGAGAGTGTTGAAACAGCCCGTCTCTCTGCAGTCACACACTGAGAGTAACTACAGGAGCCTGTCAGGGACAAAAACCAACACTTGGAGTGGACACACTTTGATCAGACGGCTTTGCCCGAGAGATATTTAACGACAGGTCTGTGCGTGCCGACGCCTCTCTGAGCTGAAGTCTAAACGCTCCCTTCTTTCAGTTCATCGTTACATCGAACATAAACTCATCGCGTGACAATCAGAAGAACAGCAGATCTCCACGTCTGACGCTGAAGGTGACAGAAGTCCCTCTCTGTGCACGGTGACGTCCTCGTCCTCCTGTTGAACATAAAAACACAAGTTATGTTTGTCATCTTTTGTCTGAGCTAATGTTGTACAGTGTGGATTAGTGTTTATGACGAGATCAGCATTTCAACTGGATGCAGCCGCTGCAGAAACGACACATTTTCTTTGAGATGAATTTACACTTTTCATGTTGTCTGTTCAGTCCAATTAAAAAAAACATCTGACTTTGTCTTCACACTCAGTATTTTTGCACAAATCAATGAAAAGCACCAAATGGATCGGGCGTCTCAGTTCTGTGAAGCTACGCCCGTAGTTTCTGACTTGCACTACTGGGAGAAGGTCAGAGGAAGGTCAGCCGAGTCTTTGAGTCGACACGCACAAGTGTACGAGGTGTCACTGTTTTGAATTTGTCTTTTTCTCTGTGTTTGTTCATTTCAATAAATGTTTGATGAGTCGTATTTATTGTGAGAGACAAAAGTGCGTAATTTAAAAACTCCAGTTTGAAGGCTTTTCTGTTTCACTAAGGTTTATGAAAATGGCTTTTTTTTTCTCTTGCTATTGTTTTGATAATTGTTGAAAAAGACGGTAATACTTGTCTCATGGAGGAGGTAGCTGCAAGGTAGCGAACACAGTGTACATATGCAGTGTCTTCCGATGTTTCTACGTGTTTTTGCAAATGGGACTTATCGATTAAAAGACTTTTCTTTGTATGGAAACCTGAGTGTGTTGTTATTGTGTTCTGATGCTGTTATTATAAGAGAGAGAGGACATGTTGAGAGAAGTCCGTGCAGGTGAACTGATCCCCAAAGAAGCTACTTAAAGCTCATGCTAAAAACACAACGAGGGGGTGTGGCCTAAAACATTACATCTCAGTCATACTACAGATAGTGGTCAACCAATACAAATATGCTGAACAGCTTCGTCTTGAGGTCAGAAGATAAGAATACATTATATACACACACAAGGTGAAAAAAAGTAAAGAAATTAATTTAAATATCCGAGGCCGGATTCGAACCTTCAGGCACGGCGACGATGAGTACATCCTTTGAACATGGGGCGAAGACACATTTCATAGGCGAGTCTCGAACCATCACGTCTCAGAACAAACCCAGGTTACATTTAAAATAAACACGAGGAACCTGAAGCATCGCCACCCTCAGCACACCCAGGCTGAGCTCCAGGAAGTGACGCCACCTTCCTGACCACATGAGTTTTTAACGTGTAACATGAAACTTTCAAAGTCATGTATCCGATACAACGACCAGTCTTTCAAAGTCCTTTGTTAGTTGTTTTGGTTGAACACAAAACTCTCTCATTTATTTAAACGATTTAACATTTGGTAATAACTGTTTATAGCTCATTTGCAAAGTTTGCTATTAGCATAGCCTACTAAGCCGCTGTGACACACGCTGTCACGCTAACCCTAACCCATGAACACTTGAGATAAATTCAGGAGGAACGCTGAAATCCTGCAAGTTTCTTTGCCACAGTCTGAAACAGTTTTCAGTGAATCAACAGAAAGACTTTTCATAATAAACGTGAATGGGTATGATATGATTTAAATCACTGTGTGCACATCTGATCAGTACCGTTAGTGCTAGCCTCCTGGCTAACATTAGCTTCCTCTGGGCCTGCTATATGTGGCTAATATTACCGTAAAAACGTCTCATATCACCAGAAGAAGAGGGTGTGGATGTTTGGAAACAGGCTCCATTTTAGTGAAGTAGCAGTAGATGAACTGCTTGTGCTGCTTGAAGAGGTCATGGTGAGTTTTTAACATGTGTAACATGAAATGTGGTCGTTGCTTTAAGTTTGTTTGCTGAAATAAAATCCATCATGGCCTCTCTGACGCTCTCCTCTCATAAACGTTTTCAAGAACTAAAAATATCTCAGTTCTTTTGTTCGGTTAACATCCTGGTCTCTTTAGTAGCTGCTGAATTTTTCACGCTGACCGAATGTGGTCTCATCCTTCAGATTTGTGTCTCTATGAATAATTAAGCGGCAGCAGAACAGGATACAGTATCTGTAGCCGCGCCGCCTGTATGATTAATGTGCTGTAAAGTTGGCACGACAGCTCCTTCACACGATCCAGGAAACCTTAAACCGACACTCACCGCTGTCTGAGGCATCGTCCAGAGCCAGGGGAACGCTGGCACCGCAGAGAGGAGGAGGGAGAGGACACGAGGGAGGAGACGAGGGGATGTAGACCAGGAGCTGTGGTCAGATCCCCGTCCTCAGGAGTCCCAGGAGAACTGGACCTCCATCAAACTGGGGAGTTAATTGCTTTCTCTTTGCACATCAGCTTTTAAATGATCTTTCTGTTCTTCTGTAACCAAAGTTAAGAAGACGTCATAGCCTTAAGGTCTGAAGAACAAGTGTCCGGACTAAAACCCCCCTTATTCTCCTTTCAGGTCGTCGGCCTGTAAAAACCTACATACTGACGTCAGTGAAAACCCTCACTTCAGACTCTGCCTGAAACAGTTTGTGTCAGCGACTGTATCTCTAAGACCCCACCTCCCAACGTGCCCGCTTTCTTCTGATTGGCCAGCTCTCTAAAGGCCTTCCGGGCGGGGGGCAGAAGGCTGCAGGGCTGCCAGGGGAGGAGAGTGCTGGGAGAAGAGATTCAATGTTTCAAGGTTCCCCCGGCTGACGTAGAGGATGGAAGCCTTCAGGTGAAAGTCTTGGTTTCATGTCGGGGAACGATGGCGTGATCTGCAGAAGAACTCTGCAGACTCAGCCTGTTTTACAAACGGGGATGAGCAGAACAGGTACACTTTAAGTTTCTTCAAGCTACATTTCATCTGTGACCAGCAGGGGGAGCAACTCTTGTTGACTCTCGTTGTTGTGCATGAGCGACTGCACCGGGCCGAATGTCCACCTCTTCCAACCGTGCCAGTGTCAGACCAGAGCAATCACCCTGGTCCAACGAACTGGACTTTGGGGGTCGGATGGATCGCAGATACTGTTCGAGCTCCGGTGGACAAAAAGCACTCATGTCTGACAAGTGAAACTAATGTGGCCCACCAGCAGGGGGCGACTCCTACAAATAGAGAATCAAAGTCTAAAAATGGTTGCACTTGTCAGGAAACATCTCCCTGACAAGTTCCTGGGTTCAGTCTGTCGTTTCAAGTGAAAACAGACCGAGGTTCATTGCATGCTCATTACTGTGCTCTGAGGACCTGAATGATGCTTTCAGATATGTGGGAGTCGTCTCATGATATCTGTTCTCTAAACTGGAATATTCCTCCATTTTAAAGGACACTTCTCAAAGGTTGCAAGTTCCTGGTGTGAGCAGCGTGTTGTTGGTCATGTGCGTGTGAAGATTTGATCTCTTCCTGCTGAAAGCATCAAAGTAAGCTCCGTCGTCTTCTGGCTGCTGAACTCTTCTTTCACTTCTTCACTTGAACACATCGTTCATCTTTAGAAGGATTTTCCTTTGCATGCACAGTTTGCATGGGGCTGCAGGGCTGCTTGTTTCAGGGTTCGATGGACCTGCCAGCAGAGTCTAACTCTGCAGATGACAGGGAGATGGAAAAGTCAGCGCAGGAGGATTACCAACAGCCAAACGATGTTCATGAGTCATCCTGATTCAAACCGTAAATATCGATGAGCATCCGCCCAAAGAGACGAGGAGATTCAGATTCATCGATGGTTTAATAAAGAGTTCTCCTGTCGGCTAACTGAATCCAGAAACATCCAGGACACAAGCTTTTCAAACATTTGGATTCTTCATTAGTTTTTATCTTGATTTAGTTTTGACTTTTTGTTTGCAACTTCAGTTTTTTCTTTCCAGTTTTAAATGCGTTTTTTGTTTATTGTATTATTATAGATATTGTTTATCTTCTTGTCTTTTTCATTATTAATAGATAAGACAGCTGAAGACATATGGAGGGACATGTTGGCAGCAAAGAGCCGAGCTCACGGCCGCTGTAAGGTCGAGGACTAAAGCTGCTCACATGAGGAACGAGCTGATCCGTCTGCTCGCCTCTTTACAGGCGCAGAAGAGAGCGACCACATGACCTCTGAGCTTTTTATCCACTGCAGCCTGCTCATAGCTATGGTTCACTAGCAAGGACCACACCATTATGATGGAGGACGACGTCGTAGGTCGGCCGGTCTGGCTGCAGGGGGGGGGGGTTCTGTCTCAGACGTGGTTCTGCCCGAGCTGATCAGATTTAGATGTAGCTGAGTGTGAGACTGAAGCGTGTGGGTGAGGGTGTTGGAGTGGGAGCGATGAGCCTGAGATGACCGAGGACTTGATGAGGATGAAGGGAGATAAGAGAGTTCGGAGGAGTTCCTGAGAAGTGCAGGACTTTGGGAAATTGTTTCCGGAACAGAGGGGATTGTTGTTTCAGTGAGTGAGAGCCCCTCCCTAAACGAAGAACACGCGCTGTGCGTAGGGCCCCACGATCCATGGGGGGCCCCATTTTGCACAAGTGAATTGAATTTCCCTCAGGATCAATTAAGTATCATCATTCTCTGCAAATGCACAAAGGATGCTGAGAGGCGCACGTAGAGCACCGCCACCAAGTCAGCCCGAGGCAGGAGAGAGAGAGAGAGAGACGCAATGATTGAAAGCGCAAAGCATCACCATCCAACCAATCAGCGGTCAGATGGGCCGGCAGGCAGTTGTTTGCAGGTAGAGAGAGAGAGAGAGAGAGAGAGAGAGAGAGAGAGGGGGGAGAGAGAGAGACAGAGAGAGAGAGAGAGAGAGATGTCTTCCAAACGTCAACACGATGTGGGAGCTATGCTAAAGAAAGAAAGAGTCCAAACAGGAAGCAGCTCGTGTTTGAAGGTTGTGATGTTGTTGAAATAACAAAGAAAAAACTTAGTGGCATATAAACATAAACTGTTAGCATGTCTGCTCGTGCTCATCATGAGACAGAAGACATGATAGTTGTGTTGAGATGTGGAGATTACATTTACAGATGAACATTTATTAGATGTTTTGTTAACTGAATATATAACTGAGTTTTTAATTGGCCAGTTGGTGGTCACATGTTGGCTCAGGTTTACAGCCGATCATGTTTTTAATAGAAGTATAAAAGTGTAGAAATTTAAAACCTAACTACAACATGTGAAAATAAATACATACAATATTCAAATGTAGAAATATCATCCAATTCAATCATAATGAATATTATTAGTTTTAATCATATTTGCATTGATTGCAATTTAATTTTGTGAGGTTAGTATTTAAAATAATTTCAGTGTGTAGTTTACCATTAAAACCAAAACAAATCTATAAAGTTCTTGTTCCACTGTTGATAGAGGCTCTTCATTTGATTCGTTAGTAATTGTAATTTATTTTTATTATTATTATTATTATTATTATTATTATTATGTTATTGGAAGGCGGGGCCCAATCCTGCTTAGGGCCACTTGGCCAGGGTTACAAACAGGGTTAACCCTGTTAAACCTGAGCTGCGAGCCGAGTGTTGATGTTTGCTGAGGTTTGTATGGATGAGACAGGATCGGGTCTGAGGGAGACCAGGTCTGAGAGAGAAACCAGGTCTGAGAGAGAGATCAGGTCTGAGGGAGACCAGGTCTGAGAGAGAGATCAGGTCTGAGAGAGAGATCGGGTCTGAGGGAGACCAGGTCTGAGAGAGAGATCAGGTCTGAGGGAGAAACCAGGTCTGAGAGAGAAATCAGGTCTGAGGGAGACCAGGTCTGAGAGAGAGATCAGGTCTGAGGGAGAAACCAGGTCTGAGAGAGAAATCAGGTCTGAGGGAGACCAGGTCTGAGAGAGAGATCAGGTCTGAGAGAGAGATCAGGTCTGAGGGAGAAACCAGGTCTGAGAGAGAAATCAGGTCTGAGGGAGACCAGGTCTGAGAGAGGGATCAGGTCTGAGGGAGAAACCAGGTCTGAGAGAGAGATCAGGTCTGAGGGAGACCAGGTCTGAGAGAGAAACCAGGTCTGAGCGAGAGATCGGGTCTGAGGGAGACCAGGTCTGAGAGAGAGATCAGGTCTGAGGGAGAAACCAGGTCTGAGAGAGAGATCAGGTCTGAGGGAGAAACCAGGTCTGAGAGAGAAATCAGGTCTGAGGGAGAAACCAGGTCTGAGAGAGAAACCAGGTCTGAGAGAGAGATCGGGTCTGAGGGAGACCAGGTCTGAGAGAGAGATCAGGTCTGAGGGAGACCAGGTCTGAGAGAGAGATCAGGTCTGAGGGAGACCAGGTCTGAGAGAGAGATCGGGTCTGAGGGAGACCAGGTCTGAGAGAGAGATCAGGTCTGAGGGAGACCAGGTCTGAGAGAGAGATCAGGTCTGAGAGAGACCAGGTCTGAGAGAGAGATCAGGTCTGAGGGAGACCAGGTCTGAGAGAGAGAGAGACCAAGTCTGAGAGAGAGAGAACAAGTCTGAGGAAGACCAGGTCTGAGGGAGAGAGACCAGGTCTGAGGGAGACCAGGTCAGTAACAGTAATTCTATGTTGAAACATGGCGAGAGCGTGTGATTGGACGGCTGAACCGTGAGACTGATGATGGATGCACATCAGACCTGAATTTATGAAGGAGAAAGAGGCCACGTGTTGGTAACCTGGAATGTGGGCTGGTCTGAGGATGAAGAGTTGATGGGTTGATATTAGTCTGAGGAGGATCTGCATACACTGCTGTGTTATCAGGGTGTAGCAGTATGGATCCTTGGACTGTGCTGCGATCGTGATCGAGTAGAGCTCAGATGGAGTTCGAAGTCCTTAGTCTTATTTCCTATGCAGTATCATCGAGGACTACGATTTCGTTGGGAGAGGCGAAGCTTCGCTCGTCAGGAAGGAAAGAGGGAAGGATGTAGCCTGCGGAGTACGGCCAATGATGTGGTGGAAGTAGCCGAGGAGTGACTTTTTATCTATCTGCCAGGGATAGCAGGGGAGAAGGGACAGTCGAGGCTCATGGAGACGCGTTGGTGTCGGCTGTGCTCTATGTTGTAAACATGTTAGGGTGATGGGGGGGGTTGGAGGAGGAGGGAGGAATGGATGGGTGGAGGAAAGGGAACCTGACATCGTCAACATTGGCTACTGGAATTGTTGACTTTACTAAGGTGCTTTAACTGTGATGGATCAACCATGTCTTTGTACTAAGGATTGAACTTAACTGTAGTCGAGCGTGTGTGAAAGAATGAAGGAAGGGTAGAGGAAAGGGATGAAGGATGCAATACGAAGATGAAGCAGAAGGAGCTTGAGAGACACTGGGAAGCAGGCAGACGGGGGGGTGATATGATAAGTTTCCACCAGGGGGAGCTACTGTTGCAGGTAGCCCAGGTAGAAGCTGCGTCACGTGGAGACGTCACACGCAGCGCTCCGGTGGTCCAGGATGTGCGGGAACCTTGAAGTTCCCGGTTTGTTTCTAGATGAATAGTAGCCGAGCTTTAGAAGCTCTTCTGCTTTGAGGATCGTCGGGGGGGGGGGGGGGGGGGGGGCAGCAGTCCAGTCCCTGAACTCAACTCGTTTTTTATGAACATTGAGCCTCCATACAGCTCTGTGATGGACAGCCGGCTTCTGCAGAGCGCGAGGAGATGATTGGTTACAGGTGCTGTGGCTGCACCTGTAACCAATCATCTCCTCCTCTCCTGGTTTCTCCGGTTGGGGTGTCCCGCTGACGGTGGAGAAGAAACCGGGGACCCGCTGGGAGTTGGTGGTTTGAAGAGATGGAGGAGCGGCGGTATGCTGGGCACGGCTGTAAACGGATTTACTAAATACTGAACTGTTCTCTGGACTGTTCTCTGGCTGGATGGTAACCGGATTGGACAGGTAAACGGATTGGAATTGGGGATCCGTGGTGAGTAAGCTGTCTCATTGTTTCGATGCGGTCAGCTGTCTACGTGTCGTATTGAGGCTTGTCTCGTGATTGGAGGTGTGGTTTAGGCGTGGGCCTCCATATATCGTCTGATCGTTTTATCGTGACGACATTTTGAGCCCTGTTTATCGTCTCCTCTTCACAGCTCTTTTGAAAGGAATCAATCTGTTGTAGTTTTTTTTAATACTGCAGACAAATGTGACGTCAGCCTCGGGAGTCGAGCTTGTAGTTTTAAGGTCTACGGCGCGTGCACGGAGGCAGTGGTCCTCAGCTCGCCATCCTTGGCTCTCTCTCTTCTGCTGTCTGAGCTCGCTGCTCCTTGATGGGCCTAAAACGAGGCTTAAACCCGGGGACCGTCTCGGTGGCCCTGACGCTGTTTCAGTTTAT
>NC_136704.1:1805510-1868010 GCF_947650265.1 Symphodus melops | reverse complement strand
TTGTTACCGGAAACAAAATAAACGGGACTGATCTCAGTCATCCGGGTTTTTGGAAGCTTGGTCTCGAGGCGGCTGCACTCACTGAACATCCCAAAGACTTCATATTGAAATATTTATTATATATGTATTTCTCTCTCCGTCCATGTTTTGTCTTGTAGAGATTGAATCTCTGGAACATCTTTTCTTTGCTTTTATCTACGAGCTGTTAAAACGCTTGTGCAATAATATCTGGATTTAAAGGTCTTTATTCACAGATGATGATTTATGTATTTCAGTTTTTATTGAATCTTAATTTCTCTAAATGTGCTGATTTGTGACAGCCTCTGTCCAACAGTATAAACACCTGTTTATGTGATGATGATTATAACACACACACACACACACACACACACACACACACACACACACACACACACACACACACACACACAGATTAGCAGAGGGGTTACACCAGGACAGATGTTTCAAACTGTGCTTTATGAAGGGCAATGCTGCCACCTGCTGCTCAACGCTGCACACTGCAACAGATCACATGTGACACCTCATCACAGAAACTCAAGACCAAGCTGTCACAACAGTTAAGACTGAGGAGACGGGTGAATCGTGTTCAGTGGCCGTGTCTCTCCAAGCGGACGGACCGGGTTCAAATCCGACCTGTGGCTCCTTTCACGCATGTCTCTCTCTCTCTCTCTGTGATTTCTGACTCTATTCGCTGTCCTGACTCGACATTAAAGAACAACGACAGAGACTGAGTATTAACAAAATATAAACTTTATTGTCTTCCGTCCATCGCTTCCTTCAGTCACTCAACCTTGGCTCTGTGTGTCTGCGTCGGTTTGTAGTGGACTACGATCTGGATCAGAATGAACGAGTTGATGATCAGGAAGACGAGTCCGGCGAGCCAGATCCACAGGAACGCGTTAAAACCTTCAAACTCCAGGAAGTAGGCCGGACCCAACCAGATACTCTGAGAGGAGATGGAAAACATCATTTAGTCCTCTGGAACAAGAGGTACGTGTTTTACATGTTCAAACTGAATTACCTGTCCAGCAAACCAGAGGAGCAGCAGTCCCGCCCCCTGTTTGAGTGACAGGCTCAGGTGAGGGATGACCAGAGGGAGCAGACACAGGTACCACAGGAAGTACTGCCAGAGGAGAAACAAACAGGAAGTAGGTCAAACTTTGTTCAGGCAGAACTTTAAATCCCTCAGGATGAAAACACAAACGAGAAAGACTTCAGAGGTCACGTGACGGCTCGTCTGTGCAGGAGGGATTTTAGACGCTTCAGAGCTTCTGGACTGACGGTCCAGCCCGCTTCCTGAAAGGGATCCTTAGACACCTGCTCGTGTTTCTGAATGGTCGTGTATCCCGCCCTTATTTTCCTCTGAGACCGGAAAGATCAGTCTTTAAAAAAAAATAAAAAATCTGAAAAGGAGCCTCTGATGATGCAGAATCAAATGCTGTGCATTCTGGGAGTTGTCTTTCATCCACATGAGCCAAAAAGACACTTTCTGCCTTTTCTCGGTTAAGAAGGCGCCAACTTCAAAATGCATTTCACATTTCTACAACATATACGACCCAACGTGAATACAGACTCTGTTTGATGTGTCGCTTTAATGATGGTATAATAAGGTCACTTTATCATTCTACTTCGGCGAACGCTGACTTTAGGACCGAACATCGTCCGATCTCCGCTGAGACTGGTGTACCTGAGAAGTGCAGACTTTGTTGAAGGAGACAAAGATGGCGGTGTGAAGGAAGCAGCAGAAGGAGAGGTCGGAGTGAAAGGCCCACGAGGCGACCAACAGCAGGATGAGCTGAGGAAGAAACGCCGCCAGGCCGAGTAATGGACTCCATCTGCTGTCTGCAAAATGAAAACAGAGGAGAGTTAAAGCATGTTTAACTGCACGCACTTACTCGTGTTTATTGAAAGAAAAAGCCACAATTTCCCTTTATTAGATTTAAAACGCAAGCGTTTCATCGTCCTTTTGTCCTTTCTGCAAACGAGGAACAAATAAATGAGTTGATGGAGGAGAATACCTGCAGTGAGGTAGAGCATGTAGAAATATGGAGAGAAGTTGTGTCTGATGTCTCTCCTGGTCAGATGATAGAGGTACGTCTCATGAAGAAACTCCCAACCATACCTGACGAGACAGGAGAGGAGTCACATGTATCAAACAAAAATATATTTTAAATATACTTAAAGGTCACATGACCTCCTCTTCAGGTGAAATCAGTGTCCTCGCTCCTCTTCATCATGTGTGTGAAGTGTGTTGTTGTAAATCCACTCTGATCCTGTATTTGATCATGTCTATAAACCCCTCTATTTCAGCCCTGCTCAGAACAGGCTGTTTCTGTGTCTGTAGCTTTAAATATGTAAATGAGCTGTGTCTGACCACGCCCCCTCTCTGGAAGAGCTCGGGTGTACTCGCTGCTTTCTGGCTCCATGTCCTATTGTTTACGGTGAGAAGGCAGACTCAGAGGGCAGAACAAACACCTAGCTGTGGGAGTGTCACCCACCTGGGGGAGGGGCTACTGCCCTTTGTGATGTCATGAAGGGAGAATCATGACACATCTGCTATTTTGAGTACTGACCGACATGTATGAAACAAGTTGGGCTCTTTCCTCATACTGTAATACTTCAGCGTGTGATTTCTGTTCGCCTCACATGTAGAAGAAGAGTCCAGTCAGCAAACAGAAAACTCCTCCAGAGACGCTCGCAAAGAGGAACAGCTCTCTGTTCAGGAAGCTTCCAATAAATCTGACGAGCCTCCTCAGCGTCCACGTGAGCCCCTTTTCATCCCCCTCTGACGTGTCTGTTGGTTTGCCCAGCATCAGTACGATGGGCAGAGCGTATGTGATGGGGTAGATCTTCATATGGACGGACAGGCCATAAAGTACAGCTCCCAGCGTCAGACACCGGGCTGGAAGGAAAAGGTTCAACTGTGAGGAGAGCAGCCGAGTATGTACCTGACATTCAAGGTCACTTTACAGGGTGGAAACGGACCTTCCATGCAGAGTAAAGTCCCCAGCACCAGGGCCGCCAGGATGGACTCAGCGTTTCCTCGACTCGACACTCCCATCGGCAGAGGGTTGAGGAGCCAGAGAGCACAAACACGACGGGCTGTCTGAACATAAATGCATCAAAAAACAAAATAAACCCCTCGTAGTAAGGATTCAGTGTTAGACATCACTGTTAAACAAAGATGTTCAATCTGTGCTGAAACAAACCTCGGAGCTCAGTCCTCTCAGACGGAGGATTCTGTAGATGAGCACACCGGACAGCACGTCACAGGCGATGAAGAGGAGCTTTCCAAACACCTCGCTCAGATAGATGTTGGGAGTGAGCAGCCAGGCGAGGAGAGGAGTGTATCTGTAGGTCGATCTGTTGTACGGAGACTCACCCTGAGTGAACATGAAACAGCACAGAGGGAAGAAAAACATAAATCCAGTGTGTCCTTCTTTATGTGAAGTAAGGAGAGGTGGGGAGGAGGTGTTTATCTCTGGAGGAGAGGAGGCGTGGCCTAAACAGAAGTTTCTTTTGGTTTCATGCTGAAGCTCAAGAGCGACACCTACTGGTCAAAGAGTCTCACGTTCTTCCTTTAACATCTAATGTACTAATTAATAAGAGCGAGCTGGTGCAACACAATACTGTTAGGGATGTAAATTATCATCAATATTAGTTATCTGCAAAATATCTGCCCCCAAAATATCTGCCCCCTGGTGGTAGAAGCACACCATGGCATGTTGTCGTTTACCTCTGAGACAGAATAAATCAAACTTGTTGTTGTTTACCTCTGAGATGAATCTGGCAGCGTCAGTGAACACGTGATAATCTACGTCAGTGTATTTGACCTCCATAGTCCGGTCCTGGAAGTCTCCGTAATAAACTAACGCCAGTCTGATGGAGACGGAAGCCGAGAAGAGGACGCGTTTCTCCGTCAGCGCAGATATGAACCTCTCCATCTTTAACACCGGAGCTAACTATGCTAACAGCTAACTACGACGACAATGAGTGACGTCACCCAAACTGTCGTCATCGTCAATGCATTGCTGATATTAAATCAGCTGATAATAATGAGACGTTAATTTATAAGAGCAACTCTTCAAACATGACAACAAGGAAGTAGTCCGGAAAAACAAGTTTATTCTTCTTCTACGTTTTTTATGGCGGATTGCAATCCCCATTTAAAGGTGCGTACTGCCACCTGGTGTACCGGAGGACTCAGTGGATTCGGCTTTACAAATCGGACCAGATTAAAATTAAATTAAATAATGAAACAAACGAGAATGAAGAAATATATCAAATACATAAATGAAAGCCTTTGGCTTCAATGCCACTGTTAAAGGTTTATTTGAGACACCTTTATGTTATTTCATTTTGTATGACACCTTCAGGTTTGACTCAGAAACACAGGTGTTTCTAGTTCCACATATTTAGGGCAGCAGTAGCTCAGTCTCTGTAGGGACTTGGGTTGAAACCCTGGAGGGTCACCAGCTCAAGTCCTGTGTCTGGAGAGTCTTTAATGCTCCTCAGGTAGCGGCCCCACATTTCTCCATGAATGCACAGGTCCTTTTTGTAGCCTCTCTCTCAATAACATGCTATAAAACATATAAACATAGAAAACTATAATACTATAACACATGCTGCATCATACAGCCAAATGATGCACCATTTAAGTATTTAAAGATAAGTGAAGAGGAGTCAACGAGGCGACTTCTTCTCTACAGCATGAAACTGATCAGAGCCTTTTACAACACTGTTCATGTTAAACATTGACAGGCTGAGGACTTCTCACTGACACAAAGTGTAGTATTAACTCTTCATGGTTGAATGATCAAAGTACTCCTGATATCACAGGAGACTGAAGCATGTAAAGACAAGAACCAAATGTTTGCAAAGCACACTTTTTATTTCACCTGTAAAATCATTAAGCAAACTTCATGCCAGGTTAATAAGTTCTTCATAGTCTTCATTCATTAAATGCACGACTGTACAGTCACATGGAATCATCATGATGGTAACTTTTAAAGTGCAATGTCATCACTTTATTCTCTTTGGTCGACTTAAAAAAGGAGCTCAACTGTTGAATGTGATGCAGAAAAACGATGACATTTTACAATCCTCAAACCTTCATATGATGTCAGAGAACAGTGGAGACATGATAAAGGCAGCATCTTTTAAAGAGAGTCATGTTGAAGAAAAGACGGGGGGGGGGGGGGGGGGGACTGAGGCTGCAGCAAAAAGGGCCGTACATCACAGGCGTGATAAACTAGATCTTTTAGGTGCAAAAGAGAATGAGTGCAATGGTGTCCAGTAAGGCACACGTGACACAGACAAGTAAAGAAATCCAACACCACAGTTTAAACTTGTAAATCTTATGTTTTAAAAAAAAAAAAAGAACGTGAGTCTAGCATTAGCATCTGTAAACTCTCAACATTTCCTCTTGCTGATGTATTTGTCGAGAGAACACTGCAGCGTTCACTCCGGGGAGCAGTATCTTCCAGCGAAGAGGATGCTCATGGAGGCGTTGTGTCGGATGAAGAAGAGGAACGGGTGGTCAGCGATGAAGGCTGCAGGAGGCAATGCACAGCGCAGCATCACGATGGCAGCGGTGGCTGCAGCCGCCTCTGTCCCCTCCTCATTCACCTCCACAAACGCCTTGTGCACGACCTTGGAAAGGACCAGGTCGTTTGCAGGAGACATGCCTGTCACAGAGGAAGCATGTTGAGGATTTTTCACGCACACTGAGTCAGTGAATATTCCTTATTGAAAAATGTTTGCTGTACCTGAGAAGTCACTCCTGCCCATGTCGAAGGCGTCCACCATCCCCATGCTCATCAGGACGTTCTTCAGGTCGTAGCTCTCCTCCATCTTGAAGCGAGGCAGCCCCACCATCACCTCCACCATGTCCATCATGTCCGGACGAGTCCACTCCACAAAGTTCTCGTAGGTCAGCTCCTTCTCCAGCTGGAAACAAAAACCAGTGATCAGTTTGTCTGCCTTCTCGTGGGTTTCTTCACAGCTCAGCTGTGTTCGGGTCCTACCTTCTCCAGACCTGTTGAACCATCGTCGATCTCAGTGGGCAGGAAGATGAGCATGCTGAGCTCCTTTCCTTTATAAGGCATCTCCAGGACCTGTTGAGATATCAAAGCATCCATCCATCAATTATCCATAACTCTTCTCTCATTCAGGGTCGCGTGGTTGCTGCAGCCAATCCCAGCTGTCATTGGGCGAGAGGCGGGGTTAGGCAGGGTTCAGAGTCAGCAGGTAACCAGCATGTGTTACCCGGAGAGAACCCACGCCATGCACTGACAGACCAACATTCAAGCAAATGATGATGGTGAATCATTGGTGAACCTGTCACCGGATCACTTCACAGACGCTTTGATTCATCTGAGTCGTTTACCTGACAGTTGGCTTCAGGGATGAAGGTCAAAGGAAACTTTGCTTTCTGGTGCATCATCTTCACTGTCTTGGTTTCATTCTGAAACAAACAAACAAGAATCGTTGTCGTGTGACAGTCGCTGTATTTCTCTGACTCTAACGTTGGACCATGTGATCGCTGATACCTTGTTGAGTCTGAACTTTGTGTCCCGCGTGGAGCTCTCCTGAAACTTCTTGTCCCAGTTTCCCTTGAAGTAGATGGCGTTGACGAGGACCAGCCGGGTCAGGCTGTCGACCACACCCTGAGCCAGCAAGTCCTTAATTTTACCTGCGAAGTAGACAGAGCTGTGAAACAATGTCACACAAGAGAACACGCGTCTGAAGAGTCCACAGGCGGAAACTCTGAGAAACCTTGTTAAGATGGTAAATGTACTTAAACTAGTATTATTATTACACAGGGATGGTAGGGGCTGCTGCAGGATCTACCTTGTGTCTTGCTCTCCACCCAGCTGTTGATGTTGACTCTTGCAGCCTCAGAAGCATTGCTGAAGTCCACAGACTCCAGCTCTGCTCCGTAGTACTTCTTAGTGCTGCCTAAGTAGTCCTGTTAGACAAACAGAATCAGGTCTTTGACTTTTCTGACTGGAACACACATATACATATTTCCACAGTCTGTCCACCCGTCATCCATCACTTCTGAACTCTGACTCACTCCAGATTACCGGTATGTAAAGAAACCACACCTGCTCTACTTATTCACACACACACACACACACACACACACCCCAACAAACTGGTAGGACTGCTCCCCGTACAGCCTGTTGGCCACACTGAGGGCATACGGAGCGTCCGCCTTGTTGAGCTCGCTCAGCAGCTGGCTGAAGCTGGCGTGGACTTCTTCCTGAAGCTCCTGAGTTTTCAGAGACTGCAAAGAAAGAAGAGAGCTGTTACATGAATACAAAGAGTGAGGAACCAGCGTTTCATAAACAGGTATTCCAGTGTTTTTGCACTTGTTTATTTCAAATGCTTACAAAACTCTGAGATACATCCCCACCCATCATCCCTCCACCATTTATCCCTCCACCCATCATCCCTCCACCATTCATCCCTCCACCCATCATCCCCCCACCCATCATCCCTCCACCCATCATCCCTCCACCCATCATCCCCCCACCCATCATCCCTCCACCCATCATCCCTCCACCCATCATCCCTCCACCCATCATCCCTCCACCATTCATCCCTCCACCCATCATCCCTCCACCATTCATCCCTCCACCCATCATCCCCCCACCCATCATCCCTCCACCCATCATCCCTCCACCCATCATCCCTCCACCATTCATCCCTCCACCCATCATCCCTCCACCATTCATCCCTCCACCCATCATCCCCCCACCCATCATCCCTCCACCCATCATCCCTCCACCATTCATCCCTCCACCCATCATCCCTCCACCATTCATCCCTCCACCCATCATCCCTCCACCATTCATCCCTCCACCCATCATCCCTCCATCCATCATCCCTCCACCTATCATCCTTCCACCCATCATCCCTCCACCTATCATCCTTCCACCCATCATCCCTCCATCCATCATCCCTCCACCAATCATCCCTCCACCCATCATCCCTCCACCATGTTGTTAGTTTCATGGTTATCTTTGGCGTAAATGTTTCTCTATCAGTAAGAATTCAAGACTTTTAGCTGATGGAAACCAGCAAGACGTTAACCATCAGTCACAAGGACGTCTGCTGTGTTTACAGTTCATCAAAGAAAAGAGGAAACAGATGAACATGTGTTTTTCTTGATGTGTTGTAATGTCAGAATATGAAACTTTCCACAGTTCAGTTTAACCACATTGTTGATAACAGCTTCTGCTTTGAAGAGATAAAACAGGGAGAGAGCACAAAGAGGGAAGCCAGAACTCCGTGCCTTCATAATGTGTGACGTTTGAGCTTCTGGATTCACACTTAATCTTTCCTAAAAAGCCTAAAACCATGTCTGCATCTGTGCGTTGATGTTTTCTCCCAAATTCAGCTGAACACAGCTTCACATCGGAGCAAAGCAGGAAGAAAACAAGCATGAAAAACCCTCCACAACCTATTGCATCTTCATCTCCAAGGTTCCCGTCACCAGATGACACCACTCAGGAAGTTAGTAAAACACCTCTGCGTTAGTTTAGCTCTCTATCTGCACTCCACCTTCCGCAGGAACTTTGGCAGAACGGACTGGACCTGCTGCTGCATCTGCATCATCGGCTGCTTAGCTGCAGGCTGAGGCTTCTCCGCCTCGGTGAAGCAGAGGACCTGAGGGTGCAATGTTCACCGCAAGGTCAGACTCTGTTCAAGTTCTGGAGGTCATAAACTCCCAACAGTACTGCCTGGATTGAGTCTGCAGGTCTCAGATAGAATATCAACTCTGAGATTTGGAAGTTGGATATAACATGAGTCAACGTAAAATCCACAGAGACGGGTAAATAACAGTAAACGATGATGTGTGAGGATGAATTAAGGCTGTTAAAGAGATCATCTTTACGATGCATCGGGATGCAAACGTGCACGACTCAGCATCGATCCAGGGACAGAACATAATCCAATAGTGTGTACTGATGTTGCTTGCAGATATTCCCGCCATGCATTGATCTTGTAAACACGTTTATGCTAGCACTGGTTTTGACAGCACTTTATAAATAATAAATAGGGCAGCTCATGTCTGCTTGACTTCATTGATGAAAAAGTAGCCATGTGGAGTCAGACAGAATCTTAAGAACGCAACCCATGGTGATGCATGGTGTTATCAAGAGGACACTAACACATGCAGTCGTGCTGTTTGAAGTCCAGATCATTGAAGCCTTCAGAGAGAACTTATCACAGCATGAGTTTAACACAGAAAGGTCAGATGTCTGCAATCGAACCCAGTGCTTCCTAAACATCACTTTAACTTATGGACATTAATTACCTAAATGTTAAATTGGTGTTGAAGAAAAATAATTTGTAGCCACAGCCTGAGTGTGCATGTGAGGTTAGGCAAGCCTTTGTTCCTGTCACCGCTATCACACAGATAACAACACAGAAACCCTGATTCACCCTGAGTCACCTCAAAGAGCCTCTAAACATACTGGAGACCCCTAGTGTTTAAAATGAGTACTGCAGTCTAAACTCATCATCACAGAGAGCTGTCTCCCCCCCTCGTCTCACACAGGTCAGCATGTGGTGGACACTGTAGCTTCAGTGTTTAGCCAGCTCTGCATGTGGTGGACACTGTAGCTTCAGTGTTTAGCCAGCTCTGCATGTGGTGGACACTGTAGCTTCAGTGTTTAGCCAGCTCTGCATGTGGTGGACACTGTAGCTTCAGTGTTTAGCCAGCTCTGCATGGGTCTGTAAAGCTTTCTGCGTTCTAACCTCTCTCCATGTTTCATCTCCAACATTGATCCTAGTTTGAGCAGCTTTCTGCTGCTGGAGCTTATTAGAAACATGCAGAGGCTTTTTAGCTCGGGTACAATCACTTCTATCTGAAGCAGTTCCACTGCCCGCTTCCATCGCTGCAACACCTGTTGGTAGAACGTCTTGTAAATGTATCGTTAAGGATTTCTTATTGGTTGAGCATGAAAGGAAAATGCAGATGAATGCAGCTCTGTCCTGACTGCACGATGAGGAGAACAATATGTTGATCAAATGTTGTAATAATGAATAAGATAATCTGTCTGTTCATGCTGGGAGTCACTTTATCACTCATGCCTGTCACCTTACTGTAATCTCCTTGTGAAACCGATATTTACACAACGGCTTCATTTGTCATGAATGGGATTCTTTCCTTAGAAACACGGTGGGTTTGAGTTGAACTCTGCCTCGCCCAAACACTCACAGCAACCTGAGTATACGCAGGGTGTGGCTTCTCTTTAGCATGAAGTTCTGCTTTTCCAGCCAGTTCAGCCCCCACCCCCTCTGCAGAGAGAACAGTCTGCTCTCTGAATCATACAGACTGATTCTTGTCCGAGAAATGTGGGTTAACAAAGAAACACAGACAGAAGCAAAAATAAAACAGAGGAGAGATTTAACAATCACACATCTTTGACTTTACAGGAGCAAATAAAACGAAGTCGTGTCCGACCCCTCACCCCGGACACGGACGGTTTGAGACCCTCCTCTTAATGTTAAAGCTTCACCCTGTTTTTTATCTTGAGTAGTTCGGTCTGAACTCTTTGTAGTAGCAGCGACTTTATTGAATGAATGAACCGAGAGCTGAAGAACTGTTCTTAACATGACTGCATGACAGGCTGCTGCTCCTTCATGTGAACTGATAAGGTGTACACATTACAGACTGTACATCTTTATTGCCTTAACACTTCAATGTTATGCGTCACGTTGCTATGGAAACACAACAGATAACCCAGAGTCTGAACAGATCTTTGTCTTTGTTGCTGACGCAGCGAGGAAAAGGTGATGATTCATGCAGAGGGAGACCTCTGCCCTTCATTCCTCACCCACCGCTCTGATTGTTCCCGAGCGGATGAACTCTCTGTTCCATAAGACACCGCTCACATCAGTGTGAAGGAGGGCTGACACAACTAACTGCTGGTTGTTATTTCTCTTTAACTTCCTGTGGCCGCTCTCCTCAGGCTCCAATAGTGCACGCCCTCCCTCTCGTTTACTTCCTACACAGAAACAGGCAACAACATGGCGGACAGCACTGATGAAGCCTCGTCAGTCAAACAAACCACAGTCTGTTGTTCAAAGCAAGAAGCCACTTCTGGTGTTGAAAAATGAAAAAGTGTAACATCCTGCAGTACCTGGAGTGTCCACTAGAGGCTGGCTGCAGCAGCACAGGAAGTCACATACACACCCATTCAAACAGCCTGTTTTTACAGCAGACATGAACATGTTTACAGCCTGCTTCAAAACACCAAATAGGTGTGATTAGCTCATGTCTCCATCCACACACACTGTACGGGGGGGAATGTTTTGATGACTCAGCAGTTTTGATTGGATGAAGGATCAGAGTTATTCACAATAAGGCGTGTAGCTGAGTGTGTGTGTGTGTTCTGTACCTGTGACATCTCTACAGCCGTGTTGCCTCTGGCGCCCAGCATCACCATGGCGAGAGCTGAGGAGATGCTGAAGGGAGAGTAGAAGACATTGGCCGTCTTGTCGTTATCGCTCAGCTTCTCAAACAGAGCCAGGGAGAAGCTGCTGTTGGCCTTGGACAGTGGGCTCGGTGATGCCATCGTGTCTGCAAACAAAATAAAAAGATGACAAACTTAAATATCTTCTGATTGTTTTCTCGTCCCTCATCACAGCAGCAGGTAAATTAAGTCCGACTCTTTCTTTCTGTGAACTCTAAACAGACAACAGAATTTAATCCTCCAGACGATTTTACTCATAAACAAACCGTATCGACTCCACGGCAATAAAAGTCTTGACACCAAATACTGGGTGATGTTTCAGAAACTTTTTTATTTTTGAAAAATTCTGCCCTGAGGAAAAGATGACCCTGAATATCTCCCCGCCACGCCGACAGATTCTAAAGTGTGGTCTGGAGACGTGACCGATCAGAACATGAAAATATAAACATTATTATCACATTTATTTCTGCTTCATTATTTACAACTATTTGATTCTATCTGGCCTTTATATCTGATTTATCCAAACTTAAATAAAACGCTGTTTAATACATAAAGATAATTCACAGTAAAGAAAACATTAACCCAGACAGGTGATGAATCCACCCAAAAAAGACTTATTTCACAATAAAATGATTCCTCCTAAATAAACAGTTGATAGATTTGTTTGGACAACAGGTTCAAGGTTCAACAGATGAGGCTTCTTCTTCAGTTTGGTTTACATAAAAAAATAAGCCATAAAGAAGCTGCATTTCTGATAAGCTAAAACAAATAGAAAAATAAGAATTAAAACTAGACAATTCCTGCAGAAATTGTGAGGGTGGTTGCCGTGTGTGTGTGACTGTCTGTGTGTGGGTGTGTGTGTGTGTGTGTGTGTGGGACAGCAGTAAGAATGGTGCCATCTAACAGTTAAGACAGAACTCTGTCCCACTCTAAACACTAACTCTGATAAGCTGCTCACTGATTGGTTGACATTCAGCTTTGATCTGGAAAAATAAGAATTAAAATAAAATACAGCTGTTTTAAAATGCTGTTATTTCTCTGTGCGGTCAGATTTACTGCGTATTCTCTGAATCCAAACTCCTCTTAACATTTAGTTCATTTAACATTTAATCCTCTGAACCACAAAAACACAAACTCTTCTCTGTTTAAATAAACACCTGAACAGGTGAGACCGGATCTTCGGTTCACGTGAAACACAACGAGCAGGATTCATTCATTTATTATTTAAAAATAAATGTCACATTTTCTCACTTTGACTGAGCCTGTTTAATAAAGGTGTTACAGCTGACAGGTAAATACAGGTGTCACAGCTGACAGGTAAATAAAGGTGTTACAGCTGACAGGTAAATACAGATGTTACAGCTGACAGGTAAATAAAGGTGTCACAGCTGACAGGTAAATAAAGGTGTCACAGCTGACAGGTAAATACAGGTGTTACAGCTGCTCGCCACGGTGAGAGGACCAAACTTACCGTCAGAGGGTTTCTTGAGGTCTGGTCCAGTATTTCCTCTACATGGAGTTTTCTGTATGAGCCACCGGTTTTATTATAAACCGACACGCCCTGCAGACCTGTCAAACTACGTCCGCGTTCTCATGTTTCTTCCTACGGTAGCCGGACGGGGACAATAAGCCTGTACTCGCAGTTTTTTACGGAAATGGCGTCAAACTCCTGCTTACTTCTCTTGTTTAGTGCGGTGTTTATGCTAACATGATTATGCTAACATGTTTATGCTAACATGTTTATGCTAACATGATTGTGCTAACATGATGCTAAGCAAGAGTAGTGTACGGGAAGTTTGTGTTATGAACATTAAAATCGTTCGGAAGTTATTTTAATTTACTGTTTGTGCCTTTGTTTAGATACAGGACAGTGGATAGAGTCAGGGGAAAGAGAGAGAGAGAGGGGGGGGGGGGGAGAGGGAAAGAGACAGAGAGAGGGTGAGAGAGAGGGAGAGAGAGACAGAGAGGGAGAGAGGGGGGGTGAGAGAGAGACAGAGAGAGGGTGAGAGAGAGACAGAGAGAGGGTGAGAGAGAGACAGAGAGAGGGTGAGAGAGAGACAGAGAGAGGGTGAGAGAGAGACAGAGAGAGAGACAGAGAGAGGGGGAGAGAGAGAGACAGAGAGGGAGAGAGGGGGGGGGAGAGAGAGAGACAGAGAGAGGGTGAGAGAGAGACAGAGAGAGGGGGAGAGAGAGACAGAGAGAGGGGGAGAGAGAGAGACGGAGAGAGAGAGAGAGAGAGGGGGAGAGAGGGAGAGAGAGTCTTCAGTGTTCACAAACAGGTTCTGGAGGATCTGGATCTCCCCCAGAACATTCTGGACACCAAACATTCATTTCCTGCATTCTGATCAGTTTTTATGCTCCAATTTGTGACTTTTCTGAAAAACAATTAAAATCCAATCTTTTTATTAACATTATAAATCCACACAAGAATGCATTTATTTAAATACTTAAACATGTGAGACATGCAACATGACCTCCTCTAAAACACACACACACACACACACACACACACACACAGTAACTATGTGTATGCTTTGGAGAACAGATTCAAAGATTAGTCATAGAGTTTGACCTCAGGTCAGCAGTTTGTTCTGGAGAGAAGGACCACAGTAACTGGGCTGCTCTCCAGACTTTCATCTGATTCTGTATTGTGTAAGATCTCCACCTGAGGACCTGAGGGTCCGGGTCAGGTCGTAGTCTTTGAGCAGGTAAGAAACATCAGAGCTGATCGGTTCTGTGGTGTTCGGGGGGGCCATGGAGTGTGTTATGGAACATTTTACTCCATGTGTACTTTATGTACGAAGGTCTCATAGAATCTGTCATATAAAATGTATGTGAAATGTCTTATAACACCACATGCACAGCATATCAGGTGTTTTGTTTTCCATCATTTCGCTCCCTTTATTCTGTTTCTCTCTGTACATGTGGGAAGAGTCACCCAGACTCTGTCTCACTGGACTCCATCTCTTCAGCCTTGGGAGATGCTAAATAGTCATGTAGTGTCTTCTCTCACACTAGGGGATAGATGGCGCCCTGCCAGGTGGGCAGTGTCTCTATGTGGCGTGATGGGGAAGTGCTCTGTGTAGTGTGATGGATATGTGTAAGTGTTCATGTTTGCCTTTTCTCTGGGCCTCTTTCTCTCCTCACCGTGTGAGATCTCACTCTTTATTTTCACTCTTTGGTAATGGTCCAAATCTTTGAGTACTTGTCAGTCTGACGGCTGAATTTTGATCAGGTTAAAGTCTAATCTGATTTCTCTGCGTCAGTTTGGGATGTGAAGGATCTGAGTTTGAATATGTTTATGTTAATGTTGTTCTGGTAATGTCAACACTTAGGTCAGAACTCAGAATAATGCCAAGCTGGCCCGCTCGCTGTATTTCATGGACATGAATATGAGTATTTCAGCATGTGTGTGTTTAGTTTAAGAAAGCTGCTGGACCTCCAGGAGTTCATCTCTCTGAGATTCAGGGCAGATACCTCTAAAACTGGGATTCTCAAAGTGTGGCCCCGAGAAGTATTATGAGAGGACTTAAACGTAATCATGAGGCAGACAGTGAAGCTTTAAGAGCTCCTGGATAAATGAGAAGCTTTATAAGCACATATTCTGTCGGAGCATTAAGCGATCTCAGTTCTTTTTTTCAGTCTTCAGTTTCAGAAGTTTTGTCTTTACAAACGTAAAACTGAAAAGTTGATGTGACTTGAATTTCAGGTTTTGATGTCTGACTTTGTACCAAGGCGTGTGAAGTGAGGCTGCTCACGGTACTCTGCTTGACATCACACCTGCTTTTAATTACACCTGATGACGAGCTCTCAGTTGGTGTTCAGTTTGGGGACGGCAGTCGAGCCACATGCTGCTCTAATTCTGCAGACAGATCATCGTGGTGAACTCTCCTTCAAAGAGTCAGACTTCATTTGAGCATCAAGTCATTTAGTGCATGAATTAACACAAAGAGCTAAAGATGAGTGAAGTTGTTGATCTGACTCATGAAGAAGGAGAGCACATGCAGCCTGTGGACATGGACTTGACCTGTGAGCTTCCTGTCTGCGCTTCATCTCAACAGGTTACATGTTTTCATCATGTTTTATTTTGTTCTTCACAGTTTGAGTCAAACTGTGAGTTTGTGAGGAAAGGTTTCTTGTTTAGATGCCTTTGCTGTGAGCTTTTAAAACCGTCTGATTGTGTTTGTAGGTTGAAGCTCCAGGTGTTGCAGAACAGCAGACCATGAGTGTTTACCTCAGAGTCCGACCTTTCTCCAGAGAGGAGCTCGCTGACCACGAGGACCAGGTACAGAGCTGCATTTAAAAGATGACATTTAGAGTGGACGCTCACACAGGTCAGCATGTGGTGGACACTGTAGCTTCAGTGTTTAGCCAGCTCTGCATGTGGTGGACACTGTAGCTTCAGTGTTTAGCCAGCTCTGCATGTGGTGGACACTGTTGCTTCAGTGTTTAGCCAGCTCTGCATGTGGTGGACACTGTAGCTTCAGTGTTTAGCCAGCTCTGCATGTGGTGGACACTGTAGCTTCAGTGTTTAGCCAGCTCTGCATGTGGTGGACACTGTAGCTTCAGTGTTTAGCCAGCTCTGCATGTGGTGGACACTGTAGCTTCAGTGTTTAGCCAGCTCTGCATGTGGTGGACACTGTAGCTTCAGTGTTTAGCCAGCTCTGCATGTTGGTGGACACTGTAGCTGCAGTGTTTAGCCAGCTCTGCATGTGGTGGACACTGTAGCTTCAGTGTTTAGCCAGCTCTTCATGGGTCTGTAAAGCTTTCTGCGTTCTAACCTCTCTCCATGTTTCATCTCCAACATTGATCCTAGTTTGAGCAGCTTTCTGCTGCTGGAGCTTATTAGAAACATGCAGAGGCTTTTTAGCTCGGGTACAATCACTTCTATCTGAAGCAGTTCCACTGCCCGCTTCCATCGCTGCAACACCTGTTGGTAGAACGTCTTGTAAATGTATCGTTAAGGATTTCTTATTGGTTGAGCATGAAAGGAAAATGCAGATGAATGCAGCTCTGTCCTGACTGCACGATGAGGAGAACAATATGTTGATCAAATGTTGTAATAATGAATAAGATAATCTGTCTGTTCATGCTGGGAGTCACTTTATCACTCATGCCTGTCACCTTACTGTAATCTCCTTGTGAAACCGATATTTACACAACGGCTTCATTTGTCATGAATGGGATTCTTTCCTTAGAAACACGGTGGGTTTGAGTTGAACTCTGCCTCGCCCAAACACTCACAGCAACCTGAGTATACGCAGGGTGTGGCTTCTCTTTAGCATGAAGTTCTGCTTTTCCAGCCAGTTCACTTCCACCTATAAAACACCTGTTCACCTGATAACTGCTCTCATATCTGGCAAACCCAGGGGCGTCCAAAACGACCTTCAAAGCCCCGCCTACCTTCTCTGGTCCAATCAGATCCAGAGCATTCAGGAGCAGAATCTAAAGTTAGAAGGAGGACATACTGGCTGCTGCATTGTTGTCAGAGAAGCTTCAACACAGCAGGTTTAGAAGACAGCGTTGTCATCTGACTCTCTACGCAGCTCACTGATTGGTTCTTTAACCACCCAAAGGTGACAGCAATGCTGTAGAGAAGTTTAATATTACTGACTTTATTTTCTTCTTCCTGCAAATTTATCGAACTAATGCAATTTACTGCATATTTAGGGGACGCAAAAAAAGCTTTTGGGGATGACGCATATTCAGGGGCGTGTCCAGACTTGGGGGACTGTCTTGATCAGGGGAGGCCTGAAGTTTGTGTGCACATATGACTGAAGAGCATTTATTTATCTCCTGCTCTCTGCACTCATCATGTCGACTTTTAAGATAATCATCTACGCTTAATTCTCCAAGGACTTAAAAAAAAGATGCATGCCCAAAGTCACATTTTAAAGTACTTAAAAAAAACTGCACACACGCTTCATTCAGCAAACTGAAAACTATGAGCTGCACGTTGCATCCATAGAGGGATGTCACCCATCAGTTCCTGCAGGGGGCGCTGGAGGCAGGATTTTGTACTTAATTTTTTCAACAAAGCTTGGGTGCATGTAACATCTGTTATATTTGATTAAACAGTTTGATTATATATGATGCATCTGTGGGACAGAAAAAAAAAAGTCCTTTGTTAAGCCCTGAGCTCGTTACGCCTTCATCAAGCTCCATAACTTTTGCTTTCTCAGGGTTGTGTGGGGATTGAGAACAGCCAGACGGTGACCCTGAATGCACCGAAAGGTTCTGCTACCATGAAGAGCAGCGAGAGAGGCATCGGCATGTCCGTCCACAAGTTCTCCTTCTCACAGGTGTGCATCTTAAACCTGCAGCTTTATCTATTAACACCTGTCTTCTCTAACCGACCATCTCTCCGATTGATTTCAGATTTTTGGTCCGGAGACGACTCAGTCCGAGCTGTTCGAGGACACGGTCAAAGCTCAGATGTCTGATTTCTTGGACGGGGGGAACGCTCTGATATTCAGCTATGGAGTCACCAATGCAGGGAAAACGTTCACCATCCAAGGTAAAGATGCAAACAACAACAGTTTTAGAAGTCCTGTGCGGTCCTGCTGCAGATCTTTGTGCTGTTGAATGTTTCAGGAAGTACTAAAGAGCCGGGGATCCTCCCCCGAGTGTTGGACGCCACCTTTCACCACATCGGAGGCCGTCAGTACGAGGGGATGGACCTGAAACCTTACCTCAGGAACGACGCTCAATACCTGGATCCGGACCAAGTCAAGCAGGAGAGAAACTCTAAGGCAGCCATCTTTGCTTCTCTGAAAGAGGTGATTAATGTGATGCAAGAACAAAGAAGAAGCTGATATTGGAGCTGAAACGTGTTCTGCAGATGATGTAGTGTGCAGATTTCTTTGCTCCTTCCAGGACTGTGACCCGCTCAGAGGCAGCAGTGGCTCCGAGTCTTTGTCCTGCTCCAGCTCGGCTCTTTTCTCCTCGTCTTTGTCCTACCATCACGCCGGTATAGTCCTCATTCAAAAACTCAAAGAGTTTTCACTTGAAGTATAATTCTGTCAGAAAAGTGTGAAATGTTCAGAAAAGGTCGTTAACACGGCAGACTGGATTCGCTCTGTCTCCTTCGGTGTCAACAGAAACAGACAGTCAGTTTGCACTGTGGGTTGCATTCTTTGAGGTCTACAACGAGTGTGTGTACGACCTGCTTCAACCTTCACTCTGCTCCAAATCTAAGAAACGAGCTTCTCTGAGAGTGTGTGACGACGGGGCTGGGAACGCTTACGTTAAAGGTGGGAGTCCGTGCGTCGCCCAAGGCTCAAAAATCCATTTTTAAACGATGCATGACTGATTCTTTGAAACCCTCTCTACAGACCTGAGGTGGATAAACATCCAGACTCTGGGTGAAGCCAGCAGACTGCTTCAGTTTGGGAACAGGAACAGAAGCGCTGCAGCCACCAGGATGAACCAGTCGTCCAGCAGAAGGCAAAGTCTCGCTCTGCACACCTTTCCTTGAACACTTTATGTTTGACTGTTTTTAAACTGACACCAGCTTCCCTCACAGCCACAGCATATTCACCATGAAGCTACTGAAGATCGATGACTGCAGCACAGTCAGAAGGATCTCAGAGTGAGTTTTTGTCTTTGTGTTACCTGTGTGGGGTTTCTTTAAGGCAGCATTTAACACGGTAATGCAGCGTTCTGCACGTTACTCATTTATCTGATTATTCTTGAACTTAAAGCTGGAGTCTGTAGAACAGAGTTTTTGCAGTTTGGAAACAAAACATTCAATCATGGCCCCTCCCCCTGGGCTCATCGACCCCAGAAGCCCCGCCCCCTGCAGGATGTAGTGTACGTTTACTGTTTGTAGCTACACTGCACGCTAGCACAAGCTAACTGCTGGTGTTTGTCAGCTTCCTGTCCAACAGGAAGTAGAGCAGCTCCAGGTCCACACAAGGTTCAGCCTGGTTTTAGAAGCAGCT
The DNA here is from genome assembly GCF_947650265.1 of Symphodus melops. Classification (NCBI taxonomy): domain Eukaryota; kingdom Metazoa; phylum Chordata; class Actinopteri; order Labriformes; family Labridae; genus Symphodus; species Symphodus melops. Next base: position 1,848,554 of record NC_136704.1, on the reverse strand, counting down.
TTCTCCTCTCGCTGTTTCTCCTCACTCTGATTAGATTTTCTACGTCCACGTCCGTCATATTCACCGCTTTGAATCTCCTCCAATCACTGAGCTGTATCCACTCCTAGACTCACCTGCTGCGCTCTCATTGGCTGGAGGAAACACACCAGCTCCGCCCACAAATGTCAACCAGAACAAATCAGAAGAGTAAAATCCAGTCAGAGGACAGAGTCTCTGCAGACGCAGTCACACATGTACGGAGGCCCAGAAGGGACAAAGCTTCACTTTAGGAGGAGACTGAGTTTTATTTTGAAGGGACAATGGAGCAGCTTCACTTTAGGAGGAGACTGAGTTTTATTTTGAAGGGACAAAGAGCAGCTTCACTTTAGGAGGAGACTGAGTTTTATTTTGAAGGAGACGGGATGCTGACGCCGTCTTTAAAGGTCACATGACCAAAGTAGGCTTTAGAGATGTAGATTTGTGCATCACTGCTGACAGACATTAAACATGCACAAATAAAAATGATTCACCGTTTAAATGAAACTCATGAAGACATTCTTTAAAGTCCATGAAATGAAAAGGATCGTGTAAGATGTTTAATCCGTCATTATTTATAGAGAACTAGTTCATAACAAGTGTTATCACGAGGCACTTTACTAAAGAGCAGATGTGATAACATGCAGGAAGCGTCTGTGTTCCTGTTGTCCACACTTCCTCTCCGACGTGGAGGTCGGAGCGGGCTGTGCATGAACGAGGAGACGATGATGGGGACAAATTATATCCATACTTCCTTTGTTGTTTATGATGCATTCTCTCAATCTTACATTTATGAAACCATAAAATCTACTGAGTAAAAAGTTAAAGGGATGAAAATAATGTGAACACAGCACGACTGTGGGAGAACTGTGCAGCATCGTGAGAGGAGCTCTGCTTATTAATCACCTTTCTGTTTCTCAGGTTTTCTCTGTGCGACCTGGCCGGCTCAGAAAGATGCAACAAAACCAACACGTTTGGAGAGAGACTGAAGGAGGCGGGGAACATCAACAACTCTCTGCTCATTCTGGGGAAGTGCATCAGCGCTCTCCGTAACAACCAGTCGGACAGGTAGGCCTACAGGTGGTCAGAGACGTTTCAGGTGGAACCTCGCTGTGAGTCGTCCTGAAATCCTCTTCATGTGTCTGATCTCAGAACGAAGAGCAGCTACATTCCTTTCAGAGAGAGTAAACTCACGAAGCTCTTCCAGGCCGTCTTCTGCGGTAAAGGACGAGCGTCAATGATCGTCAACATCAACCAGTGTGCTTCGACGTACGACGAGACTCTGCACGTGATGAAGTTCTCCGCGGTGGCCAAACAGGTCGGTCGGAGTATTTGAGTCATTTCTGAGAAGAAGCAGCATCCGATTGTTTCCCCTCTGATCCCACCTGTGACCTCTGCAGGTGGTCCAGGTGATTCCAGACAAACACCTGGAATCTCTGGCTCCGTGTTTGGTCGGCCGTGATGGGAAACCGCTGCTGAAGAACGGGGTGATTGACAGCCAGGCCCTGGAGAGCTACCTGTCTGAAGACGAGCTGCTGGATGAGGAGGAAGAGGCGGACATGTCTCTGCTGCCTCAGCATGTAAAACATTTCACAGCTTTAAGACATTTCTTCTAAACCTCAGCTGGGAGGACTTTCATCCTCTGTACGTGCAGTGCACTTAGCATTGATAAATCTGATGTTAGCATCTAGCTCAAAGACCTGCTGCGTGCAAAATTACCACGGGTATAAATGTTAACATGAACTCAAAGGATTTCATTGGCTGGACAGTTTAAATAATGTGCTGGGGGCACAGATGGACCAGTGGTTAGGTCATGTACGGAGGCAAAAGGCGTAAAGGCGAAGGGGTTTAAATCTGACCTGCAGCTCCGCTCTCCTGCCACACCTCTCTCTCTCTCTCTCTCTTCCCACCTTAAACAGCACTTTGTCCAAGAAGACCAAAAACATCGACGTTTTTAAAAAAATGTAATTCCTGTAAATATTTGATTTTCTCCCAGGAGATCGTGAGCATGATCGAGACTCTGCGCTCGAAGCTGCTGGTAGAGCGGAGGAGAAATCTGGTTCAGGAAATGGAGATCCGTAAAGAAATGGGAGACGCCATGTTGCAGCAGATCATGGAGAGCGAGGAACTCCGCACGTAGGTGACGTTTCTTTGGGCAGGTTCGATGAGTCATGCAGAGCTGCCACAGGTGTGTGTGTGTGTGTGTGTGTGTGTGTGTGTGTGTGTGTGTGTGTGTGTGTGTGTGTGTGTGTGTGTCTCAGTCTGCAGATAGAGGAGCTGAAGGAGAGCTACCAGGAGAAGTTGGAGAACACGTTTGAGATGTACAAAGATGCCATCAAAGAGCACGCCTACCAGAGCGCCATGAACAACCTGGAAGACGACTACGTGCCGCTCGACGACTTCATGGCTGAGCAGGAGAAAGTGGAGGTTTGTCTGATGACCAGCAGGGGGCGACTCCACCGGTCTCCCTCAGTAAAGATCGTTTTGAGTTCATTTAGTACATGATGCTCCTGTTGAGTCACAGAGACCAGAAAGAAGGGGAGGAGTTTGGGGCGGGGCTTCCTTATTTGCTATAAAAAGCTCCCAGCGAAACCTGAAAAAAGTCTCAGTCAGTCTGTAGTTGAACTCTGTGATGTCAGGCGGACTCGGCTGATTGATTAAAGTATTTTCACACAAAACTCCCGAGCATGTCGAGCTGCGTCTGAGTACACATCAGGTCCAAGCACCCCGAGGAAGTGATCTCAAAGTCAGGGTGAGCTGATGTCTGAACACACCAGGAAGCATTCAGCAGGAATAAGTGATCAGGTCTGATTTAGTTATCAATTAAACTTTATTTATAAAGAAACGTTCAGACAAATTTAACTACGGTTCAAGTCATTTACAGAGGAGCAGAAAAGGGAACAGACGAAAGGTTGACTGATGCACACCAACGTGAGTTCAATAACAATCAAATAAAAATGTTAGTGAGTAAAAGACAAAGCAATAAAATGAAAATTTACTTCTTTGGGATGTTTATGAATTTTTTTTATTATTTTGTTTTTTGAGGTCACAGCATAATTCTTGTATACTGTCATCAGAAGTGTCTGACCTGCTTTTTAAATCAGGATCTGTCCTCAAACTAAAACCTCCGTTTGCACCGACCGTGCAGGCCCTCAGGCGTGAAGTGTCGGAGCTGGAGCGCTCGTCGCCCGGCAGCAGAGTGCGTGCAGGTCAAACAGCGGACCAGTCCAGCCAGACTCAGAGCACAGCGGAGTCTGCAGGTCAGCAGCTGCAGAATAGTTTGAGGTTCATTGTAAAGACTTTGTTGTTCTGCATACGACTGACTTTGTCTCTCACTGATGAACTTTACTCAGCTCACTCCGTCCTGACGGCAGACGAGCGATGCAACCGGCTCCACAGAGAGAAATGTGCCATGGAGAGGATGTGTGAAGATAAACAGCAGGTAGCGAGGACGCGTCCACGATCCTGTCAGTCATGGACGTGTCAGTCATGGACGTGTCGCCACGCTCTCACTTCTTCTTCTCTCTGTTTGCTTCAGTTGATTGTGTCTCTGGAGCGGCGTCTGATGGAGCTCAGCGACACGCTCCAGAGGATCAGAGACGGGTTCCTGGAGAAGTCTGCTGACCTGGAGGTTCTGCAGAGGAAATCTGATGATCAGGTGAGGAAGAGACTGTCCAGAACTTTCTATCACACGAGCAAACCTCCTGGAAGGTTTCAGGCTGCACGTGAGACCTCCTGTTGACCTTTCTGTTAGAGGTCGTGATGTTTGAACTAAACGGGCTCAACAGTTAGTCGACATTGCTGAGACAAGTGGACGACCATTCGTTGGTCATGTTGACGTCACCGGGTTTTCAGAATCTCAGATACTGAGGACTGAAGCGTCTCTCGTCCTTACTGATCTCTGCTGACAGCTGGGAAGCGACTGTTAGGATTCAACCCACAACATCTGAAGCATGTTGGACGTCTTTTAACATTTATCTTAACAGTCCGACGTCGCCCCCTGCTGGTTCAACAGACCATGTAGAGGCAGGAAGCAGACAGCATGTTACAGAGACGAGCTGTGCAGACGGTTTAGGCTGGAAGTTGATGGAGCTAATTGTTGCGTTCAGCTTGAAGGTCGTTGTCTTTTTCTGTCCGATTCAGAGCAAATCTCTGGAGGACGCGCTGAGGCAGAACCTGGAGAAGGACCGGGAGATCGTCTCTCTGAAGGCAGAACTAACCAAGCTGTCCCAGAAGTCTCCTGTGAAGGTCAAAACCAAACGCAACCTGCTCGCCAACATCCGGGAGGCGGTGACTTCTCCACGAAAGACGACCTCGGGCCGCACGCTCAGGAAGACTGCGAGGACGCCACAGCTGTGAAAACTGGGATCGCGGTGAAATAAGAGACTAATTTATTCTACTCGGGTGGAGCTTTTAAAAATGTTGTTTTCATTTAATATTAAAATCCTTTAAACTTTAAACGACCTCGTGAAGTTCTTCATCCACATAGAAACCTCGTCATTCCCCGCCATAGAAATGTCATTTTACACAATTCACAACACTTGAGATTGTTTTGGGGGCGATTCGATGTTGGGATTAGGAAGAAAAAAAAACGTTCAATCTGTGAGATAAATATAAACTCACTCATCGTGTTCTTACCCTGAGATGTATTTATCTCAAAGTTGTGGAGAAGATGAGACTGAGCATGTGTGTGTAACTCCATACAGCGCCCTCTGCTGGTGACAGAACTGCTAGTGCAACACAATGAAACTCAAAGTAATGCTGTCTGACTGGAGTACTATCGGTGCCTATCTGAGGTAAAACTAGCCGGTACACGGAGTCACCTATAATATTGGCTGGTCGATTAGATCGGTCAGACTAAAGATCAGAACATCTGAGCGAGGCAGCTTCAGTATCTGCAGAGTTCTCCTCCCTCTGTGAAGGTTTCTTCTCCTTCCAGGGACAAACTCCTGAAGTGTTGTGCACCGCTCTGAGCTCATTCATTGGCCCCCACACGCTCCCATATTGTTCCTTTTCTCGTGCACTGATTTTTTTTTACTCCACATAGAAGCCCTGTTGTTCACCGCCATAGAAATGTCACGCCAGGGAATTCATGCTGGAAACTCACTGAAGCTCACATCAAGCTGGTCAAATGAGGCCGTCCATTACCCGGAGCCCGGGGGGAAGACGCACAAAAGACCCTGCTGGAGCAAAGAAAGCTTGTGCCACTTCCTTAAGTGCATCTCTGTTTAATTATACGAGTAGTTTATTCTTTTTTTAAAGCAACGTGACGCCTGAGATGATTTCCTCCACCTTTAATAAAATGTTTTTTTGGCCCTTCCAGTTGTTTGAACGTTGTGTCCGGTGTTGTTGCTCTCAGTTAAGGGTCACTGTAGCAGAGACGGCCAGCTGCTCATCCATCTCTCCAGTGATGCTTAATGAGATTAGCTGCTGGGGTAAGCCTGCGTCAGTCCAAAGGGGTCAATCACAGGATTAGCACCTTGCTTACACTTGCATCACTTTATTACACTTTCTCCTCTTCACTTTTTTGGACTCTTTTTGTTGTGATTTTTTTTCACCCTCAGGAGTATGTTCACCTTTAACTCTCCTTTAGTCGCTGGAGCGGGACACCGTGACGCCTCATCCTGCAGGGGGACGGAGTCTGTCTCGACCCTGAGCTGCTGAATGAAGCATCTTCCAGGAGGAGGAGAAGAGGAGCAGCCGGGGAAGTGAAGGGGGCCGGCGGGCCAGAATCTGGTCTGCTGTGAGTCTGAAGACTGAGGACCGGTCCTTCTCATGCCGCTGATAAACAACAAAGTGAGCGATGGATGCACGCTGGGCACAGAGAAGGCTTTGGCTGATGGGAAGGCTCTGGTGGATTCTCTGGTGAAGGTCAGCTGCTCTATTTGTGAAATGTCTTTTTAATGATGTGAAATTAAAGAAGTGAACGTCTGTGATTGACTTTCCTGAAAATCCTTTTTATACTCAAATATTACAGAATTGGTTTTAAATTCACCAAAAGACGCAGACTGCTTCAATTAAAAGTAAAATCATATTTTGCATTATCTGATATGTTGAGTTTACATGTTTTAATCTTGTGTTCATATTTCTCGGACTAAACAAACACGTTTCCCCCGCAGCTAAAAAAGCACTCAGTGAAAAAAACCTTCTTGGTCCGCTGCGTCTTTATATCCGATGTCTGAGATAAAGACTGCTGTTTTATTTTAAAGTAGTTTCACCCATAATCCTTTGCAGCAGCGTATTATTGTCACATTTACTCCTTTAATATGTTAAATCTGAGTGCACCAGATTATATTGGTTTATCCATAAATAGATCAATGATAATTATTTAAAGTATTTTTTCAATAAATTTAAAGCTACTAATCCTCCCACTTTACGTATCGATGATGATGATGATGAATGACTGTTAGATTAATTAAGATCATAAAAACAGATTTTCTTGAGTTACATTTCAAGTAGCTATAGAAACAGGAAGTAAACCTTTTTTTTTTTTGCATGATTGTCTCTGCTCTTTTGTTGGATTTGTTGATGTCTTGCAAAATAAATGAGCAGGACGTCTTTTCCTGCGTACACCCCATGCTGCATCAGTCGCCACTTCATTGAGCTTGAAATACATTTTATTAAAATTTATTTTTGGACAAATGGCCACGACAGCAACATTTTCTCCAATAGATTAAAGGTCCGATATTCTGTAAACTCCTCCATGTTCCTCTAACATGTCTGTCTACAAACCCCCCAATGATGAGAAAAGTCCATCCTCTCCGTCTTCTGCCTGCTCCATTGTTCAGAAAATGTGTGCTCAAACAGGCCGTTTGGAGATGTTCCCTTCATGACATCACAAAGGGCAGTAGCCCCTCCCCCAGGTGGGTGACACTCCCACAGCTAGGTGTTTGTTCTGCCCTCTGAGTCTGCCTTCTCACCGTAAACAATAGGACATGGAGCCAGAAAGCAGCGAGTACACCCGAGCCCTTCCAGAGAGGGGGCGTGGTCAGACACAGCTCATTTACATATTTAAAGCTACAGACACAGAAACAGCCTGTTCTGAGCAGGGCTGAAATAAACGACCTTTAAGTAACTGTTCCCCGCTGAGTCGATGTATCAGAACAAGATCAAAACTTTGTGTAGAAATTATCAAATAAAGATCCCTAACTTTATAATCCCATAATTACGTTTCAAACTGTGTTTTGTGGTAAACCGTTAACGTGTTCACTGACACTAAACGTTTCAAACTTGGAACCTGAATCTGAACAAAAAGGTCTGCATTCATCACTGTGTGTGGACGTAAAGCATCCCCGGGTAAGCATGAGTGTTCTGCTCCTCCAAGTAATCTCTTCACTCAGATATATATGTCAAGGACACGAGAACACACAATGTCCATATTAACTCCAAGCAGCTCACCATGTGTCTTAGCTTGCAGCACACAGCTTCTCTTGATGAACAGATTTAACTCTTCCCTTGCCTCGCTCAGGTGGTGGCGTGTTACAGACACCTGGCCTCGTGTGTTGGTGGCTGCACAGACAGCTTGCAGCTTCGAGATGAGCTTCGACAAACACGAGAGAAGGCTCAGAAGTTAGCCGTGGACATCTGCAGTCACTTGACCTCACACCTCCGAAACAAGAGCCTCCCCGAGGAGCAGCGTAAGGAGATGGAGCTCCTCTGGGTGGCCTTCTCCTCCAGCCTGGAGCTCCTCCACGTCGACATGTGCAAAGTGTTCAACATGGGGGATACCTTCTGCCTGGCTGATGCAAAGACCCTGGTGAAGACCGGTCTACAAGGTATTTTGAATATGAAGGCCCTACACATGAAGATGCACATCATGTAAAGAAAATAAAAAAGATCAGAATCTGAAACTTTGAAATGATGCGAGTATAAAACAGACAAGAGGGATGTGGACCTGTTTGATAACAGAAATAAAAGTCGAGGCCTCAAATACTGGATTATTTATTTACTTCTGTGTTTAAAAAAACTCCTGCACATTACCCAAATACATTGAGAACATTCCTTTGGACAGTGTGCAGGCGTTTAATTCCTCAACTATACACACATGCAGAGCTGGCTAAACACTGAAGCTACAGTGTCCACCACATGCAGAGCTGGCTAAACACTGAAGCTACAGTGTCCACCACATGCAGAGCTGGCTAAACACTGAAGCTACAGTGTCCACCACATGCAGACCTGTGTGAGAGGAGGGGGCGGAGCCAGCTCTCTGTGATGATTAGAGTTTAGACTGCAGTACAGATTTTGAACACTAGGGGGCTAGTGTTACTGACTGCTCCTTCTGGCTCATTTGATCCACTGATCAATCTGTTTTTGCAGGAGGAGGCAGCGAGGTGTGCGCTCGGGCTCTCAGCCTGTCGGACCTGAACCAGGCTCAGACCTCCAGCCTGCCTGCAGGTCTGGAGTTCCAAGAGCGCAGCAGCATGGAGACAGAGATCAGCCAGATCGACCGCATGATCGACGACATGGAGATGAAGGTGAACGTGCTGCGCTGGATGGTGGAGCCTCGGGGGCCGAAGCACGCGGACCAGCTGAGCGGCTCGGACAGCACCTCTCTGGCTCTGATGTCCATCGACGAGGAGCAGCAGGAGGAGCGACGGCCTCTGTGTCCGCGCAGCCCTGTCTTTGTGCTCTTACTACTGCTGCTGGTGGTTTTAGTGGCAGCAAGTTTATCTGTCAGTATTGTCCTCTTCTCCTGAGCGAAAACTTCACACTCTCTCTATAAACTCCACAGGAACAGGAACTTGTTCTCTGAAGGTTTCATTTAAAGCAGCTACGTGATGATTAGTGCAGAAGATAATTTGTCTTATTATTATAGAGGGAAACATTGTTTGCCACTGATTGAAACACATCCAAACCTGCCATAAACTTCAAACTATCAGTGTTGAAGAATAAACTCCATGTGGTCAGTAAATTAACGTTAAAAGATTCTCTGAGAGTTTGAAGTTCGACCCTTTACGCTCCTTTTGTTCTCCTAAACAAAGACTCCTGACACGTTTATCCCTTGAAGCCTCTGAGAAGTTTTAGGTGTCCAAGCTTTGTAGTTTATTGACTGTAATAAGCTGAATATTCACATCCAATGGCTGTAGCTGTCTTTGACCTATCTGTGTACATACTGTCTGTGATAGGAAGCTGACTGTGTGAAGCTTTATAAAACAATGAACCTTGATCTGACTATAATCTGTCGTCCAATCGTTTTTATTATGACGCATTATTCTGATTTTAATTAAAGCATGACAACAATAATGTTTGAACGCTTTAAAGCTTCTGTGTTTCAGGGAGCTGGAGGTGAGCGTGCACTAGTGTTGTAGTCAAGACCGCACAAGACGCACCCTGCTCTGAAGTCGTAAACATGAACAGACGATTAAAACTGAAAACTTATCTGCAGATTCTTTTTTTTTTCTTTTTTAAACTTCCCTCAGGGCTTCCATAGTTTTTTCTTTTAAACAGACTCTGAGTCCCTCAGGCTGCAGGCTGAACAGAATGGAGGACGCTATTGTTCCTCAGACGTGCCACAGATTGCTCTCTCAGTAGGCCTCATTGTGCCTGTAATACGAGTGATAGAAGTCCTCATAGGTAATGACTCAGGTAATGAACACGACTCTGCCCGATGCAGCAGTGTTTAGCTTTTTTAAAAATTGCTCATTATGTCTAATGCCGCTCTGTGATGTTGGGATGTACTTATTGTAATTTGAATTAGTGATTTTGAACTTCCAGAGTGCTCCAAGACCGAGACATTTAGGGATCGAGACTAAGTCAAGAGAAAACCATCCTCTTGGTGCCGGGAGTTTGGATTGGATCTTTAGCCTCGACAAAGTCTTTTAAATTGTTCCAAAACATTTCTAAACTTTTTTAGATTCTGGTTGAAACTGTCTTTAGGTCCTGACAGAAATTAATAACCCCTGTTCTCTGAAAAAGGAACAAAGTAAATCCATCATCTGTATCAGTTTGTAAGTTTGTAAAAACTTCAACCAATGTCTGCCATGAGGTACCAATCTGATGAACCAATCACAGGCCTCCCTGTCTCCCTGCTCTCTGATGAACCAATCACAGCCTCCCTGTCTCCCTGCTCTCTGATGAACCAATCACAGGCCTCCCTGCTCTCTGATGAACCAATCACAGCCTCCCTGTCTCCCTGCTCTCTGATGAACCAATCACAGGCCTCCCTGCTCTCTGATGAACCAATCACAGCCTCCCTGTCTCCCTGCTCTCTGATGAACCAATCACAGCCTCCCTGTCTCCCTGCTCTCTGATGAACCAATCACAGGCCTCCCTGCTCTCTGATGAACAAATCACAGCCTCCCTGTCTCCCTGCTCTCTGATGAACCAATCACAGCCTCCCTGTCTCCCTGCTCTCTGATGAACCAATCACAGCCTCCCTGTCTCCCTGACAGATGAAGGAATTTGCAGATGGAGTACGGAGGGAATGCTAGTTTTTGAAAATTGCCAACCCTGCTTATAATCTCGTAATGAAACAACTTTAATCACACCACCCTTTCCTCTTACATTGAAATGGTCGTTATTCTTTTTTAACAATAAAAGCAATATCTTCAATAAATATTAGCATAAATAAAATAAAGGGCATCAAATAAAGAGATTATAATACATTTGAAAATAAAATAAAGAAATTAGAATACATTTGAAAATAAAATAAAAATGTTCTATATCTAAAGAAGGGTGACTACATGTCCCCCTTTACACTTGAACCTATATGTTAAGTGCTCCATCGGTATGAGGTCAAAGGTTATTTTATGCCATGCTCATACTGAAGGTTTGTCAATCCATCTTAATAATGTGAGGATACCGAACAGCCTTCTTCTATAAAAGCTCTTTAGCTGGAGGAGCAAAGTGGAGGCTGAATCTCATCATATTTCATTTCTGTGATGTGGACTTAATTATCCATCAATTAATAGTTTAAATTAAACCAATAATTGCAATTAAACTAGCTTCCATTCGCTTTTATTTTGAAGTGTGACCGGAAGTTTGAGTGAGCTCTCATTGAATCTAACTTTATTTTGAAACTAGTTGTGAGTTTCTATCAGACGGAAGTCGAGTGTCTGTCCGCGGACAGGGATCGTTAAAGATGAGACCGAGCCTGTCCCGGTTCGAACTCCTCTCTGTGAGGACGAAGAGTCCACGGAACCGGCTCGACATGTCCGCGAGACCACGACCGGCCGGCTCGCGTTTCCGGTGTGTTGCCCACCCGAGCGCCGACTTCTTGGAGCCGATCTGGAGAAAAGGACGGAAGAACCTTTCTGCTGCGGGACCAATCCAAACGAGAGGTACTGATGACGTCACAGCAATACACTAATCCTGGTTCTAACCTTTAATAACCTCAGTGTGTCCTTTTAGTGCAGTGATGTAAAGTGACAACAGAACCGTCACAGAGAGGTCACAGAGGTCATTCCCTGCTGTCAGAGGGGGCCCTTAAGGGGGTTTCCTACGTCAATGCAAAAATTGGGTTTATTAAACTGGGCCAACACTGAGACCGAGCTTTGAGCTGTACGACACATTTATAAAGTGTGGTCGAGTTTCAGCCTGATCACGTGTCATTGACAGTGCAGATTTACCTGCTTTACCTGCACAAGCTGACAGACAACACCCACAGTCTCCATGGCAACGGCAGGAGGCCTGTTTGATCTGAGAGAAAAGTTCACAGTCCTCCAGCTGACGGGGAAGATTTGTTCTGATGTATCTGCTCGCTCGCTTGTGTTCAGAGAACATTACCAATATCAGCTGATTTTAGACCTTTATGATTCCCTGACTGTCCACAGTCTGTGTGTGTAAGACGCTCAGGGTCGGACCCTGACGCTCGATCCGCCATGTTTCCAGTAGAAACATTTTCCCTCATCTCTGTATTGACACAATACTTGTGTCACCAGCAGCTGACTGTCGCTGTTTAGACGATGCCTTTAAAGAAAATACTAAACACACTTCCTGTCTTAAAAAATAAGAAGGCTGTATATTTTTAGGGTAGATTGTTGGAATGTTTTAGCACTCCTGAAATATTGATCTAGTCGACCTTCAGAGCCACCGTACAATCCTCTCTTCAGGTCTGAGCTTCTCCGTCGCAGCCCGCCAGTACGATGTCAAACCGGGAGCGTCGAAGAGCGAGGGCGGCAGGCTGCTGTTCGATACGCACGCGGTCGTCCGACTCTTCGAGGAAAACGGTTTGTGGTCTGTTTCCTCTCGCAGCATGAGACGGTTAATCACAGGCGCTGGATTCTTTCTCCTTAACCACGCCGTGTTCCCCGAGCAGGCTTCAGCACGCAGCAGGCCGAGGTGATGGTTCAAGTGCTGGTGAGGACGACCAACTCCAACATGGAGGTGATTTACAGCGACATGGTGACCAAAGTGCAGCAGGTGAGACCAGAGGAGGAGGGGGCGGGGCTTCTGAACTGTCATCAAAACTTTGAGCCACCATCAGGTCCTAATGAGAGACCGCGTTATTGTGTAGGTTTGTCATCAAACGTCTGTGTGTGTGTGTGTGTGTGTGTGTGTGTGTGTGTGTGTGTGTGTGCAGGAGATCATGTTGCAGCGCGTCATGTCTCAAATTGCGTCGGTAAAGAAGGACATGATCATCCTGGAAAAGAGCGAGTTCTCCACTCTGCTGGCGGAGAACGAGGTGAGTCGTTCTCTCTGCTGACTGAAGGACACGGCCGGCTTCTGTTTCACTCCACATGGTGTAAATCCGTTTCTGTCTTTGACTCTCACACAGAAACTGAAGGTGGAGCTGTTGCAGCTGAAGGTCCAGCTGGCTGTGAGTGTTTCTACACATTGGGTGAGATGTTCTGAGCTCTGATTGGATGGTGACTCTTCTCTGTGCGTCTCCTCTGCAGGACCTCATGAATAAAGTGCGCTCAGCCACGATTCTGGACATGAACCTGGAGAAGAGTCGAGTCAAAGAGTTAGTAAGTGTCTGAAGGCGGAGTCAGGAGAAATGTTTGTAAACATTCTAATGTGGCCCCTCCTCCTGGGGCAGAAGCCCCGCCCCCTGCTCAACATCATGTGTACGTTTACTGCTTGTACCTACACTGCAAGCTAACGCACGCTAGCACAAGCTCACCACTGGTGTTAGTCAGCTTCCTGTCCAACAGGAAGTAGACCTGTTGGACAGGTGCAAGTCTCAGTGTGTGTGTGTGTGTGTGTGTGTGTGTGTGTTTGTGTGTTGTGTGTGTGTGTGTGTGTGTGTGTGTGTGTGTGTGTGTGTGTGTGTGTGTGTGTGTGTGTGTGTGTGTGTGTGTGTGTGTGTGTGTTTGACCTCACTGACTGGCACTGTGATATCTCGCCGTCACACACTCAGTATGAACGTTCAAAGATGGCGGCTGGGCTCAAAGAGAAACGCTGCACGTGTTCGTCGTCTGAATAAAACTTTATTGATCTTTTCCAGAAAGCAGATCATGAGAGGAAGCTTCTGGAAACGAGGACTGACATTATGGAAATGGTTTGTATTATTTGTGAGTGAGTAGAGAAAAGAGATAATTTCCTCCAGAGACGTTTCGTTTAATGAATCCTGAAACTTTAGATGTTCGCCTCCATCTTTAATCTGACCACGTGAACTTTGTTTCCTTTGTTTGTGTTTTCTCTCGTTGTTTTCAGACAGCAGAGCAGGAGCGATATTTAACTCAGACCAACATGAAGATCGACACTGAAGTGGCCGGTTTGAAAACCATGTTGGAGTCTCATAAGCTGGACACCATCAAATACCTCGCAGGTAGGACGCCACACCCGGGCGCTGTTATGTTTGGAGAGTTAAGTTGAGAGAGATGGTGAGGGGAGTAACAGGAAGTAAAGAAGGCGGGACTCGATCGAAGCTGTTACCATGGTAACCGAGTCAGAAGACGGACAACCCGGACTGAGAGAAAAGACAGCAGCACGCCATATAGCGTGGAGAAAACGCTCTCAACGTCTTTTAGCTGAATTTTTTTTAAAATCTGCGATGTGTCGCCATTATCGGAGAAAAAAATCGCTAGATTGCAACACCGCCACCCGTCTTCATGTCTGAGCATGGTGAACAGTTACAGTCCAGTGAATCCTGTTTCTGTTTCAGGTTCTGTGTTCACCTGTCTCACCGTGGTTCTGGGTTTCTATCGGGTCTGGATGTGAACCCCATGAAGGCTTTGAACATGTTAAAAACTCTGGAAACACTTGAAACATCAGCTGCATTTCTCCGAGCTCTATTAGCCCCGCCCCCTCAGGAGAGGCGGGACCTCTGCCCCTGTTGTTGTTTTTATCAATGAAAAGTTTTTAGGTGAATATTTATTCAAATGATATTTTACTTTCATTCTAGAAACTTTTCTGTTTAAAGGAACTTTGAGACTGATGTGTTTCATAGTTTAGTCAAGACCACACTAACCGAGACCGGGACATACCCGAGACCAGAGTGCACTAAGACAAGACCAAGACCAGGACCAGGAGACAGAGTCAACACCAAGACAATCAAGACTGTGTTCCAGTTGATCTGGGAAGTAGGGTATTCCGAGTTCCCAGTGGGAAGTGTCAACTGGAACGTCCCTGAAGTCAGGATTACGTCAGAATTGAGTTAGAATCCAACATGGCGGCTCCGTGCATCAACGTTTGTGCGTTTAAAGCTGTAACTGTCGTGTTTATTCGCCGCTCGCTCCTTTTGTTTGTGTGATTAAATCAAACACGCCAAGAGTATCATGACGTTTCTCTCTGTGGACGGGACGCCATTTTATTTTCGTGCACAAACTCTCTCATCGTGTGTTGTTATCGTCTGGTGTAAGCTGACAAAGCATGGAGGCGTCCATCTTGCTTTTTCCGACCTGCAGCTGGAAGTCTCTCACCTCGGCGTCAGTGATGTCGTTCCCAGCTCCGAGATCAGAGGTAGCTGGAACGCAGCAACACGATAAGAGGGAATCAAAAGAACTACAACACGAGTGTTTGACACAGACGTGAAAATGTTCTCGCTAATTTATTTAAAACTGAAGATAATATGGAAGGAAGTAAAAGAGTTAAAGAGACGTTTGCATAAAAAACTGAATTTTGATCTTTCCTGTGTTTTGAAGATGTTTTAACGAATGATCAGCTGACGTTCTCTGAATAAACAAATATCAACGACGTGCACAAAGTCGAGGGTCTGTTTTTATGTGTGTGCTTTTATTGGAGAGAGTCAGAAACCAGAGAGCCAATCACAGAGCTGACTTATAGAGACAGACAACCAGCCAATCACAGAGCTGACATATAGAGACAGACAACCAGCCAATCACAGAGCTGACATATAGAGACAGTCAATCAGCCAATCACAGAGCTGACATATAGAGACAGACAACCAGCCAATCACAGAGCTGACATATAGAGACAGTCAATCAGCCAATCACAGAGCTGACATATAGAGACAGACAACCAGCCAATCACAGAGCTGACTTATAGAGACAGTCAACCAGCCAATCACAGAGCTGACTTATAGAGACAGTCAACCAGCCAATCACAGAGCTGACATATAGAGACAGTCAACCAGCCAATCACAGAGCTGACATATAGAGACAGTCAACCAGCCAATCACAGAGCTGACAGACAACCAGCCAATCACAGAGCGGATATATAGAGACAGACAACCAGCCAATCACAGAGCTGACATACAGAGACAGACAACCAGCCAATCACAGAGCTGATATAGAGAGAGACAGACAACCAGCCAATCACAGAGCTGATATAGAGAGACAGACAACCAGCCAATCACAGAGCTGACATATAGAGATGGACAACCAGCCAATCACAGAGCAGATATATAGAGACAGACAACCAGCCAATCACAGAGCTGACATATAGAGACAGTCAACCAGCCAATCACAGAGCTGATATACAGAGACAGACAACCACAGACAGTTCAGAGTCAGAGGGTAATCAGCATGTGATTGGACTGTGGGAGGAAGCCGGGGAGAACATGCAGACTCCACACAGAGAGGCTCCTGACAAACAGGGATTCAAACCAGCAACCTCCTCACTGTGATGGTACAGAGATCACCACTGCAGCAGCCTGCAGCCTAAAATAATGATGTTACTTTATTTTTAAAAAAGTAGAAAAATGAGGCACATCACTTTAAGTCTCTGTACGGTGGCCCTGAAGGTCATGACTCATCATGTATGGATACTTCAGGTCAGTGTATAAAAAATCTTTGGTAATAAATCACAAAAACATTTGGAAGATCAGCTGTTTGTCATTTCCTGTTTACATTTTGCTAACTTGTTTTGCATTCAGTTAATTGACGTTGTATTTGACCTTCAGAGCCACCGTATTTACCGCATGTACGAGTTCTTTCAGAAAGAAAAAAAGTGTTTCACATTTTTGTTTTGACGTCTGAGGAGGAAGATTCGTTTTCTTAAAGTTTCACCCTCCAGACAAGCTGGTGGCAGTAATGCGCCGTGAGCGTTCTTTGCCAACTACCAAAAAAACCCGTAGAAGAAGAAGAACACGGAAGTGATCTGTCGGATCTGTGGTCGACACGCGTGTACCTGTCTGAGAAGGTTTTACCTGCGTGACACTGAACTGTGAGTGTTTATTAAGGACAGGTTATTATAGATAACAGTTTATAATGAACATATTTAAATATGATGTGTTGTTAATAAGAATTAAGATCATATTTATGATATCAGATGGTTATTCCACTTTGAGCAGAATGAGGGGAGAAGTACAATAAAATAAAGTGTGTTTTTGTGTCTTTCATGCTCCTGTTTACTGCGCAGGCGCAGTGATGGCTGATGCGTTCAGCAGCAGCTCGGAAACCGTCATTCAGCGCGTGGTGGACGTAAAAACCAAAACAAACACACCAGTGGACCACCTGGAAGAGTCCTATCAGATCAGGGAGACCTGTGACTTCATCAGAGAGCGCCACAGTCTAAAGGTGAGTCCGTGCACAGATAAACAGGATGTGAAGATCTGGACCAATCACAGAAGAGATGAGGTGCTCTTACAGCTTCTCACTGTTTACTGACTTCAACATGAAGAGTCTTGAATATTACTGAGCTGTGTCCATGCAGAAACCTTTGAGTTGTCTCTCAGTCCTCACTGATGACTCCTTGCAGGTCGCTCTGCAGTTTCCCGATGAGCTGTTGGTGGATTCGGTTGCCGTGGCGGCAGAGATCGACCGGAGCAGCGGAGCCACTACGTACATCTTAGGAGACACTTCCTATGGCAGGTAACGTTACGCACGTTATTTAATGAATAACATCAGTGAGTGTCTTTTGCACATTTATACGTGGTCGTCTCCCTCTCCAGTTGTTGCGTTGACGAGGTCGCTGCCGAGCACGTCGGAGCCGACTGCATCGTGCACTATGGCGCCGCCTGCCTCAGCCCGTCCAGGCGGCTGCCGCTGATGTACGTGTTTGAGAGGAGAGCGGTGGATGTGGAGAAGTGCTCGTCCTCCTTTAGAGAGCTCTACCCCGACACTCAGAGTCTGATCGTCATCCTCTACGACGTCAACTACGTCCACGCCATGAGTGAGCTGTCACACAAACCCTGAAATAACACACACGCTTTTTTTAACCTTCCCTGGTTCAGGGGTCAGGAAACATCGAGCTTCTCTTCAAACTTTAACATTCAGCAAAGCACTGAACGACTTCACAGGATCTTCACTTTGAAACTCGACTAAACAGTTTTACACACACACACACACACACACACGTAGGACAGGATCACACACACGCGCAGGACAGGATCACACACACACACACACACACACACAGGACAGGATCACACACACACACACGTAGGATAGGATGACACACACACGTAGGACAGGATGACACACACACGTAGGATAGGATGACACACACACGTAGGACAGGATCACACACACACGTAGGACAGGATCACACACACACACACACGTAGGACAGGATCACACACACACACACACGTAGGACAGGATCACACACATACACACACACACGTAGGACAGGATCACACACACACACACGTAGGACAGGATCACACACACGTAGGATAGGATCACACACACGTAGGACAGGATCACACACACGTAGGACAGGATCACACACACACACACGTAGGACAGGATCACACACACACACACGTAGGACAGGATCACACACACACACACACACACGTAGGACAGGATCACACACACGTAGGACAGGATCACACACACACACGTAGGACAGGATC
Source organism: Symphodus melops (assembly GCF_947650265.1). Classification (NCBI taxonomy): domain Eukaryota; kingdom Metazoa; phylum Chordata; class Actinopteri; order Labriformes; family Labridae; genus Symphodus; species Symphodus melops. The sequence goes on along the minus strand of NC_136704.1, from coordinate 1,830,394 downwards.
ACACACACACACACACACACACACGTAGGACAGGATCACCCACACGTAGGACAGGATCACACACACACACACACACACACGTAGGACAGGATCACCCACACGTAGGACAGGATCACACACACACACACACACGTAGGACAGGATCACACACACGTAGGACAGGATCACACACACACACACACACACATAGGACAGGATCGCACACACACACACACATAGGACAGGATCACACACACACACGTAGGACAGGATCACACACACGTAGGACAGGATCACACACACACACGTAGGACAGGATCACACACACACACACACACACACACGTAGGACAGGATCACACACACACGTAGGACAGGATCACACACACACACACACACACACGTAGGACAGGATCACACACACACACGTAGGACAGGATCACACACACACACACACACACACACACACGTAGGACAGGATCACACACACACACGTAGGACAGGATCACACACAAACACACACACACACACGTAGGACAGGATCACACACACACGTAGGACAGGATCACACACACACACACACACACACACGTAGGACAGGATCACACACGTAGGACAGGATCACACACACGTAGGACAGGATCACTCACACACACACACACACACACACGTAGGACAGGATCACACACACACGTAGGACAGGATCACACACACACACGCACACACACACACACGTAGGACAGGATCACACACACACGTAGGACAGGATCACACACGCACACACACACACACACGTAGGACAGGATCACACACACACACACACGTAGGACAGGATCACACACACGTAGGACAGGATCACACACACGTAGGACAGGATCACACACACACACACACACACACACACACGTAGGACAGGATCACACACACGTAGGACAGGATCACACACACGTAGGACAGGATCACACACACACACGTAGGACAGGATCACACACACACACACACGTAGGACAGGATCACACACACGTAGGACAGGATCACACACACACACGCACACACACACACACGTAGGACAGGATGACACACACGTAGGACAGGATGACACACACGTAGGACAGGATCACCCAACAGTACTTTGTCTTTGTTTCCAGGTGATCTCGACGCCCTCCTCTCACAGGATTATCCCAACCTGCTGGTCTCGGAGCTCGTGGTGGAGGGCGAGCAGTGTCACATTCACGGCGGGATAAAAAGACAGGATGATGGCGGCGGCGTGTCGGAGGGCGACCGCGGTCAGGTTGTCTGTCAGTTCGGACGGCGGTTCTCCTTGAAGAGCGGTTCAGACATTAAGGATTATAAAATGTTCTACGTGGGCCGGGAAGGCGCCACTTTAAATAACTTCATGATGACTTGGAACCGCTGCTCGTTCTCTTTGTTTGACCCGCTCACGGCGACGGGGAGGGCGGAGTCAGCGAGTATAAACCGAGCTCTGATGAAGAGATATTACGCCATAGAAAGAGCGAAAGACGCTAACGTGGTGGGGATCCTGGTGGGCACGCTCGGCGTGGCAGACTACCTGAGCGTCATCCAGCAGCTGAAGGAGACGATCCGCCGAGCCGGGAAGAAGAGCTACATGTTCGCCATGGGGAAACTCAACGTGCCCAAGCTCGCCAACTTTCTGGAAATTGACATTTTCGTGTTGATCGCTTGTCCGGAGAACGCTCTGCTGGACTCCAGCGAGTTCTACAAACCCGTGGTGACGCCGTTTGAGATGGAGGTGGCGTGCAACAAGAAGCGCGAGTGGTCAGAGGAGTACGTGACGGACTTCAGACACCTCCTGCCAGGTGAGCCGGGGTTCACGTGTCATCTGATGATTCTGATACTTCTGTTTGATTGAGCCTGCGTCTCCTCCGCTGCCCTCCGTCCGTTTGAAAGAGACGTCGATGTAACCTTTGTGTCTTCATGAGACGCCAAAGGGACTCGAGAATTTACCGTCCTGACGATTTAAAAAGACCTCACTGCTCCGTCTGTCTCCGCCTCTGAAGCTTTGGGTTAAATATGACTGAAGGGGGCGCCAGATAGCCTGCAGGTTACGGTGCATGTACAGAAGCGGTGATCCTCTTTGCAGCGGCCGCGGGTTCTAACCTGACCCCGGCACGTTGCTGCACGTGTCCCCCGCTCTCTCTCGTCCCGTCGTTCGTTGTCTCTCTGAAAAAGGTTAAAATGTTCTTAAACGTGACTTTAAAAAACAAAGAGAGGGAGTTTTGAATTCTTTGATTTGGGAAGTTTTATTCTGTTATTGTTGAGACGGAGAGGAATCAGATATCAGGGAGAGAAAATGAAAACGTGGGTCGATAACCTCAGCCTCTGTACAAGCAGAGCGTGAAATCCCCACATGACCACGAGGTGCAGCGAGATGACGTCTCGTGTGCAGAGCTTTACTTTAATCTGAACCTTACAGACACTTTTTTTCAACCAGCGTAAAAATTAATCATGAAATGTTCCTTTAATAAATGCTTTATTATTTCAGAGTTGAGTTTTGACTTTTCTGTTAAATCTGCCTCCAGGTGGGCGGAGTCACGTTCCTTTGGCGGAGCAGCAGCAGGAGGACGAGGAGGAGACAGACGTTTCTTTGATCACAGGAAGTCTGCGCAGCCACAACCTGCTGCTCAGCGAGCCTGCAGCGCCGGCGTTTGGCTCCTCCGTCGTCCTCAGGAACCAAACTCTGACCGTGGCCAACGCCAGCTCAGCCGGTACGACCCGCAGCAGGAGACAGCTGCTGATTGGACGCAGTTTGATTTGTTCTCCGTGCACATGAATATGTTTTTATTGGAGCAGTCACTGTTCAATGAGACTTCTAAATATCTTGTATGCTTCTGGTCTCAGCGTCGTTCCTGGCCGAGCGGAGCTGGCAGGGTTTGGAGCAGAAGCTGGGCGAGACGCCGGTGGTGAAGGCGGTGAAGGGGAGGAGAGGCATCGCTATCGCTTACGAAGAGGAGGGAACGTCTGCGTCGTGATGAAAAACACTCAAAGCAAACACATTAAATAATGACATGTCTTAATAGAACCGGGTTTCAGTCGTGCATTTCTGAAAGCTGCTCGATGTGATTTTATTCGAGTGACCTTCGTAACGCTGAAGGATGGATTTACAACAACACACACGTTTAGAGGAGCTCTGACACTTAATTAGCCTGAAGAGGAGGAGGAGGTCATGTGACCTTTAAAGTCTTTGGTTGGGCTGCCTGAACTCGTTTTAGCTTTGGAGCTACTGAACACTGGGAGGAACTTCTTCCACAAAGGCTGCAGGAAAGATCCCAGTGTTCCCGTTACACTGACCCTCCAACCAATCCTGGTTCACTGGAGAGAAGGAAGAAAACATTCATGAGAATCCTCTTTATTATTTCACTAATCCTTCTGGTTTCTTCTGTCAGGGTTTTAGCTACTAAACCAGACGTTGTTGTACCTCGAGAGAGAAGTGTGATTGTGTCTCCTTCATGAAAGCTGAGATCTTCAGGATTCAAAGACTCGTACGAGTGAAGAGCCACAAAGTGAACCTCTGTGTGAGCCGCTCCATCAGTCTCCTGAAAACAATCATCACAAATAAAGCTTCTGTGCTTGGTTGCATTACCACAGACTTGAACACGTCTCCTTGACTTCCTTTAAGGTGTAACTTCATTTAGCAGCAGAGTTTACTCTAAACCACGTCGTACCTCTTTGGCGTGACACCACACAGTGATGCGTCCTCCTGCTGCACGGCTCCACACACTCTCCATGTCCGTGTCTTCATCGATCACACTTAACTCTTTGGCCTCGGAGGTCAAACTACAAAAAGACTTAAAATAGAAACACAACCTACAGACAGAACTTTGATTTACTCGAGATGTGCTCCTTACCTCAGCGTGAGTCTGTGAGACGGGATGTTGACTTTCTTGCTGATCTTCTCGATCAGGGTTGCGTAAGTCGACCCAGCAGGAACCGAGACGGAGAAGGTGAACGTGAAGTGGACTTTGACGATCAAAGAGTCGTCTGCAGGCCAGGCGTCCTGGAAATCATAAGAGGTCAGAATTGAGAAAAAAAAAATCTCCAGACGCCAACCAAGTCAAGTCGTTAACTTAGATATCCACAGGAAGTAGTTTTCTGGTTAATTACAGCAAAGTCAAAAAACGTTTGCAATCCCATCGCCTGAACTTCTTTGTTGATTAACGGGGCGTGTCTCCTCCTCTGCTCTCTGGATTGGAGGAAAAGTTTCAATTTTCCCGTCGTGAATTTGAACAGACCACGCTGCGCTGTCCCCCCCCCCTCTGAAGCTTTTGGTCAAAATGTGACAGCAGGAGGCGCTGGATAGCAGCTCCTAGGATACGAGGTCAACGCGCACCGCTTACATTATGTACTGAGGATACACCTCACTGTTGGTTCAAATCCAACCTCGGCCCTTCTGCAAGTGTGTGAATGTGTCTGTGTGACCTGCAGTGTGTGAATGTGTCTGTGACCTGCAGTGTGTGAATGTGTCTGTGTGACCTGCAGTGTGTGAATGTGTCTGTGTGACCTGCAGTGTGTGAATGTGTCTGTGACCTGCAGTGTGTGAATGTGTCTGTGACCTGCAGTGTGTGAATGTGTCAGTGTGACCTGCAGTGTGTGAATGTGTCTGTGACCTGCAGTGTGTGAATGTGTCTGTGACCTGCAGTGTGTGAATGTGTCTGTGACCTGCAGTGTGTGAATGTGTCTGTGACCTGCAGTGTGTGAATGTGTCTGTGACCTGCAGTGTGTGAATGTGTCTGTGACCTGCAGTGTGTGAATGTGTCTGTGACCTGCAGTGTGTGAATGTGTCTGTGACCTGCAGTGTGTGAATGTGTCTGTGACCTGCAGTGTGTGAATGTGTCTGTGTGACCTGCAGTGTGTGAATGTGTCTGTGACCTGCAGTGTGTGAATGTGTCTGTGACCTGCAGTGTGTGAATGTGTCTGTGACCTGCAGTGTGTGAATGTGTCTGTGACCTGCAGTGTGTGAATGTGTCTGTGACCTGCAGTGTGTGAATGTGTCTGTGTGACCTGCAGTGTGTGAATGTGTCTGTGTGACCTGCAGTGTGTGAATGTGTCTGTGACCTGCAGTGTGTGAATGTGTCTGTGACCTGCAGTGTGTGAATGTGTCTGTGACCTGCAGTGTGTGAATGTGTCTGTGTGACCTGCAGTGTGTGAATGTGTCTGTGTGACCTGCAGTGTGTGAATGTGTCTGTGTGACCTGCAGTGTGTGAATGTGTCTGTGTGACCTGCAGTGTGTGAATGTGTCAGTGTGACCTGCAGTGTGTGAATGTGTCTGTGACCTGCAGTGTGTGAATGTGTCTGTGACCTGCAGTGTGTGAATGTGTCTGTGACCTGCAGTGTGTGAATGTGTCTGTGTGAATGTGTCTGTGTGACCTGCAGTGTGTGAATGTGTCTGTGTGAATGTGTCTGTGACCTGCAGTGTGTGAATGTGTCTGTGTGACCTGCAGTGTGTGAATGTGTCTGTGACCTGCAGTGTGTGAATGTGTCTGTGATCTGCAGTGTGTGAATGTGTCTGTGTGACCTGCAGTGTGTGAATGTGTCTGTGACCTGCAGTGTGTGAATGTGTCTGTGACCTGCAGTGTGTGAATGTGTCTGTGATCTGCAGTGTGTGAATGTGTCTGTGTGACCTGCAGTGTGTGAATGTGTCAGTGTGACCTGCAGTGTGTGAATGTGTCTGTGACCTGCAGTGTGTGAATGTGTCTGTGATCTGCAGTGTGTGAATGTGTCTGTGTGACCTGCAGTGTGTGAATGTGTCTGTGACCTGCAGTGTGTGAATGTGTCTGTGTGACCTGCAGTGTGTGAATGTGTCTGTGTGAATGTGTCTGTGTGACCTGCAGTGTGTGAATGTGTCTGTGTGAATGTGTCTGTGACCTGCAGTGTGTGAATGTGTCTGTGTGACCTGCAGTGTGTGAATGTGTCTGTGACCTGCAGTGTGTGAATGTGTCTGTGATCTGCAGTGTGTGAATGTGTCTGTGTGACCTGCAGTGTGTGAATGTGTCAGTGTGACCTGCAGTGTGTGAATGTGTCTGTGACCTGCAGTGTGTGAATGTGTCTGTGATCTGCAGTGTGTGAATGTGTCTGTGTGACCTGCAGTGTGTGAATGTGTCTGTGACCTGCAGTGTGTGAATGTGTCTGTGATCTGCAGTGTGTGAATGTGTCTGTGACCTGCAGTGTGTGAATGTGTCTGTGTGACCTGCAGTGTGTGAATGTGTCTGTGACCTGCAGTGTGTGAATGTGTCTGTGTGACCTGCAGTGTGTGAATGTGTCTGTGACCTGCAGTGTGTGAATGTGTCTGTGTGACCTGCAGTGTGTGAATGTGTCTGTGTGACCTGCAGTGTGTGAATGTGTCTGTGTGACCTGCAGTGTGTGAATGTGTCTGTGTGACCTGCAGTGTGTGAATGTGTCTGTGTGACCTGCAGTGTGTGAATGTGTCTGTGACCTGCAGTGTGTGAATGTGTCTGTGACCTGCAGTGTGTGAATGTGTCTGTGTGACCTGCAGTGTGTGAATGTGTCAGTGTGACCTGCAGTGTGTGAATGTGTCTGTGTGACCTGCAGTGTGTGAATGTGTCTGTGACCTGCAGTGTGTGAATGTGTCTGTGACCTGCAGTGTGTGAATGTGTCTGTGACCTGCAGTGTGTGAATGTGTCTGTGTGACCTGCAGTGTGTGAATGTGTCTGTGACCTGCAGTGTGTGAATGTGTCTGTGACCTGCAGTGTGTGAATGTGTCTGTGATCTGCAGTGTTCTCATGAAGGATGACAGGCAGCTTACCTTTGTTTGTGTCTCTTCACTGTTTTTATTACTCAGGGTAACACCTGAAACACATTTCACCAAAAGCTTTTAACATTTGGGACAGATTTGATTTTTAGTTAATTAACTGCATTGTGATCATCTCTGGGCCCGGGAGGTCAAAAGTCATCCAACAGGATAAACACTGCTGAAGAGGAAAAGGATCAGGTCATCAGATCCTGATTTTAGTCCGGAGCAAACCTCCAGTTTGTGTTCACAACTTTTGAGCGAGATCTGAAAACTTTGATTCAAACAGATCAGGATCCTCGTGATGCAAGAAAACAAATAAACAGCCTTAACAAAAACATCATTTTACAACATTTTCCCCTCATGACATCACAAAGGGCAGTAGCCCCTCCCCCAGGTGGGTGACACTCCCACAGCTAGGTGTTTGTTCTGCCCTCTGAGTCTGCCTTCTCACCGTAAACAATAGGACATGGAGCCAGAAAGCAGCGAGTACACCCGAGCCCTTCCAGAGAGGGGGCGTGGTCAGACACAGCTCATTTACATATTTAAAGCTACAGACACAGAAACAGCCTGTTTTGAGCAGGACTGATCCTTCATAGAAAAAAGTGATTACCAAATGTGGATGATTGTTTTGGGGATTAAACCTTTTGAACAACCCGGGCCCAGTGGAGGGAATCAGTGAAGTTTGCTTAAAGACCCCGATAGGTCAGGGGAATCTACCTTGTTTCCTCTCAGGTCTGGTCGGGGGTTCTCGGGTTGGAGGAGCAGAAATGCCCTGTTTGTGTTCAGGAGCATCCAAATAACAATGTCAGAAGACAGAATAATACACAACATGTCATCAGAAACATGCAGAGTGTTCTCTCACCTCGTTCTGCTTCGAAGCTAATGAGATCTCCAGACGTTCCAGGTAGTTGTACGGCACGAGTCCCCTCTACGGCAGAGATGATGTCATCTTAAACTCGCCATGATTCATGTTTTCGTGTGTTCGTATGTCATGAAAAAGAACAACATCTTACTCTTCCATTGAAGATGACAGACGCCCAGTTGTCGGCACCTTTCTGCAGCACGAACACGACGTTCCCCGGCACGACGGCGAGCTCATCACTGGTCTCAGGAACAAACTCAAACAGCACGGTGTGAGGTTCTCCCTCTAAGGCCCTTAGGAGCGCACACACATACACACACACACACACACACACGCTTTGATTCCAGGTGTGAAGTCACAGTACGTGTTTTCGTGTTATGAAAGCCGGACAGTCTACATTTAAAGTTTTAACAATCTCCCCTCCTTGTTTTACAGAAATGCATCAATCATGAAATCTTGAAATGTACGGAAGCTGAGCGGGAACAACCGGTAATGTATGATATTTTCATTGTGTGGTTGTTGCTCTTCTAATGTGCATTTAAAGACCATCACGTTATTTCATGTAAGGAGCAGATAATGTACCTCAGGACTTCCGGTTCCTTTGGACGGACTGGATCATCTTCCACCTGCCGGGTGCAAAAAACAAAACAACCAATCATGTGTCAAGAGGTTTTGGGAAAGATAAAGTCTGACATTGATTATAATAATAATAATAATAATAATATGAAAACATTAGACTTCAAGCTCTTTTCTAAGTACTCAAGAGTTTACAAAGATATACAGTCAGAGAAGGAGGATGAGGACAGAGTGTGAGAAGGCGAGCAGCCGACGAGACTGTTGCACTCGTCCAGTCTGAAGTTATTTTATTTCAATTCATCTTTGTGATAAACCAAGATGATCAAATTTCCTTCCCTTCTGAAAGACTCCATATTCAATCATGACCATCAGCAGATACGTTACCTGAGGCTGCAGCGGTGCGAAGCCAGAGAAGAGATCCTGAGGAATCACAGAGGCAACGACCTGAAGACGGAGAGCAGACATTCAGTCAGTCAGATCAAACGTTTGCAGACGACACGCCACATCAACGAATAATGTCACTGATGCAGCGTGAACTTTGACCTTTGCTTTGCCCAGGTAGTCCTTCTTCTCCAGCTCGGCCACGTAATTTTTGTTCGGCTTGAAGAGAACTTTAGACGGGACCTCCACCAGTTTGAAGAGTTTCTGTTTCTGTGAGGACACCAGATAAAAACGATGAGAGGGACAACTTACTCGTGGACTTTAATCATTGTGGAGCATTTTTTATGAATAAGGCTTTGTGTCAGACGACAGGGGTGAAACTCTGATAAAAATATGAAACTAAAAGCACAGAGTTCAAAATGTGCATAAAATCTCATCAATAGTTTCTGTTGTAGAAATCAAAACACTGTTTTTCACATCTTCACTCCTGAAAATATCTCGATCATTTCAGGAGGACCGCTCCAGAGACTCTCCAGACCTGACAGTTCACAGCGGGAGACTGTCCGGAGGTGTCCGGAGGTAAGAAGTGACGGAAAAAACAAGACAAGGAAGTAGCTGATGAAGCAACAGAGTCTGCTATACGACGCTATAATGAGAATATTTGTGTTTCTATCGATGCTAAGTGTGATTCAAAAAACATATTCCCTTAAAAACTGAAAGGATGTCTTTTTTTGCATGAATATATTTGCATCTAAAGATATTAAATCAGTGAGAGTCTATCAGCTGCCTGAGGACTGTGTGTTTACTTCAAACAGCGATGTGTTCACTGACCAGCGTGGATTGCAGCGCTCTGTCGATGGCGTTGAGCTTGATCTCGGTCTTGAAGTCGAGAGCTTTCACCAGGTTCTCCTGAGCTTTCTCCCAGTTCCCCAGCTGAGCCTCAGACAGCGCCATGTTCTGAAGAACCTGAAGCAGGATAAGGTCACATTACAGTTTCACCTTTTAAACACTGAAGCATTTTAATCCTAGAATTTAAAAAAAAACAATATCTGAGCCCATTTATCTGGATTTCTTATTCAGAGGTCACTTCAGTAGACTCCTCTCCTCCATGTTCCTCTAACATGTGTCTGTAGTCAGTCTACAAACCCCCCAATGATGAGAAAAGTCCATCCTCTCCGTCTCCTGCCTGCTCAAACAGGCCGTTTGAAGATGTTCCCTTCATGACATCACAAAGGGCAGTAGCCCCTCCCCCAGGTGGGTGACACTCCCACAGCTAGGTGTTTGTTCTGCCCTCTGAGTCTGCCTTCTCACCGTAAACAATAGGACATGGAGCCAGAAAGCAGCGAGTACACCCGAGCCCTTCCAGAGAGGGGGCGTGGTCAGACACAGCTCATTTACATATTTAAAGCTACAGACACAGAAACAGCCTGTTCTGAGCAGGGCTGAAATAGAGGGGTTTATAGACATGATCAAATACAGGATCAGAGTGGATTTACAACAACACACTTCACACACATGATGAAGAGGAGTGAGGACACTGATTTCACCTGAAGAAGAGGAGGAGATCATGTGACCTTTTAAGGGAAAAGACCAAGTGTGTCTACAGACTAGAGAGTTTTAAGGATGCGTGGTTCTCTTGTGTCTGTATTCTTACCTCACATGCGTATAACTTATACTGGAGACCGAGGGCTTTATAATCGATCAGCTGGTTTCCTCTCAGGGCTTTGAAGGCACGTTTAAAATCCCCTAAACTCTCCTCAAAGCTGTAATAATATGAGAACAGTGAAATCAGTTTGCAGAAAAGAAGGAGCCTGAGACTCAATCATCATGATAAATGGAGTATACAGTCATTTTAAATGCCATTGTGATAACACTGATAGAACAGTGTGTGTGTGTGTGTGTGTGTGTGTGTGTGTGTGGGGGGGGGGGGGGGGGGGGGGGGGGGCGCTTGCCTCTCTTTTCTGTAGAAGGTGATTCCTCTTTGGAACAAGGCAACAGCCAGATGTTCGTCTTTGCGAATGCTGCAATCAAAGGCCTGTGAAACATGAGCTCATTCTGTAACTTCCTTCTGAAGAACAGAGAACTCCACTTCTTCTTTTTCAGTGACTTGCACTTTCAGACTTTAATAATAGCTTTGTCATCTGTGCTTCAACATGTCTCTCCTAACGTGACTTTACTTTGACGTGATATAACCGAGTCAGTGCTGTCAATCAATCTGTGTGAAATGTTGAAGCTGGCGTTTACCTTTTCTGCAGCCTCCAGGTCTTGTTTGAGGAGATGAAGAGAGCCCATGTCAAAGCAGATTTTGGAGTTTGGTTCTTTGATAGAGAGGAAGATCCTGAGTGCATCTGAGAGCTCTCCTTTGTCCACGCAGGTCACGGCCTCGTCCCACTGACGCAGAGTGTCCAGGAACGACATGGTGACAGAAGAGCAGCACACTGAGCTAGTGAGCAGATTAAGGAAGTTCTTCTCTATTGAACCAGCAAGACCAGGAAGTGAATCACAGTCTCATAGTTGGTATTAATGAGCTCCGCCTCAGGTTGATGCTTACAGCTTTTTTATTCTTCAGCATGCAGGTAGAGTTTTATTTTATTCTCCCAAACATAAAAGTGTATACACCATTATTTGGTTTCACATTATTAGTCCTGGAGGTGAAATTCTGGTTTATACTCTGGTCTATACTTTATACACGCACAAACAGGACCTGTGGGGGTTCGGTTCCTTGCCCAGGAAGTGCCCTGGTCCGCACTGGGGCTTGAGCTAGCAACCCTCCGGTCCCTAGCCCAGGTCCCTACACACCCTAGGTGTTCCCTGATGATCCGGTGCACTGCAGACGAAGGATCAGTTTAATAATCTGGTGTCCTCAGTCTGTGGTTTGACTTTAAGGACGTGACACATGATCCAAGTCTGAAAAATAAAAACTGATTTAAGGTTTACAGTGAAGCAAACAGAGACAAGCAGGTGGATGACACCGGTTCATTAGAAACAGCAAAGAACAAACAAAAGAAGAGGACTTAAATGTGCTCTGATAAAACATGCACCAATATTACTGAGATTAAAGATTCCCTGTGTTGTCTGTTTTCTGCAGGTTTTGTCATGTGTGGAAAATTTTTCAAATGTTTCAGAGGTTTTAAGTTCAACAAACGCAGGTGATGCAAATGTTAAATCAAACAGAGATCCTGTTTCACAACTATGAGCATCAATATCAAAACCAAAATGATTTGAAATGTGGCATCGAAACGGGTTAATTTTTAAAAATATTCTTCGATGGATTTATTGCTCTCCAGCAGTCTTATCATAAAGGTATTTCCTTGAAGCTGTGATATGGAATAAAAACACGTGGGATCGAAAAGTATTGAAGAAGAAAATGTCTGAATACTGGAGAGAAAGGAACAGAAATAAAGCGAGTTCAACATGTTTCAGTGACACTCTGAGTCCTCCTGTTATTGAGAAAACAATAAAGAAAGTTTTTATACTCACATTCATCAACTTTCCTCCGCGTCCAACGTGACAAAAAAACTTTATTTAACAACTGACAATTTACACACAAACAATAAGATTGAATAATTGGCTAGCCTTATAATATATAATATAAATATAGGTCCTAAACGAGATATGAAAAAGCACATACGACTTTAACACATCTATTATTTAAAGCTTATATAATGATGCAGTTTTGACTTCTTGTGTTTCGACTTGTCCTGCAAATAATTCAGTTTTACTCTTAAAGATTTCAACTGATATAATTACAACAAAAACACATTATAAGTTAAATTCTGATTCTGAGAAACTGTTTTCATTACAAGAAGCGAATTTTTTTTTTTTAAAGTCCCAAGTGGAATAAAATTATGCATTTACAATATGTTCTAACATGGACCAGTGCAAAGTGAGTGATCCATTTCTAATATAAATCTCTGTATTTAAAAAAAAATGTTTTTATTATTTTTTATGTGAATTTAATTATTCCAAAACACAAATGATTGGATAATAATTTCCACTTTTGTTTTAGTAAAACATCCTTCAGATTAAACCGTTCAGTCAGCCCGTGCTTTAAAAAACACTCCTTACAGTCTATGATTTAAACAATCACTAAATAAGTGACAACGTTTTATTGTTTAATTTTTACTTACTTCCGGTGTATCGAAAAGTCAATAAGGGTGCGATGACGTATTTCCGTTATTGGTGTAGACCAGCTAAACAAACATGTCTGCTTCTTTCTCAGACAGCAAACCTTCATGAGACGAAGACAGAAGAGATTAAAGAGTAAATATGAGACGTTTAATAAGAAAACACACAAACGGCCTACGTCACTGGATGTGAAGCTAGTTAGCTTAGCGTCACCGTGTTGTTTACACACTGTGCTAAATCTGCGGGCGGTGCTAACGTTAAGCTAGCAGCATGGACCTTGGATCAATGTTGTACAATAATTTAAAAGAAGTCACCTGGAGCTCGACGTCCCTGCCTTTAGACCAGCTGGTCGGTGCCTACAGGCTGCCGCAGATCGTCAAACTGGAGGACGGTGAGGAGCTGCTAACATGTTAGCTGCTAGCTGTTTTATTTTTGTTTACTTTATAATTCTGTGAAAAGTTAAAAAATAAGCAGCCGAGGAGCTGAGATGTTTTCACTGCGAGAGCTAAAGGACTCAGGGGTCTGACACAGACAGGTACAGGGGTCTGACACAGACAGGTACAGGGGTCTGACACAGACAGGTACAGGGGTCTACAGGGGTCTGACATAGACAGGTACAGGGGTCTACAGGGGTCTGACACAGACAGGTACAGGGGTCTACAGGGGTCTGACACAGACAGGTACAGGGGTCTACAGGGGTCTGACACAGACAGGTACAGGGGTCTGACACAGACAGGTGCAGGGGTCTACAGGGGTCTGACACAGACAGGTACAGGGGTCTACAGGGGTCTGACACAGACAGGTCCAGGGGTCTACAGGGGTCTGACACAGACAGGTACAGGGGTCTACAGGGGTCTGACACAGACAGGTACAGGGGTCTACAGGGGTCTGACACAGACAGGTGCAGGGGTCTGACACAGACAGGTACAGGGGTCTGACACAGACAGGCACAGGGGTCTACAGAGGTCTGACACAGACAGGCACATGGGTCTGACACAGACAGGTACAGGGGTCTGACACAGACAGGCACAGGGGTCTACAGGGGTCTGACACAGCCAGGCACAGGGGTCTACAGGAGTCTCACACAGACAGGTACAGGGGTCTACAGGGGTCTCACACAGACGGGTACAGGGGTCTCACACAGACGGGTACAGGGGTCTACAGGGGTCTCACACAGACGGGTACAGGGGTCTCACACAGACAGGTACAGGGGTCTACAGGGGTCTCACACAGACGGGTACAGGGGTCTACAGGGGTCTCACACAGACAGGCACAGGGGTCTCACACAGACAGGCACAGGGGTCTCACACAGACAGGTACAGGGGTCTACAGGGGTCTCACACAGACAGGCACAGGGGTCTACAGGGGTCTGACACAGACAGGTACAGGGGTCTGACACAGACAGGTACAGGGGTCTACAGGGGTCTCACACAGACAGGCACAGGGGTCTACAGGGGTCTGACACAGACAGGTACAGGGGTCTGACATAGACAGGTACAGGGGTCTACAGGGGTCTGACACAGACAGGTACAGGGGTCTACAGGGGTCTGACACAGACAGGTACAGGGGTCTACAGGGGTCTGACACAGACAGGTACAGGGGTCTACAGGGGTCTGACATAGACAGGTACAGGGGTCTACAGGGGTCTGACATAGACAGGTGCAGGGGTCTGACACAGACAGGTACAGGGGTCTACAGGGGTCTGACATAGACAGGTGCAGGGGTCTGACACAGACAGGTACAGGGGTCTACAGGGGTCTGACATAGACAGGTACAGGGGTCTACAGGGGTCTGACATAGACAGGTACAGGGGTCTACAGGGGTCTGACACAGACAGGTACAGGGGTCTACAGGGGTCTGACATAGACAGGTACAGGGGTCTACAGGGGTCTGACATAGACAGGTACAGGGGTCTACAGGGGTCTGACATAGACAGGTACAGGGGTCTACAGGGGTCTGACATAGACAGGTACAGGGGTCTACAGGGGTCTGACATAGACAGGTACAGGGGTCTACAGGGGTCTGACATAGACAGGTACAGGGGTCTACAGGGGTCTGACATAGACAGGTACAGGGGTCTACAGGGGTCTGACATAGACAGGTACAGGGGTCTACAGGGGTCTGACACAGACAGGTACAGGGGTCTACAGGGGTCTGACACAGACAGGTACAGGGGTCTACAGGGGTCTGACATAGACAGGTACAGGGGTCTACAGGGGTCTGACATAGACAGGTACAGGGGTCTACAGGGGTCTGACATAGACAGGTACAGGGGTCTACAGGGGTCTGACATAGACAGGTACAGGGGTCTTTACTCTATTCATTTATTTGGCTCATAAAAAGAAGTGTGAGGTAGAAATGTTTTCTAGGACATCGATGTAAACATTCAGTAACATAGCTGAGTTCATGTCACAATAAGAAGCAGGGGGAAAGTGGCTTTAAACACAATATAGTGATCTGAGCGCTCTGAGAGCAATAACTGCTAATACGAGTCAAAAGGTTCAGAATAATTAATTAAACAGGAGTCTGTATCTGTCTTTGTTCTCACTGAAGATGTACATCACAACCTGTTTGAGTAGAGCTTCAGATAAAACCAGATCAAAGTCGTCTTTATTGTCAAATGTTCAGTTTCTCTCTGAGCCACAGAGTAAACTAAATAAAATATAAAGGATAGAAATAAAATACAGATTTACAGAACTGTCAAGATACTGAGCAAAGATGAGCAAAAAAACAGGAGCAACAACAAAAACACAAATTAACTTCAAGTACATAAAAATAAGGCGCTAACCCAGCGAATGAAATAATAAATATGAGTCCTTATGTTTTTAAAGTGACTGATGCTCGTGTGTTGCTGATGAGGAACAGTCTGTCTAAAGTGGCTTCATGTAGTAAACAGTATAAAGTGTTTCTTTGGATGGGTATGTCCTGGCTCTCTCTGCTGCAGAGCTGCCATGGTGCAATAGGAGAGGTATAGATCAGGGTATTAGTCATTGTCTCTCCAGGACGGTGACTCCAGTTTGCTGAGTAATCCGACGCTTCTGCAGAAATGTACGAAAGAGAGTAAACACAGCAGTCCTGAGGAGGATCATTTATTTAGTGTTTCTTAAAATATGTTCCAGTCTTCTCACAAACACCAACCATCAGACTGAGTGATGAAGGAAATGAGCAGCTGTGTCACGGTGTCTCCTGGAGGCTGAGCTTTGTTTTCTCTCCTGCAGGTCAGCTGGTCGAAGGCCTCAGGGACAATGACTACCTCTTGATTCATTCCTGCCGTCAGTGGACGACGATTACCGCTCACAGTCTGGAGGAGGGACATTACGTCATCGGGCCCAAAATAGAGATTCCAGTTCACTATGAAGGTGAGCGACCTGATCGACTTCTGACAAACCTGAGAATATTTTCACTGCTGCTTGGCCTCCTGATCCGAAGCATTGGTCGCCTGTTTATTATCGAGATCAGTTTAGAATTCTTCTCATAACTGAAAGGCAGAATGAATAACAGAGCTTTTATTTAACGCATCATGAATGTCTGTGAGGGCGCGCTCACACCAGGCCACCTGTACCTGGTCCTGCTGCCTTAAAGTCCAGACCAGTGTGGTCACTCCGATCCACCTCAGTACACTTCCTGAGCCCCCGCATGCTTGGAAGAGGTGTTTTTAAATCTTTTTTTTTTTTCCATCTTCTTTTCAAACTTGACTTTTTGGCCTTTATGAGCCTTTGTAGTTCTTATTTTTAACTCACTCTATGAAACGAGTTGTAATGTTGAAACAAGTCCCACAGCATCATTCTTGATGGTCTCCTGAAGGTTGTGTCTTTGTTCACATTTAAAGTGTAGCTGGTTGATTTTTCCCTCTGCAGGTCAGTTTAAGCTTCTGGAGCAGGACAGAGACGTCAAGGAGCCGGTGCAGTACTTCAACGGCGTGGAGGAAGTTGCCAAAGCATTCCCAGAGAGGGTTTACGTCATGGAAGAAATAACTTTCAATGTTAAGGTACTTTAATCTGCTCGAGGGATTATCATGATTTATCAGACGAGATGTAAAAGTTCTGTTTAAAAGATTTGACTGTTTGTTCTGTTTTCACAGATGGCTTCAGGAGAATGTAATGAAGACACTGAAGTTTACAACATCACTCTGAGCACAGGGGATGAACTGACTCTCATGGGGCAGGCGGAGATCCTCTATGCAAAGACCTCCAAAGAAAAGTCCAGATTCAACACCATCTTTAAAAAGATCGGGAAGCTGAACTCCATCAGTAAGATCGGACGGGGAAAGATGCCTTGTTTGATCTGCATGAACCATCGCACCAACGAGAGCATCAGCCTCCCGTTCCAGTGCAAAGGCAGGTTCAGCACGTGCAGCCCGCTGGAGCTCCAAATGCAGGATGGCGAGCACACCATCAGGAACATCGTGGAGAAAACCCGCCTCCCCGTGAACGTCACAGTGCCGAGCAGCCCGCCACGCAACCAGCACGACCTCCACCTCATCCGTGAAGGTCACCGCTACAAACTGGTTAACATTCAGACCAAAACTGTGGTCGTGTGCTGCATTCTGCGAAGCAACAAAATCATCCCCACCCACTTCCCCTTCCACATCGCCATGCCCAGGTTCATTATTCCAGAGGAGCTGCTGCAGGGCGAGCTGTGGCTGGACACCATGGTGCACCGCTGGTTCTCCTTCTGCCAGGAGCAGTTCAACATCGACGACTACTCTCGAGCCGTCAGGGACGTACGCACGGACTGGAACGACGAGGGGAAGAGCCCGAAGAAAAGCAGCGGGAATGGAAGCTGCAGCGGAAGCAGCGGAGGGAGCTACACCTCCAACGGCTGTCCCAACCAAATGCACATCCCCAGTTCTTTGACCTACGCCCGCGACGAGCTCACGCAGTCATTCCACAGACTCTCGGTGTGCGTGTACGGCAGCAACCTGCACGGGAACAGCGAGGTGAATCTGCAGGGCTGCATGACGCTGTGTGCAGACTGGGCTCCTCTGCCCTCTGATAGCATCGACTCCGGAGAGAACGAACACATCTTCCCCGAGCTGTTGGACAGCTCAAACCAACAACCGTCCCTCAGCAAGTCTGACGTCCCCTACGAGGAGCTGTGGTTGGATCACCTGAGAGGACAGGTCCCTAAACCTTCTTTAAGTGAGGGGCTTCGAGGCGCCAACAACGGCTGCTCTTCCACAGCAGCTCTGTCCTTCCCGGTCACGTGTCCTCTCAGCGCAGCTACCAGCCCGGACGTTTCTCTCACCCCACCGCCCGTCCCACCCAAGTCCGACGCTGTGAGTACACGTGTGACACGTCAAGGGTTAACCCTCAAGGTTGCAGAGTCGGTTTGTTTGTTTGGCAACTCCAGGGGTAACTTTTGTAACAGGAAGTGGAGCTAACGGCGACAGAGAGTGATAGAGTCACAGCTGAATGATAAAGAATCAAACGTCTCCTTTGTCAACCTGCTGATGTGTTGAAGGTGTGTCAAACATCTCTGAGTCTTTTTCCTCGACTTCTTCTACATTTTTTAAATATACGTAGATGAAAACAACGTCCAGAGCCTGTCGCCGTACGAGATTATAAACTTGAAATGTCGATGACCACGGGAACAAACAGTCGAAGTCCCTGATGTTGTGTCATTTCTTTGTCAAAGGTTACACCAAACTCTGCACTCTGTTTGAATTTCACAAATACATTGCCAACATATTTGCACAATTTCGACATCTGTCTCTTACACGTGCAGCAGCTCGGGGTTAAACGTGATCTGTAGCTCCTTCTTTTCATCACTAAAGTGGGACTTTTAAACTCATGGTATGAAGAGGATGAACATTTGGACAGCCTCAGCCTTCATGGCTGACACTTCTAAATGTTTCTGATAGTCCCACATTTAACTGCAGATAAAATTGGGACCTTGAAAAGCATGGTGGGGTTTTGACCCTGATGATGGTCTTTGTTCACGTCGAGCTCTGTTGGGGGTCTAAACTCTGTTCTCTCCCGTCCAGGTGAAGGAAGAATGTCGTCTGTTGAACGCGCCCCCGATTCCTCCTCGCAGTTTGAAACAGGTGCCGTCCGTCCCCGTCCCGACGAAGCCTCGGCAGCAGGACACTCGTTCTCCCAGTCCCACCCTCTCCTACTACTCCTCCGGTCTGCACAACATGTAAGACACCAGGAACACACCTGCTTCCTAAACATTCAGATCTTTTCCTCCTCTGTGTTCAGATACCTCCTGATCTTATTTCACCTTTGAAGCTGGTCCTTTAACATCTGACTGATAGAGAGGGTGAAAGGACTTCTGCCCTCTAATCCATCAGACAAAAACAGCAGAGTTATTTGGGGAAATTCTGGGATCTGTGGATTCATTGGTCAGAGCGAGTTTCTGGCTTCAGAGACAGGAAGTAAGGGGACAGAGAGAGAGAGAAGTTAGACCTGATGAAGTTCCTGTTCTACTACCTGAGCTAAACTGAGCCTGTCAGGGACCGAGACAACGGTCAGTACCCTGACATGGACTTATTAAAACAGTCGGTATGTCGTCAGTCTAACTGTAACTGGACTTTTCAAATGCACACTCAAATCTATTTGCACATCAACATATAGACGGACCTGCAGTAGCCAGATAAAAGTGGGAACATCGCCCCCTACTGTTGTGAGCTGTAACTGCAGCACATATACCTTCTGATGCAGATCGTCCTGGTTTCATGGCTGCCAGCTGAAGCACATTATTTATAAGTCACTGACATTAAAACACGTGACGACAGACTCGACTTTATTGTGGAAGTATGGCAGTATGTCTGTAAATCTTTTCTGTACCTCTGATCTTTATCTTATATTGACAACAGACGATGACGAGGTCTTTAAGCTGTCTGTTGTTACATCACTAACTGATCTCTTATTTGTCCCTCAGTAGTGGAGCCAGTGAGCCAGAGGCAGCCGACCCTCAGGAGCAGAGTCCCGTGTGCTACCCCTGTAACTGGGCTCGCTCCAGCAGCACTGAACCGAACACTACGCCGTGCAGCGGCAGCCTGCCGTCCGACGGGATGTCCTCCAGGTTATCTTGGCCCAATCACTTCAGCGGCGGAGACTCCCACGGCATGGATGAGTTCCTGCCGGCCGGCTGTCGGAGCTACTACAGCTACCCCCGGAAGAGAACCCCGAGCGCCCCGAAGACCTGCACGTCCAGCCTGGTGGACTTCGATGGCAGAGAGCATGCACACAGCAGTAAAGACTTCAAGCTGCAGAAAACCTCTCTGAACCACTTCGGCACCAAATCCTCAAGTTACAATTCAGAAATGTACCGAGACAAACGGATAGAAGAGTCAAACACTAAGCAGAGCCTCTCCTGCCCCATCTTACCTCCCAGGACTCCAAAATCAAACACTATGAAGAAGTGCACAGATTTACCGACAGGATCCATCTGTGACGGCACGCAGGAGACGTCGAGCGGCTCGCCGCCTCAGACAGAGCCACCGGCCACCAAAGAGATATTTTCTATTTGTAACACATTAACTCCTAACTGCCCGTCCTGGCAGCCGCCGTCCTCTCTGTCCGGTCTGTCCATAGAAGAGGTTTCTAAATCTCTGCGGTTTATTGGCCTGCCCGACGACATCGTGTCTCTGTTTGTGTCCGAGAAGATCGACGGGACGTTACTCCTGCAGCTGACGGAGGAGATTCTGTCGGAGGACTTCAAGCTGAGCAAACTGCAGGTGAAGAAACTGATGCAGTTCATAAACGGGTGGAGGCCCAAGATCTAACTAACAGACTGGGACACTAAAGCCTGTGAGGACGCAGGGCGGCTATGCCTTCAGTATATATGCTAAGTATGCACACACACACACACACACACCCAGACACATTTTTGTACCACATGAATGATTTCCTGGTTACGTTTGAAGGCTGTGAATCATCGGGCACTTTCATGAAGACGTTTTCACGTCGGCTTCTTCTTCGTACTTTCCACCCAAAACTACAACGTGTTCATCAACGCCACTCAACCAACGAGGCGCTTAAAGTAAGGACGGGAAGAAAAAAAACACTAAATCTTTTTCATGTTAGGACTTCACAGTGAGTCCAGGACTTTTAGAAGGACACAAACAGCCGGCGCTGAAGGACTATGAGCTGTGTGTGGAGGGATTGAATCGGTGAGCGCGGGGTTAACTCCTGCAGACTCCTCACAGGGTCAGTCAGAGAGGACGTTGGTGTTTTCTGAACATCCTCTTCATTCACTCAGTCTTAAAGCAGGTAGCAGCTCACACGCTCGTTTTTAAAGGTAAACAAGTTGCTCGTGTAGAAAGTAAAAAAAAAAACAAAGCTGTAATTTATTCAGCTGGATCCTTTTTAGTGCGACTGTTCAAACCGATCCACTCCGAGTTATTGATCCTGACAGGCTCCGGTTGTTCTCCTGCCAGCGTGACAGAGAAACGATCAGAGAGGCCAGAACGTTCCTGAAATGTTCCAGGATGTGGAGTCGTTTGTGTCCTTTCTCCGCCGTCAACAGAGATTATAAAAAGCTTCTACTTTAACCTTCAAACATTCATGTAGTTATGTTGAAGATGAACGGAGTTCAGTAAGATATGCTCTTTTATGACGTCTCCTCTGTGGAGATGTTTTACTTTGAAATGCGGCTGTCAGCGTTAACGTGCATCAGAGAAACATTCAGGAATGAAAAGTTAACCTTTAGATGATCTGTGAGTGTGTGGTGATGAAATGACGTTGACTAACTTAGAAAAAAAAAAAAAAGGAACAAAATGTGACGAGTCATTTAAAGGTACATTAAATCAAACCAAAAACTATCAGCAGTCGATCTGACTCTACATCCTGTGAACATCGGTGTGTCTTTGTGTGCAACAGGATGTCGTTCACCTTTAAAGATATTTTTATTTGATGCCTCTTAATCTGAATTTAAAGGAACTCTTAGTTCTTGTTTTAAAGCAGCAGTCTGTCATTCTGCCCCCTAGTGTTTAAAATGAGTACTGCAGTCTAAACTCTAATCATCACAGAGAGCTGTCTCCCCCCCTCCTCTCACACAGGTCAGCATGTGGTGGACACTGTAGCTTCAGTGTTTAGCCAGCTCTGCATGTAGAGACACTGTAGCTTCAGTGTTTAGCCAGCTCTGCATGTGGTGGACACTGTAGCTTCAGTGTTTAGCCAGCTCTGCATGTGGTGGACACTGTAGCTTCAGTGTTTAGCCAGCTCTGCATGGGTCTGAAGCAGTTCCACTGCCCGCTTCCATCGCTGCAACACCTGTTGACCTGATAACTGCTCTCATATCTGGCAAACCCAGGGGCGTCCAAAACGGCCTTCAAAGCCCCGCCTACCTTCTCTGGTCCAATCAGATCCAGAGCATTCAGGAGCAGAAAGTTAGAAGGAGGACATACTGGCTGCTGCATGTTTCCTTCATGATCACAGAGGAAGACAGCTCTTACAGATTGCTCCTTCGGTGTAAACGTTTCTGACAGTAACAGACCGTGACGGTCTCCAGAGAATACTAATTATGCATCCAGCACTTTGGTAAATTTCAGAGTAATTATCTGTGTCAAAGATGGTTAAATATAAAGTTATTAAAGAACAGAGTGTATATATAAAGTGAAAGCAGGTACGTCTGTGTGTAAACGTCTGCGCCTTAAACCCAGAGACCTTAAACCTCTTCGTTTCATCCTGTCGTCATGAGAAGCTCCTGATGTGACAGAAGAATTCTCAACGTGTTTCCCTGAGAGCTCAAACTCAGTGACATGTTGTTTTTATGGTACCAAACATTCTTAACTGTGGACTCAGAGTTATTTAATTTATGCAGCCATGAAACTCGATGTATAAATATGCAGAGCAGTAAATGTGAGACGTGTGTGTGTGTGATTGATGAAGGTGCCTCAGTAACAGCAGCCTCGAACAGGTCTGATCTGTTCTTTTTTATTCTTTTGCTCGCTGACTCTTCTCGCAGCGGGATGTTACATATTTTTATTTTATATGTAAGTGCAAATATATGATGTCATTTTTTTAAAAGAATGATTACTAATGTTGAAAAAAAAAAAAGCTCATGTTCAAACGTACGTCTTCTTGTTAATCCTGTAAAACTCGGGTTCATCACGACACACATTCAAGCCACACTAAGTCAGCTGGACGCCACACTCAGTCAGCTGGACGCCACACTCAGTCAGCTGGACGCCACACTCAGTCAGCTGGACGCCACACTCAGTCAGCTGGACGCCACACTCACACGACATGCACAGAGACCAAAAAAATCCTCTGATACACCTCCAGATTATTCTGCAGCTCTCCTCCAACATGTCTGACCCTTAAAGGTCACAGATTACCCAGAATCCTCTCCTCCATGTTCCTCTAACATGAGTCTCTAATCTGTCTACAAATCCTCCAATGATGAGAAAAGTCCATCCTCTCCGTCTCCTGCCTGCTCAAACAGGCCGTTTGGAGATGTTCCCTTCATGACATCACAAAGGGCAGTAGCCCCTCCCCCAGGTGGGTGACACTCCCACAGCTAGGTGTTTGTTCTGCCCTCTGAGTCTGCCTTCTCACCGTAAACAATAGGACATGGAGCCAGAAAGCAGCGAGTACACCCGAGCCCTTCCAGAGAGGGGGCGTGGTCAGACACAGCTCATTTACATATTTAAAGCTACAGACACAGAAACAGCCTGTTCTGAGCAGGGCTGAAATAGAGGGGTTTATAGACATGATCAAATACAGGATCAGAGTGGATTTACAACAACACACTTCACACACATGATGAAGAGGAGCGAGGACACTGACTTCACCTGAAGAAGAGGAGGAGATCATGTGACCTTTAACCTTTAGTGTGAAGGGCGGTTCATGTTCTATGCAAAGTCCCTGCAGAGACGAGAAGAAGGAACAAAACAGAGTATTATGTTTAAAATCCCAGCAGTGTTTGTTGAACCTGAATCCTCTGTGAACATGTGACGAGTGTGAACATCAAGAACTGTGACTCCGGGTTTGATTACATTTGATCATTTCTGAAAACTGTTATGTTTCAACTTGTTTTTTTTAATTGTATAATCTATTAATAAATGGATTAACGGATGTGTGTGTGTGATCTTCTTTGATGCTTAGCAGCGTGTCGGGTCACCTGATGGGACTGCAGAGGTTCATCGATTTCTGCACATTTCAACAGTTCCAGTTTTTAGTATGAAATCATTCTTTAATGTTCTTGCTCTATTAAAACATGAGTTTATTTTATGCAGTCAAAAGTTGGAGTTAAGCAGAGAGTGGCCCCCTGAGGTGGACCTGCTGAGGAGACTGAAGTCCTTTAGACTGTGCAGGACTCTGTGGTGGTCTGCTGGGGAGGAGGGACAGAAAGAGACTTTGAACTGGTCCGGTTCCGTCCTGGTCTGGACTCTGTGGAGAGGGGAGAGGAAGCTCTGATCAGCTCACCTGCAGTCACACTCTTTAATAACTGCGCTACAGAAAGTTCAACATAAGAACATTTAGTGAAGTAGCGTATCAAAACAAGACGTTTCCGGTAAATACTTCAAAATAAAACAATCAAAACTAACCAAAAGTATGGTCGAGATTAAGTAAACAGTCTTAATCCCAAAACAAGAGAAGCACAGTTAATTAAAAATCCACGACAGGGCAGTTATAATTTATATGCGTTAGTCTTTAAACCTTCGTGTCATCTGATATTCATGTTTCCTACTTCTGTGCTTTTAATTTGAAACAGCTAATATCCGGTCCCGGCTCTTCCTGGTGTGCGCGGTTTAATCCCGCGCAGGCTCACTTCACATTGACTGTGATGTTTGGTTGTTGTTTATATTATAAAGTTATTGTAGAGGTCTTGATGCTAATGTTAGCATAGCACAAGCTCCAGATCTGCAAATATGTCTTCAGGCGGGACGCACGCGCTCCTCCTCAAACTGCACGAGGCACTCTCAGAAGAAGAGTCGCGAGCTGCTGCGCTGACATGTCACGACATATTCAACGACCTGAGACAAGAGTGCATGCTGGTACCGAGCGACAGTGACCTAGGTAAGTGAGTGTGTGTGTGTGTGAGAGTGTGTGAGTGTGCGAGTGAGTGAGTGAGTAAGTGTGTGAGTGTGTGTGTGTGTGTGAGTGTGCGAGTGAGTGAGTGAGTGTGTGTGTGTGTGTGTGAGTGTGCGAGTGAGTGAGTGAGTGAGTGTGTGAGTGTGTGTGTGAGTGTGCGAGAGTGTGTGTGTGAGAGTGTG